>NC_141875.1:691419577-691741308 GCF_056163025.1 Triticum urartu | reverse complement strand
CGGCCACGACTGGGCCACCACCTCCGCCTCCCTCCTTCGGGGCAGGGGTGGCGGAGCGGGTGATGATCCCGGTGGCGATGGTGGGCTGGCGGCCACGGCGGCCAATGATGGGGTGGCGGCCATGACGGCCACCTCCTGCCTTTGGGCCGCGATGGAGGAGCGGGTGATGGCCGGCAGTGGGTTGGCGGCCACGACGGCCACCTCCCTCCTTCGGACCGCGGCGGCGGAGCGGGCGATGGCCCTAGCTTTCGACGGTTGTGTGGCGACAACGGTAGCCGGCAACAGCTGTTGACGGGCACCAGCAGTCAGAGCGTTTGGTGGGTGTTCCGCGCACACCCAACAGGGACGCCACGCTGCTACCTCTTGAGCATGCATTGGTTTTCCCTAGAAGAGGAAAGGGTGATGCAGCAAAGCAGCGTAAGTATTTCCCTCAGTTTTTGAGAACCAAGGTATCAATCCAGTAGGAGACCGTGTGTGAGTCACCTCGTACCAATACAAACAAATAAGAACCTCGCAACCAACGCGATAAAGGGGTTGTCAATCCCTTCTCGGCCACTTGCAAGTGTGATACCTAATAGAGATGATAATAATAAGATAAATATTTTTTTGTATTTTTATGATATAGATTGAAGGTAAAGATTGCAAAATTAAATAGATTGGAAACTTATATGATGGAGAATAGACCCGGGGGCCATAGGTTTTACTAGTGTCTTCTCTCAAGATAGCATCAGTATTACGGTGGGTAAACAAATTACTATCAAGCAATCGATAGAAAAGCGAATAATTATGAGAATATCTAGGTATGATCATGTATATAGGCATCACGTCTGTGACAAGTAGACCAACTCCTGCCTGCATCTACTACTATTACACCACACGTCGACCACTATCCACCATGCATCTAGAGTATTAAGTTCATAAGAACGGAGTAACGCCTTAAGCAAGCTGACATGATGTAGAGGGATAAACTCATGGAATATGATATAAAGCCCATCTTTTTATCCTCGATGGCAACAATACAATACGTTGATCATAAACCCACAATTCATCGGATCTCGACAAACACACCGCAAAAGAAGATTACATCGAATAGATCTCCAAGAGAATTGAGGAGAACTTTGTATTGAGATCCAAAGAGAGAGATGAAGCCATCTAGCTAATAACTATGGACCCAAAGGTCTGAGGTAAACTACTCACACATCATCGGAGGGGCCATGGAGTTGATGTAGAGGCCCTCCGTGATCAATTCCCCCTCCGGTGGAGATCCGAAAAAGGCCCCGAGATGGGATCTCTTGGTACAGAAGGTTGCAGCGGTGGAAATAGGGTTTCGTGGTGCTCCTGGATGTTTGCAGGGTATGTCAATATATAGAGGAGGAAGAAGTAGGTCGATGGAGCAACGAGGGGCCCACGAGGGTGGAGGGCGCGCCCCATGCCTCGTGGCCTCCTCGATTGTTTCTTGACGTCCACTCCAAGTCCCCTGGATCACGTTTGTTCCAAAAATAACGCTCCCGAAGGTTTCATTCCATTTGGACTCCATTTGATATTCCTTTTCTGCGAAACACTGAAATAGGCAAAAAAACAGCAATTTGGGCTGGGCCTCCGGTTAATAGGTATTGGGGAACGTAGTAATTTCAAAAAACTTCCTACGCACACATAGGATCATGGTGATGTATAGCAACGAGAGGGGAGAGTGTGTCTACGTACCCTTGTAGACCGAATGCGAAAGCGTTAGCACAACGTGGTTCATGCAGTCGTACGTCTTCACGATTCGACCGATCCAAGTACCGAACGCATGGCACATCCGAGTTCAGCACACATTCAGCTCGATGACGTCCCATGAACTTCGATCCAGTAGAGCTTTGAGGGGGAGTTTCGTCAGCACGACGGCGTGATGACGGTGATGATGATGCTACTGACGCAAGGCTTCGCCAAAGCACCGCTATGATATGACCGAGGTGGATTATGGTGGAGGGGGGCACCGCACACGGCTAAAAGATCAATGATCAATTGTTGTGTCTCCAAGGGGTGCCCCTTCCCTGTATATAAAGGAGTGGAGGAGGGGGAGGGCCGGCCCTCTCTATGGCGCGCCCTAGGGGAATCCTACTCCCAGTGGGAGTAGGATTCCCCCTTTCCTAGTAGAACTAGGAGCCCTTCCAAGTAGTAGGAGTAGGAGAGAAGGAAAGGGAAAAGAGAAGAGAAGAAAGGAGGGGGCACCGCCCCTCCCCCTAGTCTAATTTGGACTAAGCATTGGGGGGGGGGGGCGCAGCCTCTCCTCTCTCTTTCCCCTAAAGCCCAATAAGGCCCATATACTCCCCGACGAATTCCCGTAACTCTTCGGTACTCCGAAAAATACCCGAATCACTCGGAACCTTTCTAATGTCCGAATATAGTCGTCCAATATATCGATCTTTACGTCTCAACCATTTCGAGAGTCCTCGTCCTGTCCCCGATCTCATCCGGAACTCCGAACTACATTCGGTACATCAAAACACATAAACTCATAATATAAATCGTCACCGAACGTTAAACGTCCGGACCCTACGGGTTCGAGAACTATTTAGACATGACCGAGACACGTCTCCGGTCAATAACCAATAGCGGAACCTAGATGCTCATGTTGGCTCCTACATATTCTACGAAGATCTTTATCGGTCAAACCGCATAACAACATACGTTGTTCCCTTTGTCATCGGTATGATACTTGCCCGAGATTCGATCGTCAGTATCTCAATACCTAGTTCAATCTCGTTACCGGCAAGTCTCTTTACTCGTTTCGTAATACATCATCCGGCAACTAACTCATTAGTTACAATGCTTGCAAGGCTTATAGTGATGTGTATTACTGAGTGGGCCCAGAGATACCTCTCCGACGATTGGAGTGACAAATCCTAATCCCGAAATACGCCAACTCAACAAGTACCTTCGGAGACACCTGTAGAGCACCTTTATAATCATCCAGTTACGTTGTGACGTTTGGTAGCACACAAAGTGTTCCTCTGGTCAAGGTTGTTAGAATCGCGATTCTGTTATACGATTCCACGACCTTACGATCCAAACTAACCCCTCTGATTCTAGAACTTTAGTTCATAGAATCTACGTTTCTACGATCCTGATGGTGAATATTCTATGATTTGCGATCCTATTGTTGGAGCTCTGATCCGATTCAAAATCACGATTCTGACAACCTTGCCTCCGGTAAACGGGATTTGCATAATCTCATAGTCATAGGAACATGTATAAGTCATGAAGAAAGCAATAGCAACATACTAAACGATCAAGTGCTAAGCTAACAGAATGGGTTAAGTCAATCACATCATTCTCCTAATGATGTGATCCCGTTAATCAAATGACAACTTATGTCTATGGTTAGGAAACTTAACCATCTTTGATTAACGAGCTAGTCAAGTAGAGGCATACTAGTGACATTATGTTTGTCTATGTATTCACATATGTATTATGTTTCCGGTTAATACAATTCTAGCATGAATAATAAACATTTATCATGAAATAAGGAAATAAATAATAACTTTATTATTGCCTCTAGGGCATATTTCCTTCAATAGGTTAGTCCCAAAAATAATATAAAAGTGTAAAATAAAGCCCGTTAACATCCAAAACAGATAATATAATAGCATGGAACAATCAAAAATTATAGATACGTTGGAGATGTATCAAGCATCCCCAAGCTTAATTCTTGCTCGTCCTCGAGTAGGTAAATGATAAAAACAGAATTTTTGACGTGGAATACTTCCTAACATATTTCTCAATGCAATTTTTCTTTATTGTGGCATGAATGTTCAGATCCGAAAGATTCAAGATAAAAGTTTAATATTTACCTAGAAATAATAATACTTCAAGCATACTAACTAAGCAATCATGTCTTCTCAAAATAACATGGCCAATGAAAGTTATCCCTACAAAATAATATAGTCTGGCTATGCTCTATCTTCATCACACAAACTATTAAATCATGCACAACCCCGATGACAAGCCAAGCAATTGTTTCATACTTTTGATGCTATCGAACTTTTTCAACTTTCATGCAATACATGAGAGTGAGCCATGGACATAGCACTATAGGTGGAATAGAGTGGTGGTTGTGGAGAAGACAAAAAGGAGAAGACAGTCTCACATCAACTAGGCGTATCAACGGGCTATGGAGATGCCCGTCAATAGATATCAATGTGAGTGAGTAGGGATTGCCATGCAACGGATGCACTAGAGCTATAAGTGTATGAAAGCTCAACAAAAGAAACTAAGTGGGTGTGCATCCAACTTGCTTGCTCACTAAGACCTGGGGCAATTTGAGGAAGCCCATCATTGGAATATACAAGACAAGTTCTATATTGTAAAATTCCCACTAGTTTATGAAAGTGACAACATAAGAGACTCTCTATCATGAAGATCATGGTGCTACTTTGAAGCACAAGTGTGGAAAAAGGATAGTAACATTGTCCCTTCTCTATTTTTCTCTCATTTTTTTATTTGGGACTTCTTCCTTTTTTCTTTTGGCCTCTTTTCTCTTTTTATTTTTTATTTTTCGTCCGGAGTCTCATCCCGACTTGTGGGGGAATCACAGTCTCCATCATCCTTTAATCACTGGGACAATGCTCTAATAATGATGATCATCACACTTCTTTTTTACTTACAACTCAAGAATTACAACTCAATGCTTAGAACAAAATATGACTCTATGTGGATGCCTCCGGCGGTGTACCAGGATATGCAATGAACCAAGAGTGACATGTATGAAAAATTATGAAAGGTGGCTTTGCCACAAATACGATGTCAACTACATGATCATGCATGGCAATATGACAATGATGAAGCGTGTCATAACAAACAGAACGTTGGAAATTTGCATGGCAATATATCTCGGAATGGCTATGGAAATGCCATAATAGGTAGGTATGGTGGCTGTTTCGAGGAAGGTATATGGTGGGTGTATGATACCGGCAAAAAGTGTGCGGTAATGGAGAGGCTAGTAAATATGGAAGGGTGAGAGTGCGTATAATCTATGGACTCGACATTAGTCATAAAGAACTCACATACTTGTTGCAAAAATCTATTAGTTATCGAAACAAAGTACTACACGCATGCTCCTAGGGGGATAGATTGGTACGAAAAGACCATCGTTCGTCCCCGACCGCCACTCATAAGGAAGAAAATCAATAAATAAATCATGCTCCGACTTCATCACATAATGGTTCACCATACGTGCATGCTACGGGAATCACAAACTTCAACACAAGTATTTCTCAAATTCACAACTACTCAACTAGCATGACTCTAATATCACCATCTCCATATCTCAAAACAATTATCAAGTATCAAACTTCTCATAGTATTCAATGCACTTATAAGAAAGTTTTTATTATGCCTAAAAGAAAATTGCCATGTTGTTCTAAAGGACTCCCAAAATAATATAGGTGAAGCATGAGAGATCAATTATTTCTATAAAATAAAACCACCACTATGCTCTAAAAGATATAAGTGAAGCACAAGAGCAAAAACTATATAGCTCAAAAGATATAAGTGAAGCATATAGAGTATTCTAATAAATTCCGATTCATGTGTGTCTCTCCCAAAAGGTATGTATAGCAAGGATGATGGTGGTAAACTAAAAAGCAAAGACTCAAATCATACAAGACGCTCCAAGCAAAACACATATCATGTGGTGAATAAAAATATAGCTCCAAGTAAAGTTACCGTTGAACGAAGACAAAAGAGGGGATGCCTTCCGGGGTGTCGGTGTCAAAACCGGCGGATCTCGGGTAGTGGGTCCCGAACTGTGCGTCTAGGCCGGATGGTAACAGGAGGCAAGGAACACGATGTTTTACCCAGGTTCGAGCCCTCTTGATGGAGGTAAAACCCTACGTCCTACTTGATTAATATTGATGATATGGGTAGTACAAGAGTAGATCTACCACGAGATCAAGGAGGCTAAACCCTAGAAGCTAGCCTATGGTATGATTGTTGTATATGGAGTTGATTGCCTACGGACTACAACCCTCCGGTTTATATAGATACCAGATAGGGTTAGGGTTACATAGAGTCGGTTACAATGGTAGGAGATATTGAATATCCGCATCGCCAAGCTTGCCTTCCACGCCAAGGAAAGTCCCATCCGGACACGGGACGAAGTCTTCAATCTTGTATCTTCATAGTCCAGGAGTCCGGCTGAAGGTATAGTCTGGCTACCCGAACACCCCCTAATCCAGGACTCCCTCAATAGCCCCTGAACCAGGCTTCAATGACGACGAGTCCGACGCGCAAATTGTCTTCAGCATTGCAAGGCGGGTTCCTCCTCCAAGTCCTTCATAGAAGATTGTAAACACCAGGAGTAGTGTCCGGCTCTGCAAAATAAGCTTCCACATATTGCCATAGAGAGAATAATATTAACACAAATCAAATCTGCGGACGTATTACGCAGTGCGTCATCACACTACAGCCAAGTCCTTCACGCGAATCGTTTTCACTTTTCCACCTCAGCGTGTTTTGCAAGGCGGTTTCCTTGGCACGTCTTGTCAAAGCAGAGATCGTGTGCCCCCGTTTTACGGGATTTTGATCAATACGGACGTGGGTAACCCAATCGTGCCCGTTAGCATGTTTTCTTGATTAAAGGCGAGTCCCAATCGGTTACGGGGAGGGCTCCTGGTATTCAACCTCTTATAAAGAGAACAGGGCCTTACTCCTTTTCTCCAATACCAAAACAAGTTCGCCCGTCGCCTCGAGTTCCAACACCCTAGGCTCCAGATTCCGGGCGCCTCAGACCTTCAACAATGTCCGGTTCCGACCTTCAAGGCCGATGGGTGCCCTCCTCCGTCACGGAGGAGGACGTGCTAAAGTTGAGAGAGGCTAAGTTCTTGACCGCCGAAATTTCGCACAGGTTGCCTGCTCAAAGGCAGGCTAGCCCCAGTCCACAGCCCGATGAGAGCGTAGTGTTCATGTCTCACTTCCTTCAGGGGTTAGGCTTCCCGATGGACCCCTTTATGAGGGGACTGCTGTTTTATTATGGGCTGGAATTCCATGACTTAGCTCTGGAGTCCATCCTCCATATCTCCTCGTTTATCGTTGTATGCGAAGCGTTCCTCCGTGTTACCCCTCACTTCGGATTATGGCTCAAGACTTTCAAAGTGGAGCCGAAGATGATCAAGGGACGGCCCGCAGAGTGCGGAGGCGCTGTTATAAGAAAAAATGCTGATGCTCCATGGCCCGAGGGCTCTTTTCAAGAGGAGCTAGGCTTGTGGCAACGAGAGTGATTTTATATCACCACTCCCCGGAGCACCAAGTGGGTGGCGCTTCCTGCATTTCGCTCGGGTCCCCCACCACGGCTAGCGTCATGGGTTAACAGAGGGTTAGATTGGGGTTTGCCCAAAGACGTGCCCTTGTTACAGGGCCGACTTAAGGATCTCTTAGAAGGAGACCTCAGCTTGGTCAAGGTGACGCAGGTCATGCTGATTCGCCGAATATTGCCCAGCAAACGTCGCCCCCTTCGCCTGTGGGAGTTTAATCCAGAGGGACCTTGAGCTCTCCAGAACTTTATGGGCGCAACGCTCGCGGAGATGTATAGATTGTTCTTCGGATCACACGAGATGTGTCCGGATTTAACCGAGGACGCAGGCCTAAGCTGCAATTTCCTAGATACTCAAGTAAGCAACCTTGTCCCCGGACCTTCTATCCGTATAATTGTCATAAACTTGCCCCTAAAAGAGCCGTCCTTTTAAACAGGAGTGGATAGCGAAGGCAAAGCTGATCAGGTGTCCGGCACCCCTTCCTGAAACCAGGCCGGATCCCGTGCTGGTCAGGATGCTGGAGATAAGGCCTTTGGAGGGGGAGGACAAGGAAGATATGGCCTCCTCGAAGGAGGCTGCTCCGAAGGGAGGAACCGACACTTCCTCTCCTAAGGGGAAGAAGAGAGCCGCCTCTGACGACCCGGAAACCATGGCCTCGAAGCGGGGGAGAAAATCCTCATCAGAGGGTCCGACGCCGGGGAGTTCCTCGGCCGGACTACGCCCTCAAGGGGATCAGCCCTCCAGCGAGCCATAAGTGGAGAAAAGATTTTCCTTTTGAGGGATGAGGGAAATCCTTGATTTATATCTGAGAAGATTAACCAAACCTTTACCTTGTAGCTCGGACCTCATCCCTTCTCAGCAGAGCTCGTCTTCGGGGGATCTCCTTTCGGAGATGATGGAGAGCAGGACGCCTCCCCCTGCTGTGCCGCCTAGCGAGGCGGGCGACCTTGAGGTGTCGTCGCGGAGGGTTTCCCCAAATCCGGCAGGGGCGGAAGGTGGCTATGCGGCCCCCCGAGGTTCTCCGCGTCCGGCCTTCGAAAGAGGTCATGGGACGAGCCCGGCACCGTCTGGTGCTCGGCCGGAGGAGCTAAAGATTCTGCTGGGGCGAGCTTCTATCTCAAAGGAGCACCGCGCATTGATGGGCATGGTGATTGAAAGGATTTCATCCGTAGAGAGCGGATTATATGAGGCCGTCAAAAGTTTACTGACGGGTTTCGAGGTACATTCGATAATGTATACTTTTGTCAGTTGCGCATGAATAAGATGCACCCTGTGTAGATAGTAGCCCCTGAGACTCTGCGCGTCGTCAAGAAATGACGGCACGCGGAGGATCATAATCCCAGGTCTAAGATGTCGCCTTTGAATGTAGGCGGCATGGTGTCCAAGATCGAGCCAAACTGACGATTTTGCCAAACTAAAGCGGCAACTGGACGTGGCAGATGCCGACATCATGCTTGTCAATAAGCGGCTTGATGAGGCTCAAGGTATGTAATTCCTCGGGCGGCATCAGGTAAGAACAGTTTTATGCCTGTGTCTTACAATGTGTGTGCTTGACGCAGATGGTGCGGCCGCCGTGGAGAGTCTTAGGGCAGAACTTGCCCGAGTTAAAGAACAAGCCAACGAAAGTGATGCGGCCACCAGGAAAGCCCTTGAAGAGCTGAGAGCCGAACAGGCTGCTCACTGCCGAAGCAAGGAAGAGATGGCCGAAAAGTTAAAAAGCGCTACAGACCGTTGCAGACTTCTTGAAAAAGAAGACCAGGCGAAACAGACGGACTTAGAGAAGGCCGTTGCCAATGCCAAGGACGCGCGCTCTGTGATGAGAGCTGCGAAGGAGGAGCTCCGTCAGGCCGAACAGATTGCGGCTGGAAAGCCGTTTATGCTGCGAAGGAAATTTTGCGATCCGAAGTTTGCTCCGTTGGACCGGATGTGGAGTGTGGAGGATACCTATCTGGACTTGGCAGCGAGTGCTGCTGATGCAACCGAACACTTCCGAGATCAGAAAGATCGCGAAGTGAAAAAGCTTTTCTGGTCGCAGTTTCACAATCCAGGGCGTCCACTGGCAGTGGATGATCGTTTGGCTCAATGGGCCGAACTGAATAGGTTGTCTGCACTCGCCATCAAGTACGTCATGGGTCACCTGTGGCCGGGGAGATCGGAGTCGAAGAGTTATTTCAGCTTAGTGCAGCAATTCCTTGACGCGGTGTCGCGTATAAATGCAATGAAGAGGTCAGCATGCATAGAGGGCGTAGGATGGCTCTTGCCCGTGTTAAGAAATACTGGGCAGAGATGGAGACCACTATTTTTGCATCCCGAGATTCGGACAAAAGCCGAGTACCCTTCGAGCACTATTTTCAGGAAGTTCTTGAAGGCGCTCGTGTAATAGAGACGGAGTGCCCGAAAGATGCTATGTTATGATAGCATATGTAATTATAAATTAATATTTTGATAAACTGTAGTGGCCTTTTTTATACTTGTGCCTCCAAGTATTGGGAACACCTCCTATGCGGCCGTTTTAATATATATATATATATATAAATATATACACAAAATTTGAAAGATGGCAGTCGTTGGCTTCAGCCCCCCCGCACATAGTGCGGGGGTGCTCGCAGAAGACGCATTTTCACACTTAACCCAACGTCTTGCTCCTACAAAGGAGGTGATAGCGCAGCGGGCCAGGCAACCGGACTATAATGCTTTAACACTTTCACTTAGCCATAGGAGTTTGACAGTGAGACTATTTAGGTAGCCCCTTGGTGGCAACTGCGCTCGTCTGAGTTCGGGGCGCGTATGTGCCTGACCGGGAAGCGGCCCTTCGTTAAAGCGGAGGAATCCGATAGATTCTGATAGGTCATCGAGTGGCTGACCAGTCTCACGCTACATCATGACAGTCAGTTTTCGGCTTTCTTGACTGAGGTGCTCGCCCGGTCGAACCGGGGAACAATCGCAGTAGTTCTCCTGGTGCTACCTTAGCCGATAGAGCAGAACGTAAGGTAGCCGAACTCAGGAGCCGGGCAACCCAACATTTGACCAAAGACATGATTCAGAGCTGATGCATATAATGCCAAAACTCGCGACGCCGAACACTCCCTAAGGTGTTCGGTCTTTATGAGTGCGGGCGAAACAACACTCTTTATTAAAAAAGCCCCTAGTGTCCAGGTACGTGCAAAAATTCTGACGTGGCCACATGCCAAGACGCCAGCCTCCTCCTTGGTTATATCAGAAAAAACCAGGGGATGTGTAGCAACAAGAGACAGTAAAAAAGGTTTACGCAGGGTCTTAATCTAAAAAGAATCCTTTAGCACGGGTCCCTACTGCACGTCTGCGCCTGTGTCTCCGTTGTGCCGTATCCTGGACGGGCGCCGCACGACGTTCATCTGCAAAAGAGAGGAACTGAGTTGAAAACGGGTCGTGTCGAAAAGGTTTAAAATAAACAAAGTATAAAGTAAAATATATAAGATTGAGCTTTATTGTCTCTTATTGTATATGCGTGGAGCCCCTAGTGCGGGGGTATATGGCCACTAGGCCTGCATCAATGATGATTTTGCACCGAACTCGTCTATCCGCGTTCGTGGTCTTGAATGACCTATTTTGAAGTTTTTTGGCCGGTGAGGCCATTTTGCTGTGGGGCTGTCAAAGCGGCCGCACAGTCCTCCGCTTGGGGAGCCGCACTTTAGTGCTTCCCCTTCAAAGAGATGATGCCTCGTGGACCGGGCATCTTAAGCGTAAGAGATGCATAATGCGGTATTGCGTTAAAGCGAGCGAAAGCTTCGCGTCCCAGTAGTGCTTGATAGCGACTTGAGAACGAGACGATATGGAAGGTCAGCTTTTCGCGGCGGAAGTTATCGGCAGAGCCGAATATGACTTCGAGCCGGAGAAAACCCATACAATGGGTGTCCGGACCAGGTATTACCCCTTGAAAGGAGGTTTTGCTCCGGCGGATTCTTGCTGGGTTTATCCCCATGTGCTGGATTGTATCCTGATATATCAGGTTTAGTCCACTACCGCCGTCCATAAGGACATTTGAAAACTGGAGTCCGCCAATTATTGGATCGAGTATCAAGGCAGTCCAGCCTACATTCTTGATATTTCTAGAATAATCTGGCTGATTGAAGATGATCTGTTTTGACAACCAGTGGCAGGACCCTTTGGGGATGGGCCGTGTGGTGCGTACCTTTACGGGCGCCGCACGTTTCATTATGTGAAGTGAGTTCACTGTTTTTACTTCTTGTGGGAAGTTCTTTTGTTTCCTGGTGCTATGCTTTTGGGATTCGTCCTCGTCTTCGCTTGGTGTGTCGAGCCCCTTGTGTTCGGCATTGAGTCTGCCGGATTGTTTGAAAACCCAACAGTCTCTGTGGGTATGGTAAGCAGGCTTCCCGGGAGTACTGTGTATCTGACATATCCTGTCCAGGATTTTATTTAGGTTGGATGGATCGTCCCTGTTATCCTGGGGGGCGATTTTTCTTGATTTTGTCGTGAGCCTTTGAATCCGGCATTGACTGCCGTGTCTTCAGACTTTTGTCCTTAGTCCAGCGACGGTCCTTGTTGCGTCGCGGTTTTTTGTTTCCATCCCTAGTTTCAGATGTACTTGGGTCGCTGGGGCTGCACCTTGCCAACCAGCTGTCCTCTCCTGCACAAAAGCGGGTCATGAGGCTTGTTAGTGCGGCCATTGTTCTTGGCTTTTCTTGGCCGAGGTGTCTGGCGAGCCATTCGTCTCGGACGTTATGCCTGAAAGCTGCTAAGGCTTCGGCGTCCGGACAGTCGACTATCTGATTCTTTTTAGTGAGGAATCTATTCCAGAACTGCCGAGCTGATTCTCCGGGTTGTTGAGTTATGTGACTAAGATCATCTGCATCCGGAGGGCGGACATAGGTCCCTTGAAAGTTTGCCCGGAAAGCATCATCGAGCTCTTCCCAGCTTCCAATTATGTTTTCGGGAAGGCTTTTAAGCCAATGCCGGGCAGGCCCTTTAAGCTTAAGGGGTAAATATTTTATGGCGTGGAGATCATCTCCTCTAGCCATGTGTATGTGGAGGATATAATCCTCGATCCAAACTCCAGGGTCTGTTGTTCCATCATATGCCTCTATGTTTACGGGTTTGAATCCCTCTGGGAATTCATAGTCCAGGACCTCATCGGTGAAACATAGGGGGTGTGCGGCGCCCCTGTATTTGGGTGTGCCGGATTCTGATGATGGCTTCATAGCGTTGCTTACGAGAGCTTGCTTTCTTAGCCCATAAATGGACCTGACTAGGCCATGATGCGAATCCTTAAGTGGGTCGCATGCCGATTTAGGTGCGGCGCCGCTTGCCACTTTATGGGGTCGTCTATCCGACCGTGTGGCTTTCTCATTTTTTGAATGTGAGGGCTCTAGGGCCTCTTCGTCGAATTCAGGCAGTAGCTTTCTTTTCGGATAGCTTTTAGTGCGGCGACTGTCACCGTATTTATCTGCGGTATTGATTACTTTGCTCCATCTAATCCGGAGTGCATCTTCCGCTGTTTTTAGCTTCCGCTTCTGCTTTTTTAGGCTGCGTGCAGTTGCAAAGTGCCTCTCGTGGAGATTCTTCTGCTCCATAGGTTTATCCGGCGTGAGGTCGTCCGGAATGCCGTTTTCACCGGAGGAGGGATGTTCGGTTTCTCTATCCGTGTTGCCCTGTTCGGACGGTTGCTCTAAGGCCTGCTCGTCGTCTACCGGCTCGTCCTGCTCTATGGCTGGGTTTTTGTCGAGGCGGGGCTTGGGTCGGCGTTTTACGCCGACGCTTTAATTGCTTTTCAGGGGGTCGATCTCCCGTCCCATCCCCTTTTTCCTCGTTGTTGCTTCCTTTAGGGGTATCCACCATGTACACATCGTGGGATGAGGTGGCTGTCCAATGCCCTATGGGCGTTGGTTCGTCGGTATCTCCTGCATCGTCATCCATGCTGTTGATGTCTCCGAAGTCGAAGTTGAGCACGTCGTTTAAATTGTCGATAGTGGCTACCAAGTGGGTGGTGGGTGGGCTTTGAATTTCTTCATCGTTCGTATCCCATCCTCGCTGACCGTAGTTCGGCCAGGGCTCTCCTCATAAGGAGAGAGACTTGAGAGAGTTCAGGATATTGCCAAAAGGCAAGTGCTGAAAGATGTCTGCGGCGGTGAACTCCATTATCGGCGCCCAATCGGATTCGATCGGCAGGGGCGCGGGGGGTTCGGAGTTCGGAAAGGAGTCCGGATCCTCGGAGTCACGGATCATGTAGAGTGTGGGGCTAGCGTTCGGCTCGATCGCCTTTGAGATCGAAGCCCCCGAGGTGACGTCCAACCGCTCATCCTCGATTGGCGCAATAGGCTCCGAGTTAGGAGTCGGAACCGATGCGTGTGCGGCCTCCAGGACACTGTCCGGAGGCAGAGCTAGATCATGCCCCTCGAGATAGTGCGGCGCGCTTGGCCGTGGCTCGAACCCGTCGAAGATCAAGTCTCCGCGGATGTCAGCCATGTAGTTTAAGCTTCCAAACATGACTTGATGGCTAGGGGCGTAGCTTTCGATCTGCTCCAGGTGGCCGAGCGAATTGGCCCACAGGGTGAAGCCGCCGAAGACGAAGATCTGTCCGGGGAGAAAAGTCTCACCCTGGACCGTATCGTTGTCGATGATCAAAGGAGCCATCGGGCCTAAAGGTGACGACACAGAGGAACTCTCAATGAAAGCACCAATGTCGGTGTCAAAACCGGCGGATCTCGGGTAGTGGGTCCCGAACTGTGCGTCTAGGCCGGATGGTAACAGGAGGCAGGGAACACGATGTTTTACACAGGTTCGGGCCCTCTTGATGGAGGTAAAACCCTACGTCCTGCTTGATTAATATTGATGATATGGGTAGTACAAGAGTAGATCTACCACGAGATCAAGGAGGCTAAACCCTAGAAGCTAGCCTATGGTATGATTGTTGTATATGGAGTTGATTGCCTACGGACTACAACCCTCCGGTTTATATAGACACCGGATAGGATTATGGTTACATAGAGTCGGTTACAATGGTAGGAGATCTTGAATATCCGCATCGCCAATCTTGCCTTCCACGCCAAGGAAAGTCCCATCCGGACACGGGATGAAGTCTTCAATCTTGTATCTTCATAGTCCAGGAGTCCGGCTGAAGGTATAGTCCGGCTACCCGAACACCCCCTAATCCAGGACTCCCTCACGGGGCATCCCCAAGCTTAGGCTTTTTGGTGTCCTTGGATTTTACCTTGGGGTGCCTTGGGCATCCCCAAGCTTAGGCTCTTGCCACTCCTTGTTCCATAATCGATCAAATCTTTTCCCAAAACTTGAAAACTTCACAACACAAAACTTAAAAGAAAATCTTCGTGAGCTCCGTTAGTAAAAGAAAACAAACCACCACTTCAAGGTACTGTAATGAACTCATTATTTATTTATGTTGGTGTTAAACCTACTGTATTCCAACTTTTTTATGGTTCATAAACTCTATTACTAGCCATAGATTCATCAAAATAAGCAAACAACACACGAAAAAGAGAATCTGTCAAAAACAGAACAGTCTGTAGTAATCTGTAATTTTAGAATACTTGTGGAACCCCAAAAATTCTAAAATAAATTTCTGGACGTGAGGAATTTATCTATTAATCATGTGCAAAAATAATTAACTAAATAGCACTCTCCAAATAAAAATGTCAGCAATTCTCGTGAGCGCTAAAGTTTCTGTTTTTTACAGCAAGATCAAAAAGACTTTCCCCAAGTCTTCCCAACGGTTCTACTTGGCACAAACACTAATTAAACACAAAAAACACAACCAAAACAGAGGCTAGATAAATTATTTATTACTAAAAAGGAGAAAAAAGCATGGAATAAAAATAAAATTGGGTTGCCTCCCAACAAGCGCTATCGTTTAACGCCCCTAGCTAGGCATAAAAGCAAAGATAGATCTAGGTATTGCCATCTTTGGTAGGCAATCCTTCAATAATACACCTATAACTCCTAGGAGTTTCTTTCTTTTTATTAATTATCAAACTCCTAGGCACAAAATCGAGAAAATCATTTTTAGCAAAAGGTTCCTTAAGGATAGTGAGAAAGTTGGGGTGAACACTTATGGATTTGAGGTCCGCATTTCCCTTACTAGAAGTTTCACCCTTATTTTTAGGAACATACATCAATTTGGCAATCTTAGCATTAGAAGGATTATTTTTTACGGAAGAAAAGGCAGACCCTAGGTTGGTAATAATATCCTCGATTTTATCAATCCTAGTGGAATCTTGATCTATCTTTTCATTAACCATAGGTTCCTTTTCTTTAAAGATTTTAAGAGAAACTCCTACCTTAGATCCGTATTGGGTAATTTGGTTATGGATCTTTCTATCCAAATTTTCAATCAACTCTACGGTGGCAACTTTATTTTCAATAATTTCAAGCCGTTGCATCACATGTTCCAAAGTTAAAATAGTTCCATTAACCAAAAGAGGTGGTGAGCCAAACAAATCTATCATAGCCTTATAAGAATCAAAAGTACGGCTACTCAAGAAATTTCCTCCGGTAATTGTATCAAGAATATATCTATTCCAAGGAGTGATGCCTACATAAAAATTACAAAGAAGAACGGACATAGATTTCTTCCTAATAGATCTATTTTGTGCATTGGAAATTCGGAACCAAGCATCTTTTAGATTTTCTCCCTCCCTTTGTTTAAAATTAAGGACCTCATTCTCGGGAGATAAAGGAGTAGATAAAGGACTAGCCATAATGACAAAGCAAGGAAAATAAAGGGAGAATAAAACGGCAAGGGTGAAGTGGGGGAGAGGAAAACGAGAGGCAAATGACAAATAATGTAATGCAAAGGACAAGAGTTGTGATCCGTCTTGACTTGGCGTAGGTCTCCCCGGCAACGGCGCTAGAAATCCTTCTTGCTACCTCTTGAGCATGCGTTGGTTTTCCCTTGAAGAGGAAAGGGTGATGCAGCAAAGCAGCGTAAGTATTTCCCTCAGTTTTTGAGAACCAAGGTATCAATCCAGTAGGAGACCACACGCGAGTCACCTCGTACCTACACAAACACATAAGAACCTTGCAACCAACGCGATAAAGGGGTTGTCAATCCCTTCTCGGCCACTTGCAAGAGTGAGATCTAATAGAGATGATAATAATAATAAGATAAATATTTTTGATATTTTTATGATATAGATTGAAAATAAAGATTGCAAAATAAAATAGATTGGAAACTTATATCATGGAGAATAGACCCGGGGGCCATATGTTTCACTAGTGGCTTCTCTCAAGATAGCATAAGTATTACGGTGGGTAAACAAATTACTATCGAGCAATTGATAGAAAAGTGAATAATTATGAGAATATCTAGGTATGATCATGTATATAGGCATCACGTCCGTGACAAGTAGACCGACTCCTGCCTGCATCTACTACTATTACTCCACACATCGACCGCTATGGAGCATGCATCTAGAGTTTTAAGTTCATAAGAACAGAGTAACACCTTAAGCAAGATGACATGATGTAGAGGGATAAACTCATGCAATATGATATAAACCCCATCTTTTTATCCTCGATGGCAACAATACAATACATGCCGTTTCCCTTTCTCTCACTGGGATCGAGCACCGCAAGATTGAACCCAAAGCTAAGCACTTCTCCCATTGCAAGAACGATCAATCTAGTAGGCCAAACCAAACTAATAATTGAAAGAGACTTGCAAAGATAACCAATCATACGTAAAAGATTTCAGAGAAGATTCAAATATTGTTCATTGATAATGTTGATCATAAACCCACAATTCATCAGATCTCGACAAACACACCGCAAAACAAGATTACATCGAATAGATCTCGAAGAGAATCGATGAGAACTTTGTATTGAGATCCAAAGAGAGAGAAGAAGCCATCTAGATAATAACTATGGACCCGAAGGTCTGAGGTAAACTACTCACACATCATCGGAGGGGCCATGGAGTTGATGTAGAGGCCCTCCGTGATCAATGCCCCCTCTGGCGGAGCTCCGGAAAAGGCCCCAAGATGGGATCTCTTGGGTACAGAAGGTTGCGGCGGTGGAAATAGGGTTTCATGGTGCTCCTGGATGTTTTCCGGGTATGTCAATATATATAGGAGGAAGAGGTAGGTCGGTGGAGCAACGAGGGGCCCACAAGGGTGGAGGGCGCGCCCAGGGGGTAGGCGTGCCCCCTGCCACGTGGCCTCCTCGATTGTTTCTTGACGTCCACTCCAAGTCGCCTGGATCACGTTTGTTCCAAAAATAACGCTCCCAAAGGTTTCATTCCGTTTGGGCTCCGTTTGATATTCCTTTTCTACGAAACACTGAAATAGGTAAAAAAAAGCAATTTCGACTAGGCCTCCGGTTAATATGTTAGTCCCAAAAATAATATAAAAGTGTAAAATAAAGCCCATGAACATCCAAAACAGATAATATAATAGCATGGAACAATCAAATATTATAGATACGTTGGAGACGTATCACACGCGCACTACACTACGCCGGGGACTGAGCCGCCGCCGTGGTGTAGCCTCCCAGCTAGAGTTGTCCTCTATTGACGGCTGAGTGGCTGAGCGACGACGATGGACCAGTGCCATTGGCGATTGTGGGAGAGGCAGATGAGATAAGCTACAGGGAGCGAGGAGAAAATGCGACGCGGGACTCGCCGGCTATGGGGGTTTATATAGCAGGCCGGTAAGCATTGGGATTTTGGGGGATTTCACCGAGTCGGGCGGGAAGCTTGCGCGGGAACCTGCGAGGTTGTGCGGGAACGGGCTCACCGACCATTCATTGGCGCCACCGTTTGGCCAAAAGAACGCCCCCGCGCGCTGCGCAAGCTTGCGCAATAAGCCGTCTGTGGCATCGGGGTGATAAGACATGCAAGAGGACGACGAAAGGACACATACACATACGGTTAATACAAAAAACGTTGGAGATTTAATTACCTACTATACCCCCGTCCTAGTTTATAAGTAGGATTTAACTAATAAAATACGAATGCATGTCGCCAAAGATTATATCGTTGGATTTGTATTTGAACATTGTTTCTAGTTATACAATTTTTGTAACATGCATTAACACTTTTTTGGTTAAATTTAAGGTTATATACCAGCAAGCATTTGCCCGCAACACACACAGCTTATTCCATCACAAACAGCTTGGATGGACCAATTGTTTGCCACGTATCACACACGCAATTCTAATTTGATTCGTGCTTGATGTCTCTGACATCGCTCACACAGTTCGTCTTATTTGCCACGTATCACTGTGCTGGCCTATGCTCGCCGTTAGGCGCCGTAGTGGGTTATGCTCACCGTTAGGTGCCGCGGCTCGCTCTGCTCACGTCCGATGGCGCGCTCTATTGGCGTCCGTCGGTGCATATATATATGGTTGCTCGCCGTTGAGGCGATCGCAGAGCGCTCTGCTCGCGTCCTTCCGCGAGCGCTCTGCCAGCGGTTGGGCGTGCGCACGATCACGTCGGGGGCCACATATGCATGCGGTTGCGCCGCGCGCATTGCCATGAAATGTAGTTACATGCGGCACGATGGAATTATGTGCTGCAAATTAGAACTACCATCAGGGCCTGCCGATATTCCTGGCCGCCCGGCTTCCGCTTTAATTCCCGCGGCCATTATAACCTTAGTCTCTTCAACCTTTTGATCGTGCCCCAAAACACAACAAGCACACCCACAACGACACATAGAGAGGGGATGTCTAGAGGCTCTCCAATGGAGTTCGGCGAGCATAGAGTGGAGACCCACACGAGGGAGACGGATCTCTCGGTGGTGTACACTACAAAAAAAATACACTTCCGTGATGATACATGTTTGTCACAGTAGGTCGCGTTTTTGTCATGCAGACTTTATGACAGAATCAAGATAGTCATACCTATTCTGTCATAGAAGTTTTCCATGACATTACCAAAATTATCATCACAGAAGTGTCCACTTCCATGACGATAAATCGCGCGTCACATAAGTGCTTTCGTCAAGGGTGACCGACACATGGCTTCCACCGTAACGGAACACCGTTAAGCTATCGGGTCGGGTTTTGGATCCAATAACCCGTTAACACCCCCGACCAATGGGGATTTTCCACGTGTAAAATGGCTGGAGGAAACACGTGTCGGCTCACCGTTGGGACAGATGACATCCGCTCATTGGACCGAAGGCGCCTATGATACGACGACACGTGGCACGGCCCAACAGAGGCCCATTCCTGTGAAAAGGCCGACCCGTTTGACTTGGTCAAAAGGTGGCGGGCTGGCCCACGGAAAGCCTGTTAATGGCATGTTCGCATATAGCCCATTTACAGCCCGCTAACCCAGGGCCCGTTACGCCCTATCCGAATTAGGCCCAGTAGCGTCATCTGGGCCGTCCAATATGATTCAGCCCATTTTAACTTCTGGCCCATGTGTGGCCCATGACTTCTTTTGGCCCATATGAGGACCTTTGTAACTCTTGGCCCATTAACGGCCCGTGGTGAAACTGGCCCGTGATGAATAGTGTATCACTTTATACCCATTAACGGCCCATTGTTCCATTGGGTTGTTTCCAGCCCAAGTTATCTTTCGGCCTTCTAAGGGCCCATTGATTCTTGGGCTCATTTGCAGCATTCGGTAACATACGACCCTTACTGTCATTTTCTACTTGTGGGCCAAATTCAGCCCGTCGTTACAGTCGCCCGTTTGCGGACCGTTAATAATTTGGGCCGTTTTCATGTAAAAAAACCCGTTGGGTTGTTTTCATAGAGTTATCAAATACGGCCTATTAACAGCCCGTTATGGTCCACGAATAGTACGGCCCATGATTGGCGAAATGATGATACGCCCCGTAGAAGGCCCATGGATCCTACAGCCCGTATGAGGCCCATGGATAGTACGGCCCGTAGAAGGCCCATGGATCGTACGACCCATAGGAGGCCCATGGACCCAATGGCCCGTAGAAGGCCCATGGACCCTAAGGCCCGTATAGAAGGCCGATGGATCCTACGGCCGGACGAAGGCCCATGGATCATATGACCTGCAGGAGGCCCATGGTTACAACAGTCCGTGTGTTGCCATGATTATTTTGGCCTAGTTACCAAAAACAGGCTATTGTGGCCACTAGAAAAAAACAGAAAAAGAATTGCAATCACTACAAGCAAACAACTAAACAAGACAATAAGGAAATAAATAAGCAAGCAATTAACGCTAGCCTATTACCACTATTACGCATATTACAACCACTGGGCATCAAAGTTCGCCACTAGTGCAAATATAGGGAACAAAACAGCACATTACATACACTGGCCGTCAAAATTGGCCACCAGTGCAAATAAACGCGGCAGCAAAACAAGAGCATAACTAAAACAACTTCGGAAGAGCTCAAGAAACGTTATCTTGGGTATCCACCATGCTGGCAATAAGCTTAGCAAGCTAATTAGCTTTGTCCTGTTTGGCGCTAAAATCCTCCAACGCTTGCTGTTGCACCAAAAAGTATGCATCTGAATGCTCCAGGGACTTCCGCAGTCCTGCCACCTCTTGTCCCAGCACAGCTGATCGATGTCTTTCAGCTTGTGGTTGAGACTCAAGAAACCGAACTGATCCAGACAGTGAGTTTGAATAGCTTGTGCAAGCGGTAGTGGCCAGTAACTCGAACACTAAACCAGGACGGGACTTTGGGGTTGTCTCGCTGTCTTCAAAATAGTCTTCCTTAGCTGTTTTATCGGCTTTGTTCGAGACCAACAAGGATGTGTCACTATCCTGAACCTTATCTGCATTACTTCCTTTACCATTGCTTAATAAGGCACTCTTCCCCAATATTCTGTCAGCATTCTAAAAGAAGAACAAGCAGACACATAACAAGTTTAGCATGTACTAGTATATGAAACTCATTTCGATGAACCAGTTCAATAGTAAGGTGGACAGGATTAAACTACCAAGTCTTCTATTGCCAAGTACTACTACATAATAAAAGCATCAAACAAACATATATCTATGTCCTATGGTCACTGCATTGTCTTGCCAAATCAAAATAGTGACACGGTTCAAATCATATCAGTTCAAGACAAAGCAGCAGTGAAAGAATACAAAGCGTGGGAAACTACACGGCACAACAAGATTTCAGATGGGTACCACGGGTCTAAATGTACAAGAACACTATTGGCTCTGTTGTGATGCTAGTAATGTGCATGATATGAAAGTCAACTGTATACACAATTGAAATTGAAATCAAAGGAGCTATTGATAAGAGCAAACCTGTTAAAGAAACATGCTGAACATACCTGCTGTGCCATTGAAGTTTCGATTGGATACTTCAACTTAAAAATAAGTTTGTATGAGTAAATACAGTGATACAAGAGCAAAGCAATCATAGTTAAAAAAAGATCGCCTAAGCGAGCGCTTAAGCGCGCCTAGGCTCTAGGCGTTGGCAAAACGCATTGCGCATAACTACGCACAATCTGTGCATAACTGCGCATAAGCATGCACTTTGGTCAGTAAAGCGCAAGGCGGTGGCAAAATGCACAATAAACGCCTAGCGCTTTTTTGAACTATGATAGCAATGGAATCTTAAATTAGAATAGTTGTTCTTCAGGTTTAGGCACTTGTTCTACATGAACAGAGTACAGTAAGACGCAAGAATATAATACTTAAAAATAGAAAATGAGCTCATAGACCTTACCACATTCTTGGTTCGGGACCAGTACAGAACAAGGCGTTCCCAGTCATCGTCCAGTAAATGTGTCTCAGGAGAACGTAGGGGAATTTGATGAGTTTGTTTGCCGGTGAAGTACATTTTCTTCAGGTAATTCCGATACAGCCACCAAGCATTCTTGAAGATAGAAGAGGTATTAGCACAGGTTACCTCATCATGAGATTCCAAATCGGTCCTTCTCTATAGAGAAAAATGGGAAAATTTGCTGTATTATAACCATCATGGAGGTAGGATGTATGGGACGAAGCAAAGTAATTGCCATGAACAACATTACTTACACATAACTCCTGGACAAACACCTGCAACTGGCATTTTCCTTCATCTTCAGTATAATATTTCCAAGATGGGAAGATACGCACATACGATTTAACAACATCAAATGTGATAGATGTTAAACTACGACTAGCTGGTTGTGCTTCCTCCACAGGAATAGGCGTACTAACTGGTGGAGTTGGGGTTCGCCGTGATAGTACTGGCCCTTTGGGAACTGGAGCTACCTTACTAACTGCTCTTGTTTGGGAGCTCTGTGGTGGAGATGGTGCTGTGTCAACAGGAACTGGGTTACTATCGGCTGGGGTTGGGGTTAGATTGGGTGAAGCTGGTTCTCTGTCCATCGCAGTAGGGGTACAATCTGTGAGAGTTTGGGTTATGTGTGGTAGGGCTGGTTCTTGTGCATGTACAACCGGGGTGCTATCTCCACCAAGAGGTAGCACTATTTTATTTGAAGACTGTGTTTTTAGTCCGCTAGATACTGGCATCACCCGCTCCAATTCAAATGGCTGATAAACAGGAAACATAGTTGAATGTACAGACATTGTTTGAGAGACAGATGCAATAGATAGTGTGGACAAAAGAGGGCATGAAATAGTTGACATGTATATTATTTAACTAAAACGGAGAGCATGACATAATTTCACATATATGATGTCTATCTAAACTGGATAGCATAGCATAACATAATTCAAAGATATGATGAATAACTAAACAGGATCGCATGGCATAATTCACCTACATGTTATCTAAGTAATCAGGATCGCATCATTTAATTCACATATGTGATTTATGTGCTAAACAGAGGGCATTCGATATGATGTCTGAACTAAGAACATGGTGTTGAATATTGTGCATATGATGTCTAAACTATGCAATGCAAGACACCGTATGCATGATATGAGAAGTATAACCGTGCCAAGTTAGAGCATACACCTCCGTGGGGGAATAGGACTGATCATTTGTCTCTGAATCCATCTCTGAGGAGCTATCGGGACCCAACAAGAGATCTGCTTCGACAAGTAGCACTGTTTGCTCTGAAGGCCTTGTTTTCACTCCAGATTTTTCCATCTCCCATCCAAATGGCTGATTCACAGGAAGAGTAGTTTAATGTACAAACATTGTCGACAAATGGAAATGTAATGAAGAAAATGATGGTTAAGATATCATTCAAATATATGATGCCTGGTTAAACAGGATGGCATTGCACATTTCACATATATTATGGCTGGCTAAAAGACATGAGACTGGATAATTCCCATATATGATATAGAAACTAAACAGGTGGCATTACAGAACATGTCTAAAGTAAGCAGATGACATATATGATGTCAAAAGTAGGCACTGCAAGGCAACATATGCATGATATGACTAACATCATCATGCCAAGGTAGAGCAAACACCTTGGGGGGTAAATAGGAGTGGTGAGCAGTGTCTTAATCCGCCTCAGAACAGATATCTTCCTCTGGATTACAATCTGGAGAGGGGTGGGGAGGGTTTGCCATTGAACCACCATGGAGCGATGTCTGCATGACATTGTATTGCCACGCAAAACTCTTCTCTTTTTCTCTACATGTTCAGCATGACTGTGTACAATATCTGACATGCATACGAAAAAAATATGGTGAGATTATGTAAGGAGAGCATGCAGAAATTTAGAGTGATGGTAACAACCAGTGGATCGACGTTTTTCCGTTGAACCAAAATAGCCCTAATGGATCGACGTCAATGTATAGTAATAAGTGATACAACAAGTGTACAACCTCTTTGTCGTAGCCGTGTCGACCTCAGCATCATTGGGTTGGTCGCTGAAGCAGTTGAGGCAGAGGTGGTTGTCGGAGGTGTGGAGGAAGATCTGAGGAATCTGTAGACGGCGTCCAGGGCACTGCTCTGTTGCGATGGATCATTCTATCGTTGGAGCAGCTCTGGTGAGCCGTAAGACGTCAAGGCTGAAGCAGCACAAGACAGACATCGTCAATCTCAAGTGGCATTCTAATAGCATCTCCAATAGATGATGTAAAATGGATGTAAAATTAACATCACCAAAAACCACATGACTACAACAGATGAGGTAAAAACTGTTGACTCTGAACTTAACTGTCAAGACTGAAATTTACTGTGGAATCTGAATGCTACTGTCGAGATTGAATGCAATGGTAGCAGAGAGGCACTTCACTTGTAGTTTAGGGAGGGTCTGTGGTTCATCTTCAACCTGCACCCCCTGAGCCGCCAGCCACCACCGGCCGAACCGCCGGCCCCAGCGCCGCCTCGCCGCCCCAAAACAACTCGCCACCGCCGCCCCGGACAGCCCTCTAGGCCCCCCGCCCCCCGCCCTGAACCCTAAGATAGATAGTGGGGTACCTCTCCGACGAGCCCCCGTCCCCGCTGCAGGTGGTTCTTCCTTAACTCCAGCGAGCCCCCCAACCCCTGAAAATCAACTGACCCAAAAGTCGATTCAGTCGACTGAAGGGTGGCTTAATCAAAGCAGAGCAGCAGCACGTGCAAGGGGGAGAGCAGCAACAGCAACTAGGCGAGCGAGCAATCGAGCGAGAGCCGGAGCAGCTGTAGCAGATCCGGCTGGTATGGCCGCCGCCGCCGAAGGGGCCTCGCACTGGGGGAGAGTGATACGTCTCCAACGTATCTATAATTTTTGATTGCTCCATGCTATCTTATCTACTGTTTTGGACTATATTGGGCTTTATTTTCCACTTTTATATTATTTTTGGGACTAACCTATTAACCGGAGGCCCCGCCCAGAATTGTTGTTTTTTATTGCCTATTTCAGTGTTTCGAAGAAATGGAATATCAAACGGAGTCCAAACGGAATAAAATCTTCGGGAATGTGATTTTCTAACCGAACGTGATCCACGAGACTTGGACCCGGCTACAAGGAACAAAAGAGGCGGTCACGAGGGTGGGGGGCGCCCCCCCTAGGGCGCGCCCCTGCCTCGTGGGCCCCTCGTTGCTCCTCCGGTGTACTTCTTCCTCCTATATATACACACGTACCCCCAAACGATCAGAACATGAGCCAAAAACCTAATTCCACCACCGCAACTTTCTGTATCCACGAGATCCCATCTTGGGGCCTATTCCGGAGCTCCACCAGAAGAGGGCCGTCATCATGGAGGGCTTCAACATCATCATAGCCTCTCTGATGAAGTGTGAGTAGTTTACCTCAGACCTTCGGGTCCATAGTTAGTAGCTAGATGGCTTCTTCTCTCTCTTTGAATCTCAATGCAAAGTTCCCCCCTCTCTCGTGGAGATCTATTCGATGTAATCTTCTTTTTGCGGTGTGTTTGTTGAGACCGATGAATTGTGGGTTTATGATCAAGTCTATCTATGAATAATATTTGAATCTTCTCTGAATTCTTTTATGTATGATTGGTTATCTTTGCAAGTCTCTTCGAATTATCCATTTGGTTTGGCCAACTAGATTGGTAGTTCTTGCCATGGGAGAAGTGCTTAGCTTTGGGTTCGATCTTGCGGCGTCCTACCCAGTGACAGAAGGGGCAGCAAGGCACGTATTGTATCGTTGCCATCAAGGATAACAAGATGGGGTTTATTTCATATTGCATGAATTTATCTCTCTACATCATGTCATCTTGCTTAAGGCGTTACTCTGTTTTTAACTTAATACTCTAGATGCATGCTGGATAGTTTTCGATGAGTGGAGTAATAGTAGTAGATGCAGAATCGTTTCAATCTACTTGTCACGGACGTGATGCCTATATACATGATCATGCCTAGATATTCTCATAATTATGCACAATTCTATCAATTGCTCAACAGTAATTTGTTCACCCACCGTAGAATACTTATGCTCTTGAGAGAAGCCACTAGTGAAACCTATGGGCCCCGGGTCTATTCTCGTCATATCAATCTCCATCACTTTTATATTGTTTTGCTATTTACTTTGCCTTTACTTTTTACTTTAAATCTTTATATCAAAAATACCAAAAATATTCTATCTATCAGACCTCACTCTCGTAAGTGACCATGAAGGGCTTGACAACCCCTAATCGCGTTGGTTGCGAGTAGCTATCGCTTTGTGCAGGTATGAGGGACTTGAGCATGGGCTCCTACTGGATTGATACCTTGGTTCTCAAAAACTAAGGGAAATACTTACACTACTCTGCTGCATCATCCCTTCCTCTTCGGGGAAAACCAACGCAAGCTCAAGACGTAGCAAGAAGGATTTCTGGCGCCCTTGCCGGGGAGTCTACGCAAAAAGTCATATACCAAGTACCTATCACAATCCTTATCTCTCGCATTACATTATTTGCCATTTGCCTCTCGTTTTCCTCATCCCCCAATTCACCCTTGCCGTTTTATTCACCCTCTCTCTCTATCCTCCCTCTCTGTTTGCCTCTTTTGTCCGCTTGCTTTTTGTTTGCTCGTGTGTTAGATTGCTTGTTTGTCACGATGGCTCACGATAGTACTAAATTGTGTGACTTCACCAATACCAATAATAATGATTTCCTTAGCACTCCGATTGCTCTTGATGTTGATGCTTTGAAACTTAGATCTATTCCACCTAAGCATGATATTAATGAGTCTCTAAAAGCCATGAGAATTTCAATTGATGAGTGTAAGGAAAGAACCGCTAGGATGCGTGCTTCCAAAGATGCCTTTATTAAAGCGTGTTCTTCCAATTCCTATGAAAATCAAGATGAAGATCTAAAAGTTATTGATGAGTCTCCAAATAAATCTTTATTTTTCAATATGAATCTTGATGAAACTGAATATGATCTTCCTTTACCTAGAAGGCATTCTAAAAATTCTGAGTATTTAGATCTTAATGATGAAATTGATGAAAGTGGGATTGAAAGAAATAAAAATCTAGATGTTGCTAAACCCACTATATTGGATTTCAAGGAATTTAATTATGAAATTTGCTCTTTGATTGATTGTATTTCCTTGTTGCAATCTGTGCTAAATTCTCCACATGCTTATAGTCGAAATAAAGCCTTCACCGAACATATTGTTGATGCCTTGATGCAATTTTATGAAGAAAAACTTGAATTGAAAGTTTCTATCCCTAGAAAACTCTATGATGAGTGGGAACCAACTATTAAAATTAAAATTAAAGATCATGAGTTTTATGCTTTGTGTGATTTGGGTGCTAGTGTATCTACTATTCCCAAGACTTTGTGTGGTT
This sequence comes from Triticum urartu, assembly GCF_056163025.1. Lineage (NCBI taxonomy): Eukaryota > Viridiplantae > Streptophyta > Magnoliopsida > Poales > Poaceae > Triticum > Triticum urartu. The sequence continues at coordinate 691,713,925 of NC_141875.1, read as the reverse complement.
TACTAGACTTCCGTAATTTTGATGATTGCTCTCTAAACTTGCATCTTGCGGATTCCACTATTAAGAAACCTATGGGAAGAATTAAAGATGTTCTTATTGTTGCGAATAGGAATTATGTGCCCGTAGATTTCATTGTTCTTGATAAGATTGCAATCCTTCTTGCCCTATTATTCTTGGTAGACCTTTCCTTAGAACGGTTGGTGCGATTATTGATATGAAGGAAGGGAATATTAGATTACAATTTCCATTAAAAAAGGGCATGGAACACTTTCCAAGAAAGAAAATAAAATTACCATATGAAACTATCATGAGAGCCACTTATGGATTGCCTACCAAAGATGGCAATACCTAGATCTATTCTTGCTCGTTATGCCTAGCTAGGGGCGTTAAATGATAGCGCTTGTTGGGAGGCAACCCAATTTTATTTTTATTCCTTGATTTTGGCTCCTGTTTAGTAATAAATAAATTATTTAGCCTCTGTTTAGGTTGTGTTTTTTGTTTAATTAGTGTTTGTGCCAAGTAGAACCGTTGGGAAGACTTGGGGAAAGTGTTGTTGAACTTGTTGTAAAAAACAGAAATTTAGCGCTCACGAGAGCTGCTGTCATTTTTATTTGAAGAGTACCATTTAGTTAATTCTTTTTGCAGATGATTAATAGATAAATTCCTCACGTCCAGCAACTTATTTTAGAATTTTTGGGGTTCCAGATCTTGCGCTAGCTACAAATTACTACAGACTGTTCTGTTTTCGACAGATTTTGTTTTTCGTGTGTTGTTTGCTTATTTTGATAATCTATGGCTAGTAAAATAGTTTATACTCCATAGAGAAGTTGGAATACAGTAGGTTTAACACCCATATAAATAAAGAATGAGTTCATTACAGTACCTTGAAGTGTTCTTTTGTTTTCTTTCGCTAACGGAGCTCACGAGTTTTCTATTTTGAGTTTTGTGTTGTAAAGTTTTCAAGTATTGGGTGAATTCTTTTGATGGATCATGGAACAAGGAGTGGCAAGAGCCTAAGCTTGGGGATGCCCATGGCACCCTGTCAGTGTCGAAACCGGCAGATCTCGGGTAGGGGGTCCTGAACTGTGCGTCTAGGCGGATGGTAATAGGAGGCAGGGGACACAATGTTTTACCCAGGTTCGGGCCCTCTTGATGGAGGTAAAACCCTACGTCCTGCTTGATTAATATTGATGATATGGGTAGTACAAGAGTAGATCTACCACGAGATAAAGGAGGCTAAACCCTAGAAGCTAGCCTATGGTATGATTGTTTTTCGTCCTACGGACTAAAACCCTCCGGTTTATATAGACACCGGAGAGGGCTAGGGTTACACAGAGTCGGTTACAATGGTAGGATATCTACATATCCGTATCACCAAGATTGCCTTCCACGCCAAGGAAAGTCCCTTCTGGACACGGGACGAAGTCTTCAATCTTGTATCTTCATAGTCCAGGAGTCCGACCGAAGGTATAGTCCGGCTATCCGGACACCCCCTAATCCAGGACTCCCTCAGTAGTCCCTGAACTAGGCTTCAATGACGACGAGTCCGGCGCACAGATTGTCTTCGGCATTGCAAGGCGGGTTCCTCCTCCAAGTACTTCATAGAAGATTTTGAACACAAAGGTAGTGTCCGGCTCTGCAAAATGAGTTTCCACATATTGCCATAGAGAGAATAATATTTACACAAATCTAATCTGCTGACGTATTCCGTAGCGTGACATCACACCACGGCCAAGTCTTTATTCGAATCGTTTTACTGTTCTACCTCAGCGCGTTTAGCGAGGCGGTTTCCTTGGCACGTCTTGTCAAAGCAGAGATCATGTCCCCTTATTCCGGGATTCTCATCAATACAGGCATGGGTATCCCAACCATGCCATTGATTACGGCGCTTGGGAGATAAGCAATTTTTACTAGGCTGGCGGGGATGCATAGTCGCGTCCACCCATATAAGGGGATAAGGATCCACCTTTTCATCCACGCCTTCTTCCTCCTTGGCCTATCCATTTCCGTGCACTCGAGCTCCAGCGCCCAAGTCCGCACACCCCACCTCAACCTTCTCCAGCCATGTCCGGAGCGGGAGGCAAGTGGATGGTCTCCTCCGTTACGGAGGGACACATCAAAAACTGAGGAAGGCCGGATACTTGTCTAACGACATTGCGCACCGGCTTCCCGAAGAGGGGCAGCTCATCCCCACCCCTAGGCCCCATGAGAGGGTGGTGTTCCTCCCCCATTTCCTCCACGGACTGGGCTTCCCTCTCCACCCAGTTGTTCGGGGGCTCATGTTCTACTATGGCCTGGATTTCCACGATCTGGCCCCGAACTTTGTCCTCAAAATCTCAGCGTTTATCGTCGTGTGCGAAGCTTTCTTCTGCATCCGCCCCCATTTCGGCCTATGGCTCAAGACTTTCAATGTCAAGCCAAAGGTGGTGCGTAGCACCCAGGCGGAGTGCAGAGGCGCCATGGTGGGTAAGATGCCCAACATCCTATGGCTCGAGGGCTCCTTCGTGGAGTCCCTAAAGGGGTGGCAATCGGGGTGGTTTTACATCACCGAGCCGCGCGACCCTGAATGCGTTGCAGCTCCCGAGTTCTGATCCGGACCCCCTACGCGGCTCACCTCCTGGAAAGAGACGGGCCTATCGTGGGGTAAAAAAGGAGAGCTGACCGGACTCCAAACATGCGTCCAAACCCTGGTGGACAAGAAGCTCAAACTTGTCAACGTAGTCCAGGTTATGCTCATCCGCCGGATCCTCCCGTGTCAACAACGGGCTTTCAACCTGTGGGAGTTCGACCCGGCGCGACACCGAACTCTGAGCAGGCTCTTTGACACGACGTACGAAGATGCCTGGAAGGTGCTTTTCAAGGGCGTCGAGGCCCCCGCATCCGCTACCAAGGATCGCGGATTCAGCACGCAACGTCACGCTCGTGCGGTAAGCTGTTTTTACCTTTTACAGGGTATTAGTTTTTCATAATTTGACTCCATGCGGGATCTAAGCTCCGTTACCTTTGACAGGATTGGCAGGAGACGTCCGGACAAATCAACTGTCCGGCTCCTATGCCCGAAGGCCCAGCGGACGCTCGCTTGGCGAAGCTGCTGGTTCCGGCACCCTATATGGTGCCGGAGAAGAAGGCCAAGAAGAAGGCCACGGGGACTCGAAAGAGTGCCCGGCGCCAGGAGGTGTCGGATTCATCATCCGACAACTCCAAGGCGCACTCGTCCCATGAAGATGAGGAGGAGGAAGAAAAGGAAGGGCACCCCAACTGGGGAGGCCGAAGGGTCCAAGAAGGGGAAGACCCCTCCTCAGGACTACTCCACCAACCCGACGACGGCGAAGAGGAGTGGCCGAACAGGGCCAAGCCCCTGGCGAGATCGTAAGTATCCGGATACCATAGTGATTCATAGTATTCCCCCATTGCACAACTTTTCCTTACGTCGAACATGTCTATGCAGTCCGCCCAAGGCCGGGCTCGACGAGTCATTGAGCGGCTCCCTGGATTCGTCGGATGTGAATTCGCTTCCGGCGGCTACCTCCCCCCACCCTACGAACGACGCCGAGGCGACGTCCCAACAGGTTCCAAGCCAGGAGGAGGTGGTCCTGGAGGCGCCGCATGGCGACCTCCCGGACTCCAGGCATGAAGGGGATAGAACCTCCAAGGGCTCCAAGTCCGGCTTTGAGCCGGACACCACGCCGGAACCTTCAACGGTTCTGGACTCCGGTAGGCAGCCTCCTTCCAAGAGGAGCAAGCCTACCGAGCCGGTGAGCTCCGTCCAACCGGAGGCACCGGACAATTTGCTGGAGGTGCTTAACGGCGCCTCCATCGACGAGAAGCACCGCACTATTATGAGTGCGGTGACCCAGAAGGTTCAGTCCGCCAAGAGCGGACTGACTGAAGCCTGTGCCAGCCTTCTAACATGCTTCAAGGTAAGTAAAGAATATGTAAAAATATTACCGCATAGACAGTAGCCCCTGATGCCCTGTTCGGCGTTCGGAAAGAAAAGCCGAATAGAGGATCTAATAACATTCACAGGAGTCTAACATAATCAAGTCAATATGCGTATGCAGGCTTCGTTGCTGGCCTCCGCCGCACTGACTGCGGAGGTGGATACGCTGAAGCAAAACCTCGCGCGGTCCGAGAACGAGCTCGGCCATGCCAAGAGGCAACTCGAGGAGAAGGAAGGTATGTAATACCTTGCGTAAGTATATAGAGAAGATGTGGTTGCAAAAAATGACAGGATCAACGTGCTATTATAGGGGCCACGACTGAGGTGGCAACCCTTAAGAAAGTGCTGTCCGAGGCCGAAAACAAAGCAGCCGCGGAGCGTACGGAGAGAGGGAAGCAGGAGGCGCCGGTGGAGGAGGTGCAGAAAGAGCTCCAGGCTCTCATGAAAAAACACGAGAGTTTGGAGCTTGACTCGAAGGCGCAAGCGTCTGAGCTTGCGGCAGCCCTCGAAAGTGCGAAGTCTGCCAAGGAAGAAGCCCAGAAAGTCCTCCAAGAAATTGGAGATATGAAGAACATAGCGGTAGGTAAGGCATTCATTATGCAAAGCAAGCACGTGAAAGTGAATTACTTGTTACTTACCCGAGTCCGGAGCTCTCTAGGAGCATTCGCAGATTTGCCCCGTAGTGTGTCTGATGCCACCGCCTACTACCGAGCCGAGGAGGGGAGCTCGACGGAGAAGGTGTTCTGGTCTCAGTATGCTGAGGCCGGACACCTGGTGCCTTTGAGCGACCAGCTGAAGCAAATGGTCGAGCTCCACAAGGTGGCCGAACAGGCAATAAAGGGCCTCATAGTTCGGCTTTGGCCTGGAGAGGCTCTGCCTGAAAGCTATTCGGGCTGGTGAGGTGGCTGGTGGATTCCTGTCCACGGCTTGAAGTAATCAAGCACTCCGTCTGCATCGAAGGTGCCCGTAGGGCGCTTGCCCGTGCTAAAGTGCACTGGGGCAAGATGGATGCGGAGAAGCTGGTGAAGGACGGGCCGCCACCGGGCAAGGAGCATCGCGTCCCGGAAGCGTATTATGAGGTCGTCCTGAAGGGTGCCCGCCTTATAGCGGATGAATGCTCCAAAGATGTAATATTTGAGTAAACTCGCATTTGTGATCCTGTACGCTGAAAACTTGTTCATATGCGCTAAGCAACGCTTTTGAATTTAAAATATTACCTTCTGTGCAGCCGTTTATCAAATTTGAGATATGGCGAGTCGTCGACTTCTGCCCCCATGCCATGAGTGCTGGGGTGTTTGGGATAAACATGAGCGCTCTTTTTCCCATTCTTGGGTCCTTCGAGGGAGGCGCTCAACACAACGAACAAGGCAATCAGACTATAATGCTTGAACACTCTCACTTAGCCATAGAATTCTATAATTTTAAATTTCGGCGAAGCCCCTAGTGTTCGGAAGACCGAGTTCGGGGCGCTATCCACGCCTAGGCCGGACAAATCCGACTCCTCGCTCTAAGCAGCATAAGTCTTTAGGGACTCGAAAACCTCTCGAACAGCGACCAGCTCTCGCTTCATCATGACGGTCAGTTTTAGCTTTCTCTACTGAGGTGCTTAGCCCAGATCAACTGGGGCACAATCGCAGTAGTTCTCCTAGTGCTACCTTAGCCGATATAACGGAACGTAAGGTACCAAAACATAGGAGCCGGGCAAACCCAACTATCGACCCAAGACATGATTCGGAGCCGATGCATATAATGCTATAAGTCCGGGGTGCCGCACTTGTGAAAGTGTTCGGACTTCTCACACCGTATTGTGGGGTAGTTAAGCCCCTGGCGTAATTGCCGTACCAAAGTGTATGGGTGCAACATGTCATTAATGAACATATATTCATAAAATAGAGTAATGCAATAATAGACAGAAGCGATGCATTGTTTATTTAAAAAAGCTGCGATCAAAGAAGAATGATACAAATACTGCAATAAGCAAAAGATGAGACTATTTAACATGTCCTTTCCAGGGGCAAGCTGCGGAATGTTATGTGAAATAGGTATACTGCTCGTTATAGAGACCACCTTAGAGTTCCATAGTGCGGCGTAGCTTTCTGCTTCCCTATTGTATCATTTGTGCGGCAATTGTACTGCCGGACAAGAATTCCGAAGAATGGGGTCCTGAAAATAAGAGAAAATTAAGAAATCGGCAGCCCCTAGTGCAGTTTAAGCCGCGTTTCGGGCGTACCGTCATGGTGCCCCTACCCCTGTGCCCATGGTATTTCCAGAGTGTAGTTATGTACGCGCAACACTGGTTTCGCAAGTTTGCGAGGGCTGGGGTTGGGGCCGCATTGCTACGCTTGCTCAGAACGTGCCAGGCGGTCTTGTTGTAGGTTACTCCGGGCATGCTTGACGGTGTCCAGACGTTTAATGGCTAGACTGGAGAATTGCCTTGAGAGGCTTCTTTGTACTTCCGCTGCGATGGCCGTCGTATGCTCCTCCATTCGGAGAGAGCGTTCGGTGTTTCCATTGACCATGATGACGCCTCGAGGGCCTGACATCTTGAGCTTGAGGTATGCGTAGTGCGGCACCGCATTGAACTTGGCAAATGCGGTTCCCCCGAGCAGTGCGTGATAGCCACTTCAGAACAGGACTATGTCGAAGATTAACTCCTCGCTTCGGAAATTATCCGGAGATCTGAAGACCACTTCAAGTGTAACTGAGCCTGTACAGTTGGCCTCTACACCTGGTATGACGCCTTTAAAGGTCGTTTTAGTTGGTTTAATCCTCGAGGGATCGATGCCCATTTTCCGCACTGTATCCTGGTAAAGCGGGTTCAGGCTGCTGCCGCCGTCCATAAGGACTCTAGTGAGGTGAAATCCATCAATAATTGGGTCTAGAACCAATGCGGCGAATCCGCCATGACGTGTGCTAGTGGGGTGGGCCCTTCGATCAAAAGTGATCGGGCAGGAAGACCATGGGTTGAACTTTGGGGCGACAGGCTCCATCGCGTATACGTCCCTTAGCGCACGCTTCAGCTCCCTCTTGGGGACGTGGGTTGCGTATATCATGTTCACCATCCGCACTTGTGGGGAAAACCTTTTTGCCACTGTTGTTCGGCGGCCGGGGCTCCTCCTCGTCATCGATATGCAGCCCCTTGTCTCTGCTTTCGGCATTTAACTTGCCTGCCTGTTTGAACACCCAACAATCCCTGTTGGTGTGATTGGCTGGTTTTTCGGGGGTGCCATGTATCTAGCATGAGCGGTCGAGTATTCGGTCCAAACTGGACGGGCCTGGAGTATTTCTTTTGAATGGCTTTTTCCGCTGACCGGGCTTAGAGCCTCTGAATCCGGCATTAACTGCCGTATCCTCAGCATTGTCGCCGTTAATGCGGCGCTTTTGCTTGTTGCGACGTGACCTGCCACTGTTGTCCTTGGTATCCGAATTACCAGGGCTCTAGGTCATGTTATTGCTGCGAGCTAGCCAACTGTCTTCTCCCATGCAAAAGCGAGTCATAAGTGTCGTGAGGGCTGCCATAGATTTCGGCTTTTCCTGTCCTAGGTGCCGTGCAAGCCACTCGTTGCGGATGTTATGCTTGAAGGCTGCTAGGGCCTCTGCGTCCGGACAGTCGACGATTTGATTTTTCTTCGTTAGGAACCGTGTCCAGAATTGTCTGGCCGATTCCTCTGGCTGCAGAATTATGTGGCTAAGGTCATCGGCGTCTGGTGGTCGCACATAAGTGCCCTGGAAATTGTCGAGGAATGCGGCGTCCAGGTCCTCCCAACAACCAATTGATTCTACTGACAAGCTGTTAAGCCAATGCCGAGCTGGTCCTTTAAGCTTGAGTGGGAGGTATTTGATGGCGCGCAGGTCATCACCGCGGGCCATGTGGATATGAAGGAGATTGTCCTCGATCCATACCGCAGGATCTGTTGTGCCATCATATGATTCGATGTTCACGGGTTTTAAACCCTCAGGGATTTGATGATCCATTACTTCATCTGTGAAGCATAGTGGGTGTGCGGCGCCTCTGTGTTGGGCTATATCACGACGCAGCTCAAACGAGCTTTGTCTACTGTGTTTGGCCCGGCCGGATTGACTGTATTCGGAGTGACGATTACCATCTCGTGCCGTGGGGCGCCCACACGATCCGTAGATCGATCTTGTTTGCCTTGCCTTGTCCTCCAATATATCTCACAGGTCTGGCACATTTTCCCGTGCCTTGGTATTTTTTGAGCGGCGCCCGGGTGCGTCTTGAGTGGAGGGCCGAGAGGCTTCTTTGTCGCGGCCACGGGGTGGCCGATCAGCCGCATCATGCGCTGGTGATGTCGGTTTAGGTGCTTCCTCCTCTAGTCAGGGTAGGCGCTTTGGGTAGCTCTTGGAGGGGCGTTCGAGTTCATACTCTTCGGCCACAAGGACTTCAGTCCTTCTGTCGGCTAGCAAATCTTGATCAGCTCGAAGCTGTTGCTGTTTTTTCTTGAGGATGCTCGCTGCGGCCATAAGCCTGCGTTTTAAACGCTCTTGTTCAACGGGATCCTCCGGCACGACAAATTCGTCGTCGTCGAGGCTTGCCTCGTCTTCGGAGGGAGGCATATAATTATCGTCCTCGACCTCTCTGTCTGTCACTTTCTCATGAGGGCTGGCTTCTCCATCCTCCTGTGCTGAATCTTGCTGGAGGTGGTTGTCTTCGGCACTGTCTGGGGTGTTATTATCTCCCGTGCCGTAATCACCGTTTTTGCTTTGGCGGGATTTAGAGCGGCGCCGCTGACGCCGGCGCTTAGGCTGCTTCTTGGAGGGGTCATCCTCCGCTGTTCCATCGCCATTGCCTTCTTTTGGGGTGTCCACCATGTATATATCATACAACGAGGTGGCTTTCCAGTGCCCTATAGGCGCTGGTTCTTGATTGTCTCCTGCATCGGCGTCCATACCGTCGATGTCTTCGGATTCGAAGTCGAGCATGTCGGTTAAATCATCGACAGTGGCTACGAAGTGGGTGGTGGGTGGGCTTTGAATTTCTTCATCATCCGCATCCCAACCTTGCTGACCATAGTACGACCAGGTCTCTCCTGATAAAGAGAGAGACTTTAGTGAATTCAGAATATCGCCGAAGGGCGAGTGCTGAAAGATGTCCGCGGCGGTGAACTCCATGATCGGCGCCCAATCGGGTTCGATCGGTAGGGGCGCGGAGGGCTCGGAGTATGGAGAGGAGTCTGGCTCCTTGGAGTCATGGGCTTCGCAGAGAATTGGGCTGGTGTTCGGCTCGATCGCCGTAGAGATTGCAGCCCCCGAGGCGGTGTCCAACCACCCATCCTCGATTGTCGCAGTTGGCTCTGAATTAAGGGTTGGAGCTGATGCGGGTGCGGCCTCCAGGGCACTGTTCGGCGGCAAGGCTAGATCATGCCCATCGTGATAGTGCGGCGCGCTCGGCTGTGGCTCAAACCCATCGAAGATCAAGTCTCCGCGGAGGTCAGCCGTGTAGTTCAAACTTCCAAATCTGACCTGATGGCCAGGGGTGTAGCTTTCGATCTGCTCCAGATGGCCAAGAGAATTGGCCCGCAGTGCAAAGCCGCCAAATACGAAGATCTATCCGGGGAGAAAAGTCTCACCCTGGATCGCATCGTCGTTGATGATCGGAGGAGCCATCGGGCCTAAAAGTGACGACACAGAGGAACTCTCAATGAAAGCACCAATGTCGGTGTCGAAACCGGCGGATCTCTGGTAGGGGGTCCCGAACTGTGCGTCTAGGCGGATGGTAACAGGAGGCAGGGGACACAATGTTTTACCCAGGTTCGGGCCCTCTTGATGGAGGTAAAACCCTATGTCCTGCTTGATTAATATTGATGATATGGGTAGTACAAGAGTAGATCTACCACGAGATCAAGGAGGCTAAACCCTAGAAGCTAGCCTATGGTATGATTGTTGTTCGTCCTACGGACTAAAACCCTCCGGTTTATATAGACACCGGAGAGGGCTAGGGTTACACAGAGTCGGTTACAATGGTAGGAGATCTACATATCCGTATCGCCAAGCTTGCCTTCCACGCCAAGGAAAGTCCCTTCCGGACACGGGACAAAGTCTTCAATCTTGTATCTTCATAGTCCAGGAGTCTGGCCGAAGGTATAGTCCGGCTATCCGGACACCCCCTAATCCAGGACTCCCTCACACCCCCAAGATAATCCAAGGACACCAAAAAGTTAAAGCTTGGGGATGCCTCGGAAGGCATCCCCTCTTTTCGTCCACTTCCATCGGTAATTTACTTGGAGCTATATTTTTATTCACCAACATGATATGTGTTTTGCTTGGAGCGTCTTGTATTATTTGTGTCTTTGTTTGCTAGTATACCACAGTCATCCTTGCTGTACACACCTTTTGAGAGAGCCATACATGAATTAAAATTTGATAGAATACTCTATGTGTGCTTCACTTATATCTTTCGAGCTAGACAATTTTGCTCTATGTGCTTCACTTAGATCTTTTAGAGCACGATGGTGAATTTGTTTTAAAGAAACTATTGATCTCTCGTGCTTCACTTAAATTAATTTGAGACTATCTTAATAGCATGGTAATTTGCCTAATAATAATATGCTTGGTATTCAAGATTTGTGAAACTTTCTTTTGAGTGTGTTGAATACTAAGAAAAGATTAAAGCATGATAATTGTTTTGAGATATGGAGGTGATAATATTACAGTCATGCTAGTTGAGTAGTTGTGAATTTAAAGAATACTTGTGTTGAAGTTTGTGATTCCCGTAGCATGCACGTATGGTGAACCGTTATGTGATGAAGTCAGAGCATGATTTATTTATTGATTGTCTTCCTTATGAGTGGCGGTCGGGGACGAGCGATGGTATTTTCCTACCAATCTATCCCCCTAGGAGCATGCGCGTAGTACTTCGCTTTGATAACTTCTAGATTTTTGCAATAAGTATATGAGTTCTTTAAGACTAATGTTGAGTCCATGGATTATACGCACTCTCACCCTTCCACACTTGCTAGCCTCTCTAATACCGCGCACCTTTCGCCGGTATCATACACCTACCATATACCTTCCTCAAAACAGCCACCATACCTACCTATTATGGCATTTCCATAGCCATTCCGAGACATATTGCCATGCAACTTTCCACCATCTAGTTCATCATGTCACATCCATCATTGTCATATTGCATATCCCGGTACACCGCCGAATGCATTCAAATAGAGTCATATTTTTTCTAAGTATCGAGTTGTAATTGTTGAATTGTAAGAAAAATAAAAGTGTGATTATCATCATTATTAGAGCATTGTCCCAGTGAGGAAAGAATGATGGAGACTATGATCCCCCCACAAGTCGGGATGAGACTCCGGACGAAAAATAAATAAAAAAAAGAGGCCAAAGAAGCCCAAATAAAAAAAGAGAAAGGCCATAAAAAAGAAGAAAGGCCATAAAAAATATATAAAAAATGAGAGAAAAAGAGAGAAGGGATAATGTTACTATCCTTTTACCACACTTGTGCTTCAAAGTAGCACCATGATCTTCATAGTAAAGAGTCTCTCATGTTATCACTTTCATATACTAGTGGGAATCTTTCATTATAGAACATGTCTTGTATATTCCAATGATGGGCTTCCTCAAATTGCCCTAGGTCTTCATGAGCAAGCAAGTTGGATGCACACCCACTAGTTTCTTTTGTTGAGCTTTCATATACTTATAGCTCTAGTGCATCCGTTGCATGGCAATCCCTACTCACTCACATTGATATCTATTAATGGGCATCTCCATAGCCCGTTGATACGCCTAGTTGATGTGAGACTATCTTCTCCCTTTTTGTCTTCTCCACAACCACCATTCTATTCCGCCTATAGTGCTATATCCATGGCTCACGCTCATGTATTGTGTGAAGATTGAAAAAGTTAGAGCATGAAACAATTAATTGGCTTGTCATCGGGGTTGTGCATGATTTAAATACTTTATGTGGGGAAGATGGAGCATAGCCAGACTATATGATTTTGTAGGGATAACTTTCTTTAGCCATGTTATTTTGAGAAGACATAATTGCTTTGTTAGTATGCTTGAAGTATTATTATTTTCTATGTCAGTATAAACCTTTGTCTTGAATCTTTCTAATCTGAATATTCATACCACAATTAAGAAGATTTGCATTGAAATTATGCCAAGTAGCACTCCGCATCAAAAATTCCCTTTTTATCATTTACCTACTTGAGGACGAGCAGGAATTAAGCTTGGGGATGCCTGATACGTCTCCAACGTATCTATAATTTTTGATTGCTCCATGCTATATTATCTACTGTTTTGGACTATATTGGGGTTTATTTTCCACTTTTATATTATTTTTGGGACTAACCTATTAACCGGAGGCCCAGCCCAGAATTACTGTTTTTTGCCTATTTCAGTGTTTCGAAGAAACGGAATATCAAACGGAGTCCAAACGGAATAAAATCTTCGGGAACGTGATTTTCTCACCGAACATGATCCAGGAGACTTGGACCCTGCTCCAAGGAACAAAACAGGCGGTCACGAGGGTGGGGGGCGCCCCCCTAGGGCGCGCCCCCTGCCTCGTGGGCCCCTCGTTGCTCCTCTAGCGTACTTCTTCCCCCTATATATACACACGTACCCCAAACGATCAGAACAGGAGCCAAAAACCTAATTCCACCGCCGCAACTTTCTGTATCCACGAGATCCCATCTTGGGGCCTGTTCCGGAGCTCCGCCGGAAGATGGCCGTCATCACGGAGGGCTTCTACATCATCATAGCCTCTCCGATGAAGTCTGAGTAGTTTACCTCAGACCCTCGGGTCCATAGTTAGTAGCTAGATGTCTTCTTCTCTCTCTTTGAATCTCAATACAAAGTCCCCCCCTCTCTCGTGGAGATCTATTCGATGTAATCTTCTTTTTGCGGTGTGTTTGTTGAGACCGATGAATTGTGGGTTTATGATCAAGTCTATCTATGAATAATATTTGAATCTTCTCTGAATTCTTTTATGTATGATTGGTTATCTTTGCAAGTCTCTTCGAATTATCCATTTGGTTTGGCCAACTAGATTGGTAGTTCTTGCCATGGGAGAAGTGCTTAGCTTTGGGTTCGATCTTGCAGTGTCCTTACCCAGTGACAGAAGGGGCAGCAAGGCACGTATTGTATCGTTGCCATCGAGGATAACAAGATGGGGTTTATTTCATATTGCATGAATTTATCTCTCTACATCATGTCATCTTGCTTAAGGCGTTACTCTGTTTTTAACTTAATACTCTAGATGCATGCTGGATAGCGGTCGATGACTGGAGTAATAGTAGTAGATGTAGAATCGTTTCGATCTACTTGTCACGGACGTGATTGAAGGAAATATGCCCTAGAGGCAATAATAAAGTTATTATTTATTTCCTTATATCATGATAAATGTTTGTTATTCATGCTAGAATTGTATTAACCGGAAACATGATACATGTGTGAATACATAGACAAACAAAGTGTCACTAGTATGCCTCTACTTGACTAGCTCGTTGATAAAAGATGGTTATGTTTCCTAGCCATAGACAAAGAGTTGTCACTTGGGATTTATATCTGCTGGACACTATGAAGAACTTGAGAGATCCAAAAACCAAGATATATCCCTCAACTACAAGGGGAGGTAAGGAACTACCTTCTAGCTCTGCACTTGATTCACCTTCTGTTATGAGTAAGTTTGCGACACCTACACCGGCTTCTGCTATTCGTTCTGATATGTCGCATGTTATTGATGATGCCACTTCTACTATGCATGATACTTATGATGAAACTACTTCTATGTCTGATACTACTGTGCCCCTTAGTGAATTTCTTGATGAACAAATTGCTAGGGCTAGAGAAAGAGAGATTATTGAATCCGAATACGATGATGATAGTGATGATGAAAATATGCCTATTATTCCTGAGGGTTATTTATTTGATCAAGATGCTACTTTAGCTATTTTAGCTTGCGGAGATAGATATGAGCTTAAGAGGTTATTAATTAAATGGAACAAAGAATCACTTAGAGATAAAATGAAACCCGATCATGCTTTTGCTACTTCACCTATATGTGTTCCTGATAAAGATTATGAATTCTTTGTTGATCCTGATATAATTACTTTGGTTGAATCTGATCCGTTTTATGGCTATGAATCTGAAACTGTTGTGGCACATCTTACTAAGTTAAATGATATAGCTGCCCTGTTCACTAATAATGAGAGATCATGTTACCGCTATTTAATCAAAATATTTCCGTTCTCATTAAAGGGCGATGCTAAGATATGGTTTAATTCTCTTGATCCTGGTTGTGTGCGTAGTCCCCAGGACATGATTTATTACTTCTCTGCTAAATATTTCCCTGCTCATAATAAACAAGCTGCTTTGAGGGAAATATACAACTTTGTGCAAATTAAAGAAGAGAGTCTCCCACAAGCTTGGGGGAGGCTTCTCAAGTTACTTAATGCTTTGCCTGATCATCCTCTTAAGAAACCTGAAATACTTGATATCTTTTATAATGGACTAACCGATGCTTCCAGAGATTACCTGGATAGTTGTGCTGGTTCTCTTTTCAGGGAAAGAACACCGGATGAAGCTGAAATTCTATTGAATAATATATTGACAAATGAAAATAATTGGGCACCTCCTGAGCCAGCTCCTGAGCCAACTCCTGCTCCAATTACTGAGCCTATTCCTAAACCAACTCCGAAGAAGAGAGGTATTCTATTTGTCAGTCCCGAAGATATGCAAGAGGCAAAGAAATCTATGAAAGAAAAAGGTATTAAAGCTGAAGACGTTAAGAATTTACCTCCTATTGAAGAAATACATGGTCTTAATTCACCACCTATTGAAGAAACATATGATCTTAATTATTTATTTACTGAAGAACCTCCTGATCCCGATATCCTGACACATGTAGTAAAGGTAAATTCTCTCTATAGATATGATAAAGCTGAAGTCCCTCCTACTAAAATTGCTAGTTAGTGCTTGGATGAGTTTGATAACTTTATGTTTAAGCAAGACGACTTCAATGCTTATTTTGGTAGACAATTAAAAGAAAACGCTTATATGATTAGACGCTTGGGTGATTATATGGCTGATATTAAAGGTGAACTTAAACTTGTTAGCAAACATGCTTCTATGGTTACCACTCAATTAGAACAAGTACTTAAAGCTCAAAAAGAAGTGCTTAATGAAATGAATAGTAAGAAAAATGATTGTGTTGTAGAGTGGCTACTAGAACTAGTAGAATGACTCAGGAACCTTTGTATCCTGAAGGCCACCCTAAGAGAATCGAGCGAGATTCTCAAAGAAATAATATTGATGTTCCTAGTTCTTCTAAAAAGAAGAAGAAGAAGAAGAAGATGAAAAATGATAGAACTGTGCAAACTTCTAGTGAACCTATTGCTGAACCACGTGAAAATCCAAATGATATTTCTATGTCTGATGCTGAAACACAATCTGGTAATGAACATGAACCTAGTAAAAATATTAATGATAATGTTCATGATGATGCTCAACCTAGTAATGACAATGATGTAGAAATTGAACCTGGTGTTGATCTTGATAACCCACAATCAAAGAATCAACGTTATGATAAAAGAGACTTTGTTGCTAAGAAACATGGTAAAGAAACGGAACCTTGGGTTCAGAAACCCATGCCTTTTCCTCCGAAACCATTCAAGAAAAAGGATGATGAGGATTTTGAGCGCTTTGCTGAAATGATTAGGCATATCTTTTTGCGTATGCGATTAACTGATGTGCTCAAAACAAATCCTTATGCTAAATATATGAAAGATATCATTACTAATAAAAGCAAGATACCGGAAGCTGAAATTTCCACCATGCTTGCTAATTATACTTTTAAGGGTGGAATATCAAAGAAACTTGGAGACCCCTGAGTACCTACTATACCTTGCTCCATTAAAAGAAATTATATTAAAACTGCTTTATGTGATCTTGGAGCCGGTGTTAGTGTTTGTTTATATCGTAGAATTGACTTGAATAAGCTGACACCTACCAAAATATGTTTGCAAATGGCTAATAAATCAACTGCTATACCTGTCAGTATTTGTGAGGATGTGCCTGTTGTGGTTGCAAACATTACTATTTTAACGGATTTTGTTATTCTTGATATTCCTGAGGATGATAGTATGTCTATTATTCTTGGAAGACATTTTCTTAATACTGCAGGGGCTGTTATTTTTTGCAACAAAGGCAATGTCACTTTTCATGTTAATGGTAATGAGCATATGGTACACTCCGAGGAAACAACCTCAAGTTCATAGTATCAACTCCATTGGAAAAATTCCATCGATTATATTTGGAGGTTTTGAATTTCCTCTTCCTACTGTCAAAAAGAAATATGATATACTTATTATTGGGGATGTGCATATCCCTGTTAAGGTAACTTGGTGTCATTCGAAATTTCTCCGGTTTCAGGATTATCGGAACGAGTTTGTTAACAAGACTTGATCAACCTTGTTAGTGGATTCTTTTTGATGAGCATGAGATGGATAAAACTAGAAGCACAACCTTCTGTACCCTCTTTATATTTTCTGTTCTTTAGTAGAAATAAAGTAAAAAATAGTATTTTTCTGTCTGTTTCCTAACTTATCCATGCAATATAAAAATATCCCGAAAATAAAAGTCCTCAGAATGGCATGCCAATTTAATATGATTTTTTCCGGAATATTTGAGGATTTACTATGCAAAAATTACCCTGGGAGGAGCTGCCACCTGGCCACGAGGGTGGTGGGCGCGCCCCCCCTATAGGGCGCGCCCCCTGCCTCGTGGGCCCATGATGGCCCTCCTCCACTTATCCCAGCACCCATCTTCTTCCTCTGTCTCACACAAACACGAAAAACCAACTCAAGCATGAGTTCCAGCCACTTTTGCTGTGATTTTCGATCTCCTTGCTCAAAGCACCTCTCGCAAAACTGCTTGGGGAGATTGTTCCTTGGTATGTGACTCCTCCATTTCGTCCAATTAGTTTTTGTTCTAGTGCTTTATTCTTTGCAAATTTGTGCTGCATAGGTGACCATGTTCTTGAGCTTGCATGTCAAATTCATATGGTTCCAAGTAGTTCTAATGCTTGATATAGGCTCTAGGCACTTGTAGGAGTAGTTGCTATCAATATTATTGAGTTTGGTTTACTTTTACTTTGAAGTTACTAAAAATTTCAGATTGTTTCAGAAAAATGATAAGGAGATTATTGAGGGGCTCATCAAGCCAAAGCTCAAAGGAAAAGGCACCTAAGCCTAAGTATAATTTGCCACGCACCATGGAGATTCAGGCGTGTGAATGGCCTTCTGAAGATTTCTTGAGAGCAGCCGGTATCTATGAAGATTTTCATGAATGGGCTCACAATGCAGGCCTCACCGCTTTCCTCCATGACCAATGCGATCAGTATCTCTTACTCACAAACACCTTTGTGCAAAACTTTTATTTTCATCCTAGGAACTCACCACCTACGGTGGAATTTCATTTATATGATGAGCCTAAGGAGATGCCACTTTATGATTTCTGTCGGATTTGTTTAGTCCCTTTTGAGGGAAAGACAGAAGAACCACATCATGTTGATATGGCTGGGTTTATTGATAATATCACTGTAGGAGAAACCAGGAAGGTTTCCGATGCACGAATCACTAGCATACATTTTCCTGTTTTGTGTTACTTTGCATTATTTGCTAGTCGTTGTTTAATTGGACGCGGAAGTTCTGGAAACCTTAGTATCCCTGATTTAATTATTCTGCTCCAAGGTTTATATAGTGATAACACTTTTAGTTTGGGCGGTATTATTGCTAGACGGTTAAATATGAACCGTACTAAGGGCCCCATCTTTGGAGGCATTTATGCCACACGCCTAGCCGCACATTTTAACATACCTATTAGGCATGCTCAGAAGGAAGAAAAAGTGCTACCCTGTGTTTATCTAGATCATAAAAGTATGGTGGCACATGATTTTATTGTTAAGAATAGGGCAGGGGAGCTTAGATATCAATTGTTCTTTAATAAACATCATCCTGAGACTATTACCTTGCCTGCTCCTTCTTTGTTTGATTTGACTGTAGGCACGTACCTTGTTCCGTTGACGGCTATTCACGCCTACCGAAACCCTGCACCAGTCGAGGAGCCAGAACGGGAACCACAAGATGAGCCTCCATGACAATCTGTTTATTCTTGGGATCCAGAGATGACTGTCAGCCAGTGGCAGTCAGAGTCTTCTTCTTCATCACAGCATGATCCCAACTATTCCTCTTCATCACAGTACGACCCCAACAACTATTATTATGGATATCCGCCAGGCCAGCCGTGGCCATAGACCAACTTAGGCCAAAAGCCTAAGCTTGGGGCAGTACGTATTTCTCACCGACATTACATTTATGTTCACACACACTCATTGCTAGATGTCAGTGCTCATACTTTTTCATTGTATCATCCATGCTAGTTTATTTTCTTTTTCCTGCTTTCTTCTTGTGTGTTTGTTAAACCTTAAAAAACCAAAAAAAATTAGTAGCAGTTTATTTTTCTGCTGTAGTAGTAATAATTAAAAAGAAAACCCCAAAATATTTCCCGTTCTTCTTCTGCTTGTTGGGAGCTTTCCCGTGTGAATAGTTTTATTTCTTTTCTTTTCTTTGGGGGTCGGTAGGACAAGACCATAATTAAATTGTTGAAGTGGCTCTTATATGCACTATTGTTGAATTAACCAAAGAGCCCATATTGCCTTGTCTTCTCCTGTTTATTGAATGCTCGCAGATTCCAGCTTAGTCCAATGCACTTGCACTCTTATTATTATTCACACCGTTCGGTCGTGCAAGTGAAAGGCAATTATGATGATATATCATGGACTGACTGAGATGAGAAAAGCTGGTATGAACTCGACCTCTTTTGTTTTTGTAAATATGATGAGCCCGTCGTTCTTGATTCAGCTTATTATGAATAAACATGTTTGCAATGACAATTAGAGATCAGAATTGCTTGTGCCATGCTTGATTATCTATGAGTTATAATGATTTACCTTGTGTGCCAACATGCTATTGAGATGATTATGATGTGGAATGATGGGGTGGTATCCTCCTTTGAATGATTTAAGTGACTTGACTTGGCACATGTTCACGCATGTAGTTGAAACAAAATCAACATAGCCTTCACGATATTTATGTTCATGGTGGATTATATCCTACTCATGCTTGCATCCAATGTTTATTAATTTTAGTGCATGTACATGGCTGTTGTCACTCTCTAGTTGGTCGCTTCCCAGTCTTTTGCTAGCCTTCACTTGTACTATGCGGGAATACTGCTTGTGCATCCAATCCCTTAAACCCCAAAGTTATTGCAGATGAGTCCACTATATCTTCCTATATGTGGTATCTACCTGCCGTTCCAAGTAAATTTGTATGTGCCAAACTCTAAACCTTCAAATAAACATTTTGTTTTGTATGCTCGAATAGCTCATGTATCAACAAAGCTTGTCCTTATCTTCCGTGCTAGGCGGGTTATTCTCAAGACGAGTGGACTCCGCTCCTCACTCACGAGAAAATGGCTGGTCACCAGGATGCCCAGTCCCATGCTTTATGCAAACTAAATTAAAATTAATTGCAAACAAAACTCCCCCTGGGACCTGATGTATGTTGGAGGCACTCGTTGTTTCGAGCAAGCCTTGGATTGATGCTTGTTGGTGGAGGGGGAGTATAAACCTTACCATTCTGTTTGGGAACCGCCTATAATGTGTTTAGCATGGAAGATATCGCCATCTCTTAGTTGTTACGTTGACAATGAAAGTATACCGCTCAAAATACAATTTATCTCTATTTCAAAACCGAGCTTTGGCACCTCTACAAATCCCTGCTTCCCTCTGTGAAGAGCCTATCCATTTACTTTTATGCTGAGTCATCACCCTCTTATTAAAAAGCACTAGCTGGAGAGCACAGCCGTCATTTGCATTCATCACTATTAATTTATGTTGGGTATGACTATGATTGTATCTCTTTTACCATGAATTACAATGTCTAGTTAGTCCTTGATCTTTAATGGTGCTCTGCATTTATGTTTTGCGGTCTCAGAAAGGGCTAGCGAGATACCATCTTGTTATATCATAGGATGATTGTTTTCAGAAAGTGTTGTCATCCGAGATTTATTATTATGACTTGCTAGTTGATTATGCTATTGATATGAGTAATGATGAGACCTGAGAATTATTGCAAATATGTTTAGTTATGATTTATGCTGAAAACTTGAATGCTGGCTTGACATAGTTACAACAACAAGAGCAAACAGAGTTTGTAAAGGTTTTTCTTTCATTCTTTCAGTTTGTCAACTGAATTGCTTGAGGACAAGCAAGGGTTTAAGCTTGGGGAAGTTGATACGTCTCCGTCGTATCTACTTTTCCAAACACTTTTGCTCTTCTTTTGGACTCTATCTTGTATGATTTGAATGGAACTAACCCGGACTGACACTTTTTTCAGCAGAATTACCATGGTGTTGTTTTATGTGCAGAAAACAAATATTCTCGGAATGACCTGAAACTCCACGGGAGGTCTTAGAAAAAATAAAAAAAATCCTCGCCAAATATGAAGACCAGGGGGCCCACACCCTTCTCACGAGGGTGGGGGGGCGCCCCTAGGGCACGCCCCCTACCTCGTGGGCCCCCTGTTGACCCTCTGATGCCAACTCCAACTCTATATATTTGCTTTCGGAGAGAAAAAAATAGAGAGATGAAATCATCGCGTTTTACGATACGGAGCCGCCGCCAAGCCCTAAAACCTCTCGGGAGGGCTGATCTGGAGTCCGTTCGGGGCTCCGGAGAGGGGGATTCGTCAGCGTCGTCATCATCAACCATCCTCCATCACCAATTTCATGATGCTCACCACCGTGCATGAGTAATTGCATCGTAGGCTTGCTGGACGGTGATGGGTTGGATGAGATTTATCATGTAATCGAGTTAGTTTTGTTAGGGTTTGATCCCTAGTATCCATTATGATTTGAGATTGATGTTGCTATGACTTTGCTATGCTTAATGCTTGTCACTAGGGCCCGAGTGCCATGATTTCAGATCTGAACCTATTATGTTTTCATGAATATATGTGAGTTCTTGATCCTATCTTGCAACTCTATAGTCACCTACTATGTGTTATGATCCGGCAACCCCGAAGTGACAATAATCGGGACCACTCCCGGTGATGACCATAGTTTGAGGAGTTCATGTATTCACTATGTGCTAATGCTTTGTTCTGGTTCTCTATTAAAAAGAGGCCTTAATATCCCTTAGTTTCCAATAGGACCCCGCTGCCACGGGAGGGTAGGACAAAAGATGACATGCAAGTTCTTTTCCATAAGCACGTATGACTATATACGGAATACATGCCTACATTACATTGATGAATTGGAGCTAGTTTTGTGTCACCCTATGTTATGACTATTACATGATGAACCACATCCGGCATAATTATCCATCACTGATCTGGTGCCTACGAGTTTTCCATATACTTGTTTACGCTTATTTACTTTTCCGCTGCTACTGTTACAATCACTACAAAATACCAAAAACATTACTTTTGTTGTCTTTACTTTTGTTGCCGCTACCACCACTATCATATTACTTTGCTACTAAACACTTTGCTGTAGATACTAAGTTTCCAGGTGTGGTTGAATTGACAACTCAGCTGCTAATACTTGAGAATATTCTTTGGCTCCCCTTGTGTCGAATCAATAAATTTGGGTTGAATACTCTACCCTCGAAAGCTGTTGTGATCCCCTATACTTGTGGGTTATCAGTACGTACCAAATCAATTCGCACTTCCCTCAACCAAAAAAAAACAAAAAAAAACTATTCACACCACACAAAGAGAGAGTCTTGCCCCGTTTTACTATACAAATGCTATTCAAAGCTGTCGGTGTACTAGAGTAGGGGTACCCTTGTACCCCGAACTTGTGCACGGGCAATCGCAGCGTCCCGCGGCAAGGCCTGCCAGGTCACCGCCAAGATTCCCCATGGTCCCTCTAAAGACCATTCAAGAACAAAGTACTCAAGACAAGACCCCGGCAAGAGGAGCTTGCTGGGAAGAAGGCAAGACCCCGGCAAGAGGAGCTTGCCGGGAAGGCCATCAGAAGCGTCCCAAGACCCCGGCAAGAGGCGCTTGCCGGGAAGGCCGTCCGAGGCATTCCAAGGAACTTGCCGCGGCACGCTACGCGCCCCGACAAGGCCCGGTGAGCGACAAGCTCCCAGAAGCGACAAGTCGACGGCCGCGGCAAGGCGCTTGCCGCGGCAAGCCCCCACTCCACGCCCGCGCTCCAGCACATCCACCCACGTGTCGCTCCGGGGCCCTTCCCGAGCGCACGTGGCAGGAGGATGTGCAGCTAGGGGCGTGCGGTGGCACGCAGGCGCTGACAAGACAACCATCGTGGCAAGACGGTGGTGTCCCTAGCGGTCCCTTTCGGTGCTGTCTAGGCGACACAGACGGTCAACACTGTAGCAGCTAGCTGTGCCTACTACAGCACCTAGCTGTGCCTACCCACGGCACCCTTTCCATTTTTGCCCCTGGCTCCCGTTGCTCTATGTCGGTAACCCCTTGAGTATAAAAGGAGGCCCGTGTGCAACGTAGAGGAGGTGGGCCATCTCGAGAGCTCTCGCGAGGTTCAGCAACTCCACACACTCACGCTCGCTCCCGAGCTAGAAATCAATACCAATCCACAAAGCAGGAGTAGGGTTTTACGCATCCATGCGGCCCGAACCTGGGTAAATCGCTCGCGTGCTTCGCCTCGATTTACTCCTCGCACGACCAACCGCCCGCTTGCTTCGCCTCGATCTGCTCTTTGAGCAACCTCCGCCCCCCGCCGAACCAAAAGGGACCCGGTCCGCCGGTCCCATAGGTCCCCGTGGATCAGAAACCCCGGCATCTCTGGCGCGCCAGGTAGGGGGCGTCGAAGTGGTGTGAATCAGATTTGGCGTTCTTGCGAGCTAGATCTTCATCTTCTTCATCAACATGCCACCGAAGAAGAAAGTTTCGGAGGCAGCTGCTCCGTCCGCGCCGATCCACCCACCGCCGGAGCAAACGGATGGTGGGGCAGGCGCCGGCGGAGGAACACGCGTCGACGAGGGAACTCGCGGTGCTGCCAGGTCCCAGGGCAAGGCTGCGCTGCACGCCGGCGGCGTAGCCGGCTCCCACAACGACCGGGCGCACTCCAAGACATCGGCGTCCGTGCATGCACCGCGCCCATCTCAGGAATCGCGGGACCGGCAGCGTCATGGTACTCACGGTACCATGCGCTCGCTGGATCAAGATCGAGCTGGTGGATCCCGGGTCGCCCAGGACCACCATGCGCGTCAACAAGCCGGCGCGAGCGAGACGCGGTCGCCTGGACGAGATACTGCTCCTTCTAACATAGTTAGAAGTCCGAGCTTATCCCGCTCCTCGCACCGTTCGCTACCGCCGCCCGCCACCGCAGCCGAAGCTCTGGCGCGAGCTCAGCTGCTCCTAGACTACCCTCCAGCGCCGGACAAGATCGACGACTGGAGGGCCACTATCCAGAGTCTCATCGGCTTCGCCAACGGCAACACTCCTCGGCAGCCAAGCGCGTCGCGGCCGCAGCGAGTCAGCCAGGTACGAGCCGGTGGTGACGACAAGACCGGAGGGGGTGCAACCTCTGTGCATTCCCCACCCCGGAGGCCAAGATCGCCGACCCGCCGGATCCACCTCGACGGCGACTCCACCGCGTCGTCGGACCCGCGAGCTCGTCGTGATCAACGCCAGGTTCTTCAAGAACGACAGCAAGAAGACGCTCGCACTCGAATCGAGCGTCGAAGAGAAGCGCAGCGTCAGTCAGACCAGCGCGCTGGGCCCTCTGTTGACATGCGTGCGCCGGGGGAACCAGGCGACTTGCCGTACCCGGTAGGTTGCCCTGCGTTCACTCCTGAGCTGCGGCAAGTCCAGTGGCCCAGTACGAAGAACTTCAAGCCCGACGTACCAGAGAAGTACGACGGCAAGTTGCATCCGTCGGAGTTCCTCAGCATCTACACCATCGCGGTACAGGCTGCTGGGGGACGGGACGACAAGATCCTTGCCAACTACTTCCTGCTGGTGCTTATGCCCAACGTCAGGTCCTGGCTTATGCACTTGCCGGACAACTCCGTATCCTCCTAGGCTGACCTGTGCCACCAGTTTGTTGGCGCCTTCACAGGCGGCCACAAACCTCATGACCAAGAGAGCGATCTCCATCTGCTCGTCCAGAAGGAAGGAGAGCCCCTGCGCCAGTACATCCAGAGGTTCAGCCGTGTACACCAAAACATCCCAAATATCCACCCTGCCGCGGTAATCAGCGCGTTCCACCAGAACGTGCGTAACCGCAGGATGCGGGAGGAGTTGGCGATGTGCAAGATTCGGGACGTCAGCGAGCTTTATGCCCTGGCCGACCGGTGTGCACGCGCTGAGGAGGGGAGGAAATTTCCCGGAGAAAGCACTGGAGCAGGAGGATCTGACAGTGAGGATGCCGCCTCGGCGAAGAGAAGCCGGCGGCGCAACAACAGGAAGAAGCAGAACAACGAGGTGCTGGTCGTTGAGCAATCCGGCAATGAAGGTGACACCACGAAGGCCACAGTAGGTAGCTCCGGCAAGGAAGTTGCCGCGTGCACCAACTGTCAGGCTGTCGCGGTCGCCGACAAGCGGGACGGCTCCGGCAAGCAATACTGTAAGATTCACCGCACCAAGGGCCATGACCTCCAGAGCTGCAAGAAGGTCGAGCAGCTCGTCCAGCAACAGAGGGCTGAGTACGAGCGGCGCGACAGGGAGAGAGCCCAAGGGGGTGCCGAGAAGCCTGGCCAGAAGCGCACCGGCCAGGAAGGACGCCGCGGCAAGGCCAAGCAGCGGCAAGGAGACAGACCTCCCCGCGGTCGCGACAACGACGAAGACGACGGGGAGGATGAAGACATGGATGACGTTGAGACCAGTGAGCAGGAGTTTCAGAAAGCCACAGAGGTCTTGTGCGTTGACGGGGGTGCTTCCCTGCATACCTCGCACAGCCAACTCAAACAGTGGGTGCGGGAAGTCAATGCAGCGGAACCACCCATCGAATCGCGCAAGCTTCTGAAGTGGTCCAACACGCCTATCATATTTGACATTGAGGACCACCCTGACAGCACAACCACGGTCGGGTGTCTGCCGATGTTGGTTTCACCAACTATCCGCAACCTCAAGGTCACCAAGATGCTAGTTGACGGCGGGGCCGGCTTAAACCTGATCTCCTCCGCTGTGCTCCGAAAACTCCAGATCCCTGACAGCGAGCTCGAAGAGACCGGCACATTCCAAGGAATCAGTCCGGGAAGGAGCAAGCCGAAAGGGAAGGTCACGCTGCCGGTAACATTCGGCAGCGAGTTAAACTTCAGGACTGAGAGGGTCACGTTCGACGTTGCCGATATCCCGTTGCCTTACAACGGGATACTTGGCCGTCCAGCACTCGCCAAGTTCATGGCGGCCTCTCATTATGCATACAGCATACTGAAGATGCCAGGCCCGATAAGCGTCATCTCTATCCCTGGCGACAGGAAGGATGCGCTTATCTGTGCCGACAAGATCTACCGGGAAGCAGCAGCCACGGCAGATCGCCATCCACTTGCCGCTGAAGCTCCCGGGACCAAGAAGACCAAGTCCGGCAAGAGTTCTGGTGCCTACTCCGACACGCGCACCTCTTCGGAGTGCTGCGCTGCCGTCGAGGACGCACCATCGAGCTCCACCGGCAAGAAGACCAAGTCCAGCAAGAGCTCTGGTGCCCACTCCGGCAAGCGCACCTCTTTGGAGTGCTGCGCTGCCGTCGAGGACGCACCATCGAGCTCCACCGGCAAGAAGACCCAGTCCGGCAGAAGCTCTGATGCCCACTCCGGCAAGCGTGCCTCTTCGGAGTGCTGCGCTACCGTCGAGGACGCACCATCGAGCTTCACCGGCAAGCACAAGAAGGCGATGGCAGCTCCGCCGGAGATGAAGAAGGTGTCCGCCAAGGAGGATGGCACTGGTGGTACCTTCACCATCAGTGCCGCGCTTGATCCTAAATAGGAAGGCGTGCTCGTTGCTTTCCTGTGGGAGAATGTCGACGTGTTTGCATGGCAACCGTCTGACATCCCCGGTGTTCCCAGGAAAGTGATTGAGCACCACCTTGCCGTTTGTCCTCATGCGCGGCCCGTCAAGCAGAAAGTCAGGAAGCAGGCGGTGGAGCGCCAAGAATTCATTGCGGAGGAAATCAAGAAACTGGAAGCAGCAGGCCTCGTCAGAGGAGTGCTCCATCCCACGTGGTTGGCCAATCCTGTAGTCGTGCGCAAGGCAAACGGGAAATGGAGGCTTTGCATCGATTTCACCGATGTTAACAAAGCTTGTCCCAAAGACGCATTTCCTTTGCCGCGCATTGACCAGATTGTTGACTCCACAGCTGGGTGTGATTTGCTTTCATTTCTTGATGCATACTCCGGGTATCATCAGATCTTCATGGCAGAGGAGGATGAAGAGAAGACCGCATTTATTACTCCATGTGGCACGTACTGTTTCGTACGGATGCCTTTCGGATTAAAGAATGCTGGTTCGACACTTGCAAGAGTAGTCCATGTCGCTCTTGAGCCACAAATACACAGAAATGTGGAAGCCTACATGGATGATATAGTGGTCAAGAGCAAGGACGGAGCAACCCTGATCCAAGACTTGGACGAGACTTTTGCAAATCTGCGCAAGATTAGCCTCAAGCTCAACCCAGAGAAGTGTGTGTTTGGAGTTCCCTCCGGCAAGCTTCTCGGGTTCTTCGTGTCTCAGCGAGGGATTGAAGCCAATCCCGACAAGATCAAGGCCATTGAGCAGATTGAAGCACCGAAGCGCGTCAAGGATGTACAGAAACTTGCCGGTTGCGTGGCTGCTCTCAGCAGGTTCATCTCTCGGTCTGCCGAGCGCGCCCTGCCATTTTTCAAACTATTGAAAAAAGCAGGTCCAATGAAATGGACTCCGGAAGCAGAGGCTGCGCTGCAAGACCTGAAGAGATACCTGTCCTCCCCTCCAATACTTGTCGCGCCTAAACCACAATAGAAGTTGCTGCTGTACATAGCGGCAACCAATCAAGTGGTTAGTGCTGCGTTGGTGGCAGAGAGGGAGGTGGATGACGAGCCAGCAACCGTGGCAAGCGCATCCAGCGACAAGCAGGGGGCTTCCCCGACAAGCTCTGGTCCCGACAAAGATGAACCCGCGCTGATACACGAGGAGATACGGAAGAAAATGGTGCAGCGCCTAGTTTACTTTGTCAGTTCCCTCTTGCAGGGGGCTAGGTCAAGGTACTTTGGTGTGCAGAAACTGCTTTTCGGCCTTCTCATGGCCTCGAGAAAGCTGCGCCATTACTTCCAAGCACATGAGATCACAGTGGTCACTCGCTTTCCACTGAAGAGGATACTGCAGAATCCAGAAGCGACCGGCAGGATTGTCGAGTGGGCACTGGAACTGTCAAGCTTTGGTCTCAAGTTTGAAAGCACTTCAACTATTCAGAGCAGAGCATTGGCAGAATTCATAGCGGAATGGACGCCAACTCCGGATGAAGAAATTCCGGAGACGAGTATCCCCAACAAAGAAGCTAACAAAGAGTTGTTGATGTACTTTGATGGTGCCTTCTCGCTGCAAGGCGCCGGCGCTGGTGTGCTACTTATCGCGCCCACCGGAGAGCACCTCAAGTACATAGTCCAGATGCACTTTCCCAAGGAGCAAGCAACAAACAATACTGCAGAGTATGAGGGATTGCTTGCCGGTCTCCGGATCGCGGCAGACCTTGGGATCAAGAAGCTCATTGTCAGGGGTGACTCACAGCTTGTCGTCTGCCAAGTAAACAAGAATTATCAGAGTCCGTTGATGGAAGCTTACGTCGACGAAGTGAGAAAGCTAGAAGAGCGCTTTGACGGCCTACAAATGGAGCACGTTCCGAGATCTCAGAACACCATTGCAGATGGCCTGTCGAAGTGCGCCGCACTCAAGTTACCTGTGGAACCAGGGACCTTTGTGCTCAAGCTGACTCAACCGTCCGTAACACCATCAACTAGACAAAGCAAGAAGAGGAAGTTGATTCCTGGTGACTACCTGCCGGCAGAGCTTCCTGAAGCCGCCGCCAAGAAGGTCCCCAAGATCAACACCGAAGGCACTGAGGAGCAAGATGCTCCGGCAAACCCCAGGGTTTGTTCCGTTGAAGCAGAAGCTCCAGGAAAATTTGTCGCGGAATGTCACGCTCCGGCAGAGACACAGCTTCTCGCCGTAGAAGCGGATATTCCCGCAGCAATCTCCAAGATCGACGCCAAGAACGCCGGGGAGCCAGATGCTCCGGCAAGCCCTAGGGTATGTTCCGTTGAAGCTGAAGCTCCCGGCAAGCTTGTCGCGGAACGTCAAGCTCCGGCAGAGACACAGCTTCTCGCCGTAGAAGCGAACGTTCCCACAGCAGCAGAGTTGCCTTAAGTCCTTGTTGTCGAGCCACAGGCTCCAACATGGGCGCAGCAGATTGTCCGTTTCCTTCAGACAGGAGAACTTCCCGAAGAGCAAGAAGAAGCCGAAAGAGTAGCCCGGCAGTCAAGTATGTACCAGTTCGTCGACAAGACACTGTACAGAAGAAGACTCAACGGTGTGAAATTGAGGTGTATTCCCCGGGAAGACGGACAAAAGCTGTTGGCAGAGATACACGGAGGCATATGTGGCCACCACATTGGCGCGAGAGCACTTGTCGGCAAAGCATTCCGGCAAGGATTCTTCTGGCCAACAGCCCTCCAGGATGCAACTGCACAAGTAACCAAGTGTGAAGCGTGCCAGTTCCATTCCAAACAGATACACCAGCCAGCTCAAGCTCTCCAGACGATCCCTTTATCCTGGCCATTTTCGGTCTGGGGGCTCGACATCCTCGGCCCCTTCCCCCGAGCTATCGGGGGCTTTGAGTACTTGTACGTCGCAATCGACAAGTTCACAAAGTGGCCAGAAGTGGAACCAGTGAGGAAGGTGACCGCTCAGTCTGCCGTCAAGTTCTTCAGGTCGATTGTTTGCCGCTTCGGGATCCCTAACCGGATAATCACCGACAACGGCACACAATTTACGAGTCACACCTTCATGCAGTACGTCCAAGATCTCGGCACCAAGGTCTGCTTCGCTTCTGTTGCTCACCCAAGGAGCAACGGTCAAGCGGAGAGGGCGAACGCCAAGGTGTTGCGCGGGCTCAAGACCAGAACTTTCGACAGGCTGCACATGTGCGGAAGAAACTGGATCGAGGAGCTACCGGTGGTTCTTTGGTCGATCAGAACGACGCCAAATCGAGCCACTAGACAGACACCCTTTGCTCTAGTCTGTGGAGCAGAGGCAGTTACCCCCACGGAACTCGTATACGGGTCACCTCGAGTGCTCGCTTACGATAAGCTTGAGCAAGAGAGGCTGCGGCAAGATGACGCGCTGCTCCTTGAGGAAGATCGTCTCCAGGCTGCTGTGCGAGCTGCTCGCTACCAGCAAGCTCTGCGCCGCTACCATAGCCGCAGAGTCAGTGCCAGGAGTCTCGAGGAAGGCGACCTTGTTCTTCGGCGCGTTCAGTCGGCCAAGAATTCCAACAAGTTGATGCCGAAGTGGGAAGGCCCTTACCGGGTGAAACGAGTCACAAGGCCTGGCGCTGTCCGCCTTGAGACCGAAGATGGCATCCCAGTGAGCAACTCCTGGAACATCGAGCATCTTCGTAAGTTTTACCCGTAAGGCGCGGTTGTCGGACCCCGTCCGGAAACCACCTTTCTGTACGAGTCTTGCCGCTGTTGCATGTAATCTTCGTAAGTTGATGCCGAAGTACGAGTCTTGCCAGGCGCAGACCCTGAGCACCAGTAAATGAAGCGCTGCATACCCCGGGGGTTTTAGCATGCATGCTAGGTTGAGTCTCGTCCTTGGTTAGGGTCGATAGTCCCTAACAGCGGCTAACCCCTAGCTTAGAGGTCCAGTGTCCGTCCCTTTGCTTTTCCTTCATTCGTAGGGCTCGCACGTCCTGGCGAGGCCACCTGGAGATGAAAAGGAGAAGAAGGGCGCGCCGGCACCTGGGCCCCGGCAAGAACGCCGGGGGCTGCGAATGCCAAGATGTCACCCCCGGCAAGCCAGAGTTGCCGGGGGCTGCTATATCAGATAAGTCTTCCATCCCTCTTCATGCATCCTCTTATGGACTGGGGGATATGAAACCGCGTTCCTTCTCGGAAACTGTCGTGCTCCCCCAACTTTAGGCCCTGGAGCGCGTTCCCGGGGCCAAGTTTGGTCGTAGCCGCGACAGCTAAGGGATGAGACGAGGAGGCCGCACCCACCTCGTTCCAGCCTCCGTCAAAGGCGTGAGGAAGGTCGAGCGACGTGGGAAGGCGGCAGGGCTTGTTGTCGGGGAATGGAATGCCTGTCCCAGAGATACCAAGGATTTGTTCCTTGGCGTGGGTTCAACCCGCGAGGCAAATAACCCGGCAAACATCCCCTTTTCATTAAAAAACATCCCATACAGGTACAGTCCATAGAGGATGAAAAACATGAGGAGAAGATTACAAGTTCTAGATATAACTAAGGCCCGAGGGCTTACAATTAAAAAGATAAGGTGCCCGTAATCCCTTTCCTGTCCCTCTCTTCAGGAGGTAGATCAAGGAGGCGAAAAGGGGAAAGGGGCGCCAAGGCGAGCTACAGGTGCCAGAAGACACCAAGAGAACTTCCCGGGGGCCGGACGGTGATGGCGACGCCGGGAGAAGGGTGCGAAGGAGGGGCGGCAGGACGTCAGCGCACTGTCGAGGGCACCACGCCCTCGTACTCCGACCTGACGGCCTTGTCACCAGCCCTCTTCCCCTTCCGCGGCCTCCCTACGCCAGCCGCCCAAGGAGACGCCCCCGCGGAGTTCAAGAAGCCGGCGGCGCGGATGGTGGGGTCGCCGGTGCCGCACAAGACGGCGCCCGACACCTAGTCGGAGCCGCCATCCTGCCGCCCGCCACCCTCACCGTCACTGCCGCTCTCCTCCTCGTCACTCTCGCTCGAGGAGGAGCCTTCGCTATCGGAGGAGCTGTCCACGCAGCACTTCGCCCGGGTGCCGAAGCACCCGAAGACCTTAACGGAGAGGAGATCGCCCTCCACCAGCTTAAAATGGAGGGTGAGTCCCCCCGTCAAGCTGTGGATGCGGGCGAACGTCTTCCACCCTCGATCGAGATACATCACACTAGGGGCTGGGAACACCACGCGGACTCGCGTGCCGCTGATCCCACAGCCCCTCATGTGTAATCTCAGAGTTTCGGGCGGGTCCGACTCCATCGCGCTCGCGAACGGAGCAGGAAGCCGGAGGCGACGACGAGGCGCCCGGTGCAGCTTGATGAAGAACTCGCAAGGGTCGTCCCCTATATGGACCGCCGCGGGGAGAGGGGCCGCCGGCGGGGGCGAAGCTGGCGCGTCGCCCCGTCCGCCTCTTCCCCGAGCGCCTCGACCTCGTCCTCGACCTCGTCCACGACCTCGCCCCCTCCCTCTTCCCCTTATAGCTGGCTCTGCCACCACGAGCGAGGAAGAGGGGAGGGTGCGCTGCCTGACGGCAACCCTCGCCGCCACCGATGAAGGGCCAGGATTCCCTTTCTCCATGGCGAATGAGAGAAAGGGGAGCAGAAGCTGAAGAAAGGAGGAGATGAGCTCATGCAGGCTTCGGGGCTCCCTTCCCGCTCCTTATAAAGGAGCGAAGTGGGAGCCCAGCCGCCCCGCTCAATGAATCAAGGCACAGGAAGAGCAGGGAGATGGGCCGACCCGTCACCTCCGCTCGCAACGGCCCGGATTCCTGCTTCCACCGTCCGCGATCCCAAGTGCATGGGAGCCGCGTGGCGGGGATGCAGAACTGAGGCGACGGATGGGGCGGCCTCGCCCCACCCCACAATCTCGGGGAGTGGGCGCTTCGAAAACCGCGCACCGGCCCTGTCCAGTAAATGCGCCACGCCCCCACGCCTACCTCCGTTTGGAGAAGAGGGCGTGGGCCGTTCCCCTTCATCATGGCTCGACGCATGCTCGCGGGGCTTAGCCCCACGCGCGCCTCCCGCGTTACCCACGACGTCGCGTTTGACGCGTGCCGTTTCGGGCGTGCGCGATGGAAGCGGAGGGACGTGCGGCGTGACCTAGGCCGCGCGTGCCCGTGCACTGTTTTGGGCCTGGCCCAACAGCGCTCGGCACCGTGTCTGGCCCAGGCCCGGGGGCTCCTGTCGGTGTACTAGAGTAGGGGTACCCTTGTACCCCGAACTTGTGGACGGGCAGTCGCAGCGTCCCGCGGCAAGGCCTGCCAGGTCAACGCCAAGATTCCCCGTGGTCCCTCTGAACACCATTCAAGAACAAAGTACTCAAGACAAGACCCCGGCAAGAGGAGCTTGCTAGGAAGAAGGCAAGACCCCGGCAAGAGGAGCTTGCCGGGAAGGCCATCAGAAGCGTCCCAAGACCCCGGCAAGAGGCGCTTGCCGGGAAGGCCGTCCGAGGCATTCCAAGGAACTTGCCGCGGCGCGCTACGCGCCCCGACAAGGCCCGGTGAGCGACAAGCTCCCGGAAGCGACAAGTCGACGGCCGCGGCAAGGCGCTTGCCGCGGCAAGCCCCCACTCCACGCCCGCGCTCCAGCCCATCCACCCATGTGTCGCTCCGGGGCCCCTCCCGAGCGCACGTGGCAGGAGGCTGTGCAGCTAGGGGCGTGCGGTGGCACGCAGGCGCTGACAAGACAACCATCGTGGCAAGACGATGGCGTCCCTAGCGGTCCCTTTCGGTGCTCTCTAGGCGACACAGACAGGCATTTAATGCCCTTGTCCCCTGCCGTCAGGGTTAGGTATGATAACACTGTAGCAGCTAGCTGTGCCTACTACAGCACCTAGCTGTGCCTACCCACGGCACCCTTTCCATTTTTGCCCCTGGCTCCCGTTGCTCTATGTCAGTAACCCCTTGAGTATAAAAGGAGGCCCGTGTGCAACGTAGAGGAGGTGGGCCATCTCGAGAGCTCTCACGAGGTTCAGCAACTCCACACACTCATGCTCGCTCCCGAGCTATAAATCAATACCAATCCACAAAGCAGGAGTAGGGTTTTACGCATCCGTGCGGCCCGAACCTGGGTAAATCGCTCGCGTGCTTCGCCTCGATTTACTCCTCGCACGACCAACCGCCCGCTTGCTTCGCCTCGATCTGCTCTTTGCGCAACCTCCGCCCCCCGCCGAACCAAAAGGGACCCGGTCCGCCGGTCCCATAGGTGCCCGTGGATCAGAAACCCCGGCAAAAGCCACTCCCTCCTTCCATCTATATAGGGCCTAATGCGTTTTTTGATGGTAACTTTGACCAAATATTAGAGCAATGATATATGACATGCAACTTACACAAAGCACACCGTTAAATTCGTCTGTGAAAAGTTGTTTCAATGATATAATTTTCACATTGTGCATGTCGTGTACTATTAATCTTGTCAATAGTCAAAGGCGGTCTTAAAAATCTCATTACGCCCTATATAGATGGAAGGAGGGAGTATGAATCCATGTTATGTCCGATTAAATTTTTTCTCTTGCTGTATAATGCATGTAACCTACTCATACCAACATTTTAGTGCATTCCAAATGTCTATACTACCGCTGCAATTCGAACTAAATTTGAATTCGTTTCTGTATTTCAAAAATAATCTACAATCATGATTGTTGCCAACTTCAACCATCACAGTTTCCTTGCTATCCGCCAGATATAAATCGGACGGCCTATAATGCAGGATGGCAGGCACACCATCATCAACAACTCCGTTTTTTATAAGAGTAGAGATAAAATATATTAAATGTAGTATAACATGTTCATAACCACACCATATGCATCACCGTTATATATATTCACACATGCGTCGGTTTGAAACACTATGATAAAATTTTCAAATATCAGAATTCGCTTTTTATAATGAAGCACATATGATCTCTATTCGTCTTTTACACCCACACAACCCTCTTATCTTTGTAGCTAGCGCTAACTTTCTCTTGTGCATGCACATGCCCGCATCCCTCTCACCCTCCCTTAGCATTCTCTAGCTCCAACACGCAAATTCGTCTTTTCACTTTAGGTCGTTCACCCACGGTGTGTGTAGGCCCCTCAGCTCCTTCTTTACGACACACATCGATCGATATGCCTCTCTAGCCAGGTGTGCCTAGCACAAACACAAGCTTCCCCTCTTCTCTTGTTACCGTCCATGCCTCACTCCCACCTCTCTTTTCATCATTCTCGTACTCGCACACTCCTCGCCCCTTGATATAGTATGCCTCTCGTACCACTTCCTACATGCATCCCTCTCTCTCTATCCTTATCCTCGTGCCTCATTTGCTTCTAACACACACATGCATGTATACCGATCGATCTCCCAACATATACCTAGATCGACTTTAACTACCCCCATCGATCGACTTACCTCACAAGTTATGTCTCTCCTTTCTCTAACAAAGGGCGATTGATCTTCCTATGTAGTTACGTCTGCTTACCACAGCCACATCGTCCCCCCTCATCATTCGTGCATGCCTCCTGACCCGTCTCTCACACGCACGTGCACAGACAACAAGCAGCCATCTCCTCTCTTATTGATATTGCGGGTGTGCCTTCTGTTTGTCTAGCAAGCCTATCCCGCCATTTGTTAGAAGCAACTCCACTACCACCCCCTCCAACACTCTAGCTCTATCTCTCTCCCAACCTTATTCCTCTCCTGCACATATGCATGGATGCCTATCGATCTCCCTTAATACATGAGGTAGATCGATCTCCTTAATACATGAGGTAGGCCTCTCTCCTCCTCCATACATATAACAGCCATTGTACCTCTATAGTTAATTGGGCCTCCCTCTTCCCCCACCACACACCGATAGTCAAGCGCTGCAAGTAGGTATCCATGCCACAGACAATCTGCACATGTCCCATCTCATGTTCCAGTTGGCCAGCCACTCTATATCTTTGACGTGGGCACACACAAATTCGATGGCACTCTTTATCTATCGCGCGCGCACACACACACATCATCCCTCTCTTCGATTCTATGGACACCTCAAGCCGATGATACCTCCACTCTCTTCTCGTGGATCGCCCCCTCTATATATATGTTCTATCCAGGACTCTATTTCACACACATTGCATATGTTACATTTTTTGATTGACCCCCCCCCAAAAAAAACTCTGAAGAACCCACACAGTATATCTCTCTAGGTTTGTATCTCTCTCACACAACCCCACGTAGGTGGTGTACATATACAAGAAGAGAATAGGTGCACCGTGCATGTACTCACGCTTCGTGCCCAGCCACACCCGCGCGGGTACACGGTGGAGCTCATTTCTTTACGAAATGGTAGCCCACGTGCTAATTTGAACGCCTGCAGCAGTTGTTTACCTAGGGAGGTCGTGTACCACGCATGCACGAAACAAAGTTTGACTTTACGCGTTGCCGCGTTATTTTTAAAAAAAGTTATAGCGCTCAATGGCACGTATACAGAATATAAAATGATTTTTATGGAGAAAGAGGTAGTCCGCTCAGTATATACAATGGAGCCTGCCTGCCTGGTTTGTCGCTCTTCAGAGTATCTCACACAAGGCTGCGGTGGCCTCTCTCCCTCTCTCACTCACCGCTGGTCACTGATCCGGCCGTATCCCTTCCGCCGGGGGAAAGGGAGTGCGGTGGCCTCTCTCTCTCTCTCTCTCACCGTTGGTCACTGATCCGGCCGCATTCCGTCCGCCGGGGGAAAGGGAGGAAGTGCATCATTTCTCCGTTCGACGGTGCCGAGGCAGCATGTCCCAATCTGCGGTACACGCCATTCTCTCTGACCAAGCTCCGGCGTGGCGGGGCCTACGCCACCTGCTCGCAGATTCCGCCCGCCGCCGCTCACCTAGTTACATACCGACGACCTCCAGGTATCCCCTCCGGCCTTGCTCCACTGCCCGTCTTCCCACGTCGCTGCATGTGGATCTTCCACAGTTCTTTGCCCAAAATGTAGCTCGTCCGGCGTACTTTCCATATTGCATTCTCGTCCCCACAACGTTTTAGACAAACACAACCATGTTGTTATCTTCCCTTAGGACAAGGAATATGCTTCTTTTTTGTCGTCGCATGTGTCATCAACTGTTACTGGCTAGTAATTGTTTCCTTTCTACCTCTTTTTTGCAAACAGTGCTATCCATTTAACCTCGTTGCTATTGTGACCTTTTGGTGAACTGCACAAATCACTTTTTTCTTAAGAGTGTTTTGTGTTGTTGTACTAAAATGTCACACGGGCAACGTCTCTACATTTTAGTGCGACTGCACAAAGGGAGATTGGTTTGCTCTATCATCCTCATCCAACTCCGAGCCTAATCTTCTCCAACTAGTTAGTCTTAAGAGAGACTGCAAAGGTGGCCAGATTCTATTTGTGTGTTTATTGTTTCATCAGCAGTCCTCTATTATCATAACCACACTTAATATCTTTGGAACAGGGACGCTCAGCTCTATTTTAGTGGAACTGCACAAAATGATCAGAATGTTGCATGCTCCAGACAGCTACTTTTTTCCCAACATGCCTTGTTGATTTAGACAGAGCTGGGGGGACGTTGCTGCCAATAAAAGCATGGATCAATTTTAATTTAAAAGCTTCTCACAACTCTGTCTTCAGTTGTGATGTAATTATTAGCTCTGATATGCTAATAATTGACATGCATTAGCAAGGAAGTTAGTTTTTTATTGTTTCCGAAAGAGCATCGATGGCAAGACACGCGAAACAAAAGCTGAAAGCTCACACCATTGTACGATTCCATGTCCCTAGAAAATTATTTGTATAGTATGTCAATTATGTAAACAAATGATGGAAGCTTGATAGCATTGCCAGAAGCCTCTTCATCATCCTGGTCCATGTGCCATGCACAAAATTATACTCCTTCATTCCTAAATATTTGTCTTTTTACAAATTTCAAACGGGCATATTTTAGAGTGTAGATTCACTCATTTTGCTTCGTATGTGTACTCCCTCCGTTCCTAAATATTCTATTCGTCGTTCTAGAGATTTCAACAAGTGACTACATACAGAGCAAAATGAGTGAATCTACACTCTAAAATATGTCTATATACATCCGTATGTGCCAGTCCATTTGAAATATCTAAAAAGACAAATATTTGAGTAGTCACTCGTTGAAATCTCTAGAAAGACAAATACTCTGGAGTATATTTAAGAACCGAGGGGGTAGTGCACAACCGCATGGGAGACTCAGCCCGGTCGTTGTGCCGCATTAATAATGAGTAATGAGCAGTCAAATCATAAGCCCCACCTTTCCCACAGTAAGTTGCTCTGAAGAAGCAACCATCAATACGCTCTTCCTTGAATCCGCTCATACTACTCCATCCGTCACTGTTTATACAACGTGCTTCAAAAAAAAGAAAAACATCTGTGGGACCAAGGCGACTAGCGATCGGCCTGAAAAATAGCATTGATAGTTATAGCACGGCGTCTATTACTAGAGGGAATAATGCGTACACACATGCATGCAGTGCTTCCACCCCGGGTACACACATGCATGCACTTACTCCACTCCGTAGTAGTACAGTACATGGAAAGAAAATTGTGGACTTGATTGCGGTTACCACACCCCAATTAATTGAGCATTAAACCAAACGCGTCTAAAGTCTCTCTGGTGGTGGAAATGCATTGAGAGAAATGCATCATAATGAAGCGCGCCCTGTAAACTGTGATGGAGGGAGGAGTAGTATTAAGGTGCAAAACCAAGTACGCGTATGGCCAGTCGGTCAACGCACCTCCTCTTGGCATATCACTGACATGTGGGATAGGAGTGTGAGCAAACCGATCTCAATTGACGGCAAAGAGCCAACCCGCCGTTCCTTGAGAGAGACGAGGAGCGAGAACACACAGACAGGCTCGCACAGAGGCCAAGATATATTCGAGCATGGTTGGTTGATCGATATCATTCATTACATGTTGGGCTACCATTTTCCGCCCTTCTCCGGAATAAATGTGTACTTTATCAGAGATAAAAAATAAGAGTACAGACGCTCCACCATGCGGTTCTAGTAGTAGCACTACTCGTACTACTGCGCTTCACTCTTCGCCTCTTCGTGAAGTCGAACAGTGATGGTACTCCACATGTTGGGTACTACAGTGTATGCCTCTGACAATCTGACACCGAATGGACTGATGCATGTCCACCGAGGGTAGGTTGCATTAGTCAAAAGGCGTAAGCGAGCTTCACCTTGTCCGGCAAGCCTCTCCTCGTTCTGCAAGTTGACGGGACACACCAAAAAGTAGTGCTAGTCCATACTCCCTCCTTTCCGGTTAATATGGCTTAATCTTTTTTGCGGGTAAATGAGAGAGCTTTATTCATATATAAGCATTCTTAGGACGATCAGCCAAGACACTGGTCACTAGGAAGCGAGGTACCCCGCAAAAAAAGAAGTAGGAAGCGAGGTGTGTCATCAAGCCAGCTCTCGGCCACATTCAAAGTGCAGCAAGCACAGTTCACACGAAGATGCGCTGCAAGGTTTGCTGACCTGTTTACATGCTGAATAACAACAAAGAGGAAATATTACCGAGCGCTACTATTTGTAACAAGATAT
Source organism: Triticum urartu (assembly GCF_056163025.1). Taxonomy (NCBI): domain Eukaryota; kingdom Viridiplantae; phylum Streptophyta; class Magnoliopsida; order Poales; family Poaceae; genus Triticum; species Triticum urartu. The sequence continues at coordinate 691,675,448 of NC_141875.1, read as the reverse complement.
GAGCCAGAATTAAGCGAGAATTCTGGCGAGTGTTCCATGCAACCAACTTCCATTATCACATGCGAGAACCCTCGAAGAGAACCAAATGTGTTGAAGATTGCTTTATCACATTTTAAAATTATAATAAGAGTGCAGACGCTCTTCCATCCAGTTCCTAGTACTAGTACTAGTATAGTACGTACCTTTATAGACTATAGTAGTAGTACTAGTAAACTTTGCGCTTGGCTGTTCGCCTATTCGGGAAGCCGAACAATAATAGCACTAGTAGTATAGTGTATGCTTCTGGCAATTTGACACCGAATTAACTGTTGCAGGTCCACCACCTGAGCGAGGGAGAGCTTGCATTAGTCAAAAGTTTCTCCTTGTCCTGTGATCCACTGCGCACAAGCTTCTCCCGACCTGCAACCTTCTCCTCGTTCGGCAAGTTGACGGGACACATCAAAGTAATGCTAGTCCATACTGCCTTCTCTCCGGTTAATATGGCTTAATTTCAAACGAGATAAATACACTCTATGTCATTGTATATTTGTAAAAATACAGTCAGTGGACTTCATAATACACTCATTGCACTCAATATATATATTTTCCGGTGTTTATACGGTCACTAGCTCACCCTGACTGAGTATGTGTGTGCATGCACGTGTAGGTTGAGCACTTGAGCGTGACCGTGCGTGTGTTCTATCGTGTGCTCGGACATGCATGCATTAGGGTGTCGCGCGCGTTTTTGCGTCCATGTGTACGTGTGACTGTTGCATACACGTAGGGGGAGTACGTGTAGGGGCCACTAAGGAGCAGTCAAATCACATAGTAAGTTAGTCGGAAGAAGCAACCATCATTTCACTCTTGAATGACACGTACGCAATATAAAATGGTTGATATGGAGAGAAAAAGAAAACACTATATATACACTAGCAGGAGCCTAAGCTACAAGCCTGCTTTCTTAGGTTGGTCTCTTCACAAGCATAGAACGTCGGGCCTGATCCCGTGGTTGGGGGAAGGGAACAATGTTCTGCGTAGACGCGGTCGACATCGGCGAGGGAGAAAACCCACAGTCGATGCGTCCTAATCGGGGGTCACCGCGGTATGGGCCGATGCCGCGTCCCAACCAACCTTCTAGCTACAGCCCGACGTCCCAGGTAGTCCATCTTCCTTTTGGAGCCGGCTTGCTCCACTGCCGTAGTTCCATCTCCATGTCGATCTTTCTCTACTTCTACCGGCTTCTACTTGTGATGAGTTTATGTCTCATGATCTATAGTGCCAGTACTATTATTCTAATCACACTTCTTCAATATCTTTGCCATCAGGGATGCTCAGGTCGATTTTAGTGGAACTGCACAAAAGCATCGTATGATCCGAGGGTGCCAGCCGTCTTCCCTTCGACAGGTTCTACCTAGCCAGGAAATTAAATCATGTTTAGGGTTTAGGGTTTAAGTCGTAGTGACCCATCATTAGTTTTTCTTTCGTACACGCTCTCACAACTTTTTTCTTTAGTTGTGAAGTAAATATTGGCTATGATCTATGAATCGTTGAGATGCATCAGCATGTGTGTTAGTTTTCATTTGTATTTGATGGAATGTTGTAACGGGGCAAACATGGAATAGGAATGAAAATGGAGTGGAAAGTTTCCGTTTTTCCGGAGAAAAAATGGAAATGGAGAGAAACCAACGTTTCCTTTCGTTGGATCGCGCCATCGAGCAAAACCAGCGTTTAAATCACGTCTGTCGTGTTCGTGTCTCACCCTCCTCCACGGCTCGACCCCACACGGTCGCTCGACATGCCACTCACCGCGAACCGAGTATACGATAACTTTCTCATCTGCTTGTTGATGGATCACGCCATGGAGTACTAGCACTACTGGAAGAGATTGACGAGTTGGGGGAGGACAGCTAGCTGTAGCACGGACTCCCAAGAACTTTTTACATGCATGTTGTAGCCGGCTATTGCGACCTTTGAACGCGGAGCAACTGCGTGCACCCGAAAGCGGCGTGGGCGACGCTCTCTCGGCCGGCGCGCCGCTTCAATGCCGACGCCAGTGAGAAGTTGCGTCCGCTTTGGCCGAGCATGAATGCGGCACTGACCGTTTCGGGCGGGAAGCACACGCGGGTGATGAAGAGGGTTCGGGTTGGTCAGGATCGGCCGTGGCAACGGTCCGGACGTGCGCAAACAAGAGATGTTGTACGTTAATATTGCTGCGTATATAATTAACAACATAAATAATGTGACAGTTGGACAAATATGATTGGGGATGGATATGGAAATGGAATTTTACGTAAACACGGATATGCATGTCTATGTCTATGTGTGTGTGCGCGACGACTCTCGCAACCTGGAAGCGGGGGCGTGTTTTTGATCGAGTTTTCTTTCTTGGTACGTTAGAAAATCAGTTTGTCTAATTCACATCTAGATGTTATTTAAGGATATCACATCTAAGCTCCCACAAGTATATAATGTAGCAACAAGAAACAAAAAAACTAGGAAAAATAGACCACAAACAGAGTGGGCATCAACTTAGATGTGACATAACTATGTCACATCTAGATGTGTCCTAGACAGACCCTTAAAAAATTTTCCGCCAGTTTTCGTTTCTTTTTTCTGGGAACGCGCGTATTCTATTAAAACCACTGCTATGGAGAGATTATTTTACTCCATTATAGCCTCTTGTTTGATAGAGTTTCTCACGTCTCGCTCTCTGACCCTCTCCATATCAGAGCAAAATGACAGTGTCCACTCTATCTCTCTCCTCACTGGTGGTCACAGATCTGGCCGAATCCCGTCCGCTGCAGGAGGTGAGGAGGTGCAGCATTGACGTTGTCGCCATCAGCGATGGAGGAAGCCGATGCGCACCGTCCTCTCGGAGCCGGCGCTGGCGCGGACGAAGATCCTCCGCGCCCTTGTTCGCTGCCGTCATGTGCGCAGATCCCGCCCGCCCGCCTAAATGCCATCTCGCCCACCAGAGGTATAACTTCTTGTACTGGTCCAGCTCCCCAGGTCGCTGCGTGCGGGTTTTCTTCTATGCGACTACTCCCCAGCTCCCCATGCATAGTAGCTAGGGTTCATCGGCTGGTCCAACATCACCTACTAGTACTATTATAGAGGAAATGCCACTCGAAACGTTGTCCTGATTTTTGCCTCGGTGGAGGTATACATGTCGTTTCGACAAAAAGTACATGGTGGTTGTGCGGTCATTGTCCATATGGTGGTAGTACTATCACTGGTTAAATGAAGAAATGCTTTTTTCTCGGGTATCCTAGTTTAGTTCCCATCAAGATAATCATGATGCTTCTTATTGACAATTGAGATGTCGTTGCTAACCCTTTTTTATATTTTTGGAAACAGTGATGCGTGTCTCCATACATGTCTTCCTCAATTTTAGTGGAACTGCACAAAATTGGATGGCCATTGTTGTTCCGCCTCACTGTCCTCTGCCACATGTTTCTTCCTTCCTCGAGCTTGATTACTGAGAAGAAACATACCACAATGAGGATTTGTCGAACTTCATAGGTGCCTCACCCGAACTTGATGCCAAATGGATGATGCATCACCACGATGACCTATCGATGCTCATGGTTGCGCCTCATGGTTGCATCGGCTGGTGAAGCCGATCGACTTTCAATGAAAAACAAGCTGTCTTCCATCAGTGCTCTTTGCTTGTTATGCACAAAGATGATATCCTTCGTCAGTTCACCTTGGTTGCGTTGGAGACGCAGTCGTCTTTCACGTTGGTGCAATTTTATCACACAATTGGCTATGAACCAAATGTTTCCTCGAAGAAGGATCGACGTTGGTACTAAGAGCATAAGTTTTGTATTGATTTCTAAGCCTTCTCTCAACTTTGTCTCCAGCTCCCCTGTAATTTTATTTGTCCAGCTATTAACTATGATTTAAAAATGGTGTGGACTAAAAACCCGGATGGACATAGTAGCCCTCCATTTTTATTTACTTCGCATATTAGATTTGATTGAAGTCAAACTTTGTAATACTCTCAAACCTTTCCGATAATTGAAATTAAAATTCTTTATTTGTACACACTCTCACACGTTTCCGATAATTTGGCGCATGTGTGGTTGTTCACTTAAGGGAGGGTAGTGTACCACACGTGAAGGACATGAAGTGCGACCAGGACGCGTGGGCGTGGATCGTTAGTTCATCGGAAGTAGTACTAGTTTTCTTCACTGTACATTAAATAAAGAGTTTCGTTTCGTACTTACATAATTTAAAACGATTGTTATGGAGAGAATAAGAAAACCGCGCCACTATATATTAGTCGTATACACGAGAGTATTATATGGACGCAGCTTCATTGACTTAGTGCACCTGCCTTTGGATTTATGACAGGTGGGCCCAAAATGTGGCTGGCTCACCTGTCATACAGCCAAAAATAGGTGCAGTGAAGGCACCGGAGCTCAGTCCGTACTACAATAGTATATATATAAGCGGCAGCCTCAGCGCTTGTTCGCTAGGGTTTGCACTCTCCACACGCTCACCGCACTACATATATGTTACACGCTGGAGGCTCCGCGTTCATTTGCTAGGGTTTGCTATATTCATAGTCTCTCACCCTCTCTTCACCAGATCTAATCAAGACTGTGTTGGCGTCTTGTCTCTCTCTCCCCCCTCACAGCTGGTGAAGGAGGCGTCCGTATCCCGTCGCACCGGGAAGGGGAGGAGGTGCAGCGTTCACTCTAGCGCCTTCGGCGAGGGAGGCAATCCACTACCGGCTGCGCTGTTCTCTTTCACCCAGCGCCTGTGCGGGAGGGCCACCGACCCCTTCTTCCTCGCTGCCGTACGTAGTGTGGGCAGATCCGGCCTCCCGCTGCACGCCTTGCCACATCCTGATGACCCTAAGGTATAAGCTTCTTTGAAATCATCGTTGCTCTAGCTGCATGTGGATCTTTTTCGATCTGTAGTCGAATCTAGGTCTTGGTTCAAAGAGGAAAGAAGGGCGCGGTGGGCTGGAGCAAGAATCTAGGACGTGGTTCAATGAGGAAAGGAGGGGCGGAAAGTAGTATAGACTGGCTATCCAGCCGCTTTGTAGGTCGAAAAGGGTAACCCAGTACACACATCCGTAAGGAACCGATCTCTTTGTTGAAAAGGGAAAGAAACTGGGGGGTCGGGTAGTTTGTGCAGGACTAGATTTGCTGCCCTCACATAGGAAGAAGGTTCAAAGAGAACAAATATGGGACCAACGCATATATGCTGCTTGGCTACATACTCTGCATCACCCATTTATACGTGTGGACGCACATGGTGCTGGCATGTCCCATACAAGTATTTTGCTGTTGTTAATCTAAGAATACCGCCGAAAAATTGAAGCAATGCCACTATTAAAAGTAAATTACATTTTTTATCGAATGTTGTTTCAAGAGAATGTCTCTGTTAATATGAATCAATGCAACCGTTTTAGAAATGCTACTGTCCTACTTTGTTTTCCATCCAAGATAAGTTAGATGTTGTTGGAATTTTGCTACGAGGCCTTTGGCCCAGAGCCCAACTAAAATTCTGAAATTCTCTTGGCCCATTCATGCACACATGTGAGTGGAGTGAGAGAGACTAAAGTTTAGTCCCACCCCGGAAGTTGAGAGAGAGTTGCACCTCTTTATAAGGTGAGCTCTTCTACCACTTGTATGAGCATGAGAAGAGGAGACCTACACGCGCACTCCTCCTCCTCGCTCGCCTCGCCACGCCACGCCACGCCTCACCACGGCGCGCCGCGGGTTGCGGGATTGAGCCGAGCCGAGGACAGAGCTATGCACGTTGTCTATATTTTTGCTGCTCGGGAAAATTAATGAGTCATTAATTAATAATTAACGGACGCGTTAATTACTGAACCGTTTCCGATTCTATTGGATCGTGACGACTCAGACGTGGGGTTTACTCCCACGACCTGCCCGGCACGCACTATATAGTCAGGCAGACGTCTACCCTAGCCGCGGCCGCTTCATATGGTTTCTCACCACCGTTCCAGATCATTGCGCTGCCAAGCAAGTCTTCTCCATCCCTCCTTTCAACGTGGACCGGGAGAAGGAACAGCAGGCCTCCGGAACCCCGCCTCTCGTGATCCTGTACGGGAGAGGGGTGATCAGGTTTTTGGGCAGCGCACTCGTGTTACTGCTGGCAGCGACGACTTCTTCCACGACCTCGGCAACCTCATCCTCCACGACATGGGCGACAACGTCAATGCCGGCGGTGCTGCTCCCGCTACACCGTATGTGATTCTATTCTTCCTGTTCGAGATCGTGGTAGAATTCATGTTTCTAGTATGTGCCCTAGATGTGATCTGTTCATCTGCTATGCTAGTTCGCATGATTAGTTTAATCTCTGCTACTGTAGTCATGATTTATCTTCTAATTATTCGGATTAAATCTCGTAGTAACTTGCTCATATTTCCAACAATCCAAAAACCTAATTATACGCAATTTACTCCGAGTGGTTTTGCTGCGCATCTGAAGCCGCCTGCCTTTAAGGGGGCACAATATAAGAGGTGGCGCATGAGAGCAGTCTACTGGTTTCAGACCATGGGCTGCTATGACGCCACCAAGGGCAAGCCTGAGGGCGATCAGAATCCAGCACAGATGGAAGCTTTCGAGAAGATCGATACCCTCTTTAAAGGCGCTCTGCTGAGTGTTCTTGATGACTCCATTGTGGATTCGTATATGTCGTTTGGCAACAACAAGGACATGTGGGCTGCGCTCGAGGTCAAGTTTGGTGCCTCGGATGCCGGCAGCGAGTTGTACGTCATGGAGCAATTCTATGACTACAAGATGACTGATGAGCACTCTGTTGTACAGCAGGCTCATGAGATACAGTCGCTCGCAAAAGAACTTGAGTACTTCAAGTGTGTGTTGCCGGACAAATTTGTTGCCGAAGGCATCATTGCCAAACTTCCACCTTCGTGGAAAAATTTTGCTACTTCCCTGAAACACAAGAGACAAGAGTTTTCCGTTGCGGATCTCATTGGTACTCTTGATGTTGAAGAGAAGGCGAGACCAAAGGACACACGTGCTTGAGTTGCTGAGGGAGGTTCTAGTTCCCACATGGTACAGAAGAAGAACTCCCAGCCCAACAAGTTCAAAAACAATAAGAACAAAACTCAGGGCAAAGGCAAGTTCGATACAAAGAACAAGCCATCACATTCTACCAACTTCAAGAAGAATTCTCATAAGATGGGGAAGGGACTTTGCCATGTCTGCGGTGATCCTAATCACTAGGCTCCGAAGTGTCCTAACCCCTTTGAGGAGCGCGAACATGACAAGAGCGGCAAGTCCGCTAATGTTGTCATCGGTGATATTGATATGAAGGAATCAGGGTACGGTATTTTTCCTACCATCCTTTCAGCATTTCAATCCCCTGATTGGTTAATTGACACCGGTGCCAATGTACATGTTTGTGCTGACGCCTCCATGTTTTATTCATACCAGGCAACAGAAACTTCACACGTGCTAATGGGGAACAGGTCACATGCCATCGTTCGAGGTGTTGGTACGGTCGATCTGAAGTTTACTTCGGGGAATACTGTGCGTCTGAAGAACGTTTATCAAGTGCCGTCCATAAATAAAAATCTCATTAGCGGTTCCCGTTTATGTCGAGATGGCTTTAAGTTGGTTTTCGAATCCAATAAAGTTGTAATTTCTATGTATGGACAATTTTTTGGAAAAGGCTATGAGAGCGGAGGCTTGTTCCGCCTGTCTTTGTCAGATATTTGCACTAAAGTTATTACTAATGTTTGCCACAACAATGAGTCTGATATTTGGCATTCACGACTTTGTCCCATTAACTTTGGTTGCATGACGCGGCTAGCCAATATGAATTTAATTCCGAAAATCTCTACTAGCAAAGGCTCTAAGTGCCAAGTCTGTGTGCAAGCTAAGCAACCTCGCAAGTCCCATAAGACTGCAGAGGCAAGAGACTTGGCGCCACTAGAGCTTATACATTCTGATCTTTGTGAGATGAATGGCGTGTTGACAAAAGGTGGAAAGAGATACTTCATGACGTTGATTGATGACTCCACTAGATATTGTTATGTGTATCTTCTGAAATCAAAAGATGAGGCTTTGACTTTCTTCAAAACTATAAAGCTGAGGTAGAGAACCAACTTGATCGAAAAATTAAACGGCTTAGGTCCGATCATGGTGGAGAGTATTTTTCCAATGAATTTGATCTGTTTTGTGCGGAATATGGTATAATCCATGAGAGGACGCCTCCCTACTCACCCCAGTCAAATGGGGTAGCCGAAAGAAAGAACCAAACTCTAACTGATATGGTTAACACCATGTTAGACACTTCGGGTCTATCCAAGGAATGGTGGAGGGAGGCGCTAATGACTGCGTGTCATGTCCTAAACCGAGTTCCCACAAAGCATAAGACCATGACTCCATTCGCTACAAAAAAATACACTTCCGTGATGATATGTGTTTGTCATAGTAGGTCGCGTTTTTTGTCATGCATGTACATCCATGAAAAATTTATGACAGAATCAAGATAGTCATACCTGTGCTATCGTAGAAATGTTCCATGACATTACCAAAATTATCATCACGGAAGTGTCCACTTCCATGACGATAAATCGCGCATCACAGAAGTGCTTTCGTCAAGGGTGACCGACACGTGGCATCCACCGTAACGGAATGCCGTTAAGCTATCGGGTCGGGTTTTGGATCCGATAACCCATTAACAGCCCCGACCAATGGGGATTTTCCACGTGTAAAATCATCATTGGCTGGAGGAAACACGTGTCGGCTCATCGTCGGGACATATGTCATCCACTCATTGGACAAAAGGCGCCTATGATACGTTGACACGTGGCACGGCCCAACAGAGGCCCATTCCTGTGAAAAGGCCGCCCTGTTTGACTTGGTCAAAAGGTGGCGGGCCGGCCCATGGAAAGCCTGTTAACGGCCTGTTCGCATATAACCCATTTACAGCCTGCTAACCCAAGGCCCGTTATGCCCTATCCGAATTAGGCCCAGTAGCGTCACCTGGGCCATCCAATATGATTCCAGCCTATTTTCACTTCTGGCCCATGTATGGCCCATGACGTCTTTCGGCCCATATGAGGCCCTATGTAACTCTTGGCCTATTAACGGCCTGTGGTGAAACTGGCCCGTAATGAACAGTGTATCAATTTACACCCATTAACGGCCCGTGATGAAACTGGCCCGTAATGAACAGTGTATCACTTTATACCCATTAACGGCCCGTTATTCCGTTGGGCCGTCTCGAGCCCATGTTATCTTTCGGCTTCTCAGAGCCCATTTATTCTTGGATTCATTTCCAGCATTCATTTACTTACGGCCCGTTACTGTCATTTTCTATTTGTGGGCCAAATTCAGCCCGTGGTTACAGTCGACCCATTTGTGGTCCGTTAATACGTTGGGCCGTTTTCATAGCGTCATCAAATACGGCCTATTAACGATGGCCCATTATGGTCGGCCCATGAACGTACAATTCCAAGTCTAGCCCGTTTATGGCCAGAATGCGGTCTGTTTGGCCCATGTTTGGCCAATCGATCATACGGCCTGTATAAGGCCCATTGATGATATGGCCTGTAGAAGGCCCATTGATGATACGGCCCGTAGAAGGCCCATTGTTTCTATGGCCCGTAGAAGGCCCACTGGTTCTACGGCCCATAGAAGGCCCACTATTTATACGGCCCGTAGAAGGCCCACTATTTCTACGGCCCGTAGGAGGCCCAGTGTCACTATAGTAAATATTAGACCATGGTTATTGTGGCCTAGTTTTAAAAAATAGGTTATTGCAGCCACTAGCAAACCGCAGAAAAAGAACTGCAATGACTACAAGCAAACAAATAAACAAGACAACAAGGAAATAAATAAGCAAGCACCTTACACTAGGCTATCATGGCTATTACACATATTACATCCGCTGGGCATCAAAGTTCACCACCAGTGCAAATATAGGGAACACAACAGCATATAACCGCCGCAGCAAAACAAGTCCAGAACTGAAACCACTTTAGAAGAGCTCAAGAAACAATATCCTGGGTACCCATAATGCTGGCAAGATGCTTAGCAAGCTTATTAAGTTTCTCTTGTTTGGCGCTTAAGTCCTCCCGCGCTTGCTATTGCACCAGAAAGTATGCATCTGAATTCTGCAAGGACTTCCTCAGTCCTTCGGCTTCCTGTCGCATAACATCTGATCGATGTCTTTCAACTTGAAGTTGAGACTCAAGAAGCCGAACTGATTCAGGCAATGAGTTCGAAGAGCTGGTGCCAGCAGTGGTAGCCAGTAACTCGAACACTACATCAAGAAACGACTTTGGGGTTGTCTCAGTGTCTTCAATATAGTTTTTATCAGCTTTCTTGGAGACCAACAGGGATGTCTCACTATCTTGAACCTTACCTGCATTACTTCCTTAACCAGTGCATAACAGGGCACTCTTCTCCAATATTTTATCCGCGTTCTAAAAGAGAAACAAACAAACACATCTCAGGTTTACAATGTAGTATATGAAACTCATTTTAGTAAACCAGTTCAGTAGTAAGGTGGACAGGATAACAGCATGAAACAAACATATATCTATGTAGTATGGTCACTGTATGGTCTATATCATTCTAGTTTATGTTGCCAAATCATGATAAATACAGTTCGAATCATATCTATTTAAGACAAAGTAGCATAGACAAAATATAAGTGTGGGAAACTACACAGCAATAACAACACTTGTAATGTGCATGGCATGAGAACATAACTATTTATTCAATTGAAACTGAAATCAACATAGAGCAAGTTACAACAGCAAACAGCCAAACACGTTGAAGAAACGGGTTTAAAACATACCTGTTGCGCCATTGGAGTTTCAATTGTATCCTTCAAATTTGAAATTAGTTGGTATCAGTAAATACAGTGATGCAAGAGCAAAGTAGTATGAACCATAGCTACGGAACCTGACCTAAGAACAATTCTTCTTCTGCTTTAAGCGTTGACTTTGGGTTCGGAGTGGCGGTCCTCGTGATTTGGTCACTGCAGTTGCCTTACTAACTGCTTGTGTTTGGGTGCTCTATGGTGGAGACGGTGCTGTATCAACAGGACTGGGTGTCTATCTGCTGGGGTTGGGGTTAGAAGGGGTGTAGCTGGTTCTCTGTCCAACTGGGTTGGGGTACAATCTGCATGAGTGTGGGTTATGTGTGGTGGGGCTGGTTCTTGGGCAAGTACAACCGTGGTTCTATCTGCATCGACAGGTAGCACGATCTTTTCTGAAGACCGTGTTTTTACTCCCATAGATACTGCCATCACTCCCTCCAATTGAAATGGCTGATAAACAAGAAAAGTAATTGAATGTACAGACATTGTAAGATAGATAGGTGCAATGGATAGTAGGGAGGAAAACAGGGCATGAAATAATTCACATATATGTTGTCTAAGCAAACAAAATAGCAGGACATAATTTCACATATATTATGGCTAATTAAATAGGATAGCATGACACAATTTCACATGTATGATGGCTAACTAAACGGGATAGAATGACATACTTCAAAATATGATGACTATGTAAACAGGATGACATGATATAACTATACGATGTGTCTATTAAAGTGGTTGGCATGCCATAAATCACAAACATGTCGTCGATGGAAACATGATGGAATGATATAATTCACGGATAGAATGACATAATTTAAATATGATGACTATGTAAACAGGATGAGATGATATACCTATATTATGTCTTTAGAAAATGGGTTGGCATGCCATAATTCAGATACATGTTGTCTATGTAAACATCATGGCATGATATAATTCAAATATATGATTTATATACTAAGGAAGTGAGGAGAGGGCAATCGCATATATGATGTCTCAACTAAGGAGATGGCATTCAATATTGTGTATATGATGTAAAAACTAAGCATTGCAATACAACATATGCATTATATGAGTAATATAACCCTGCCAAGTTTGAGCATACACCTTAGGGGGATAATAGGACTGGTCATCTGCCTCTGAATCCTCCTCTGAAGAGCTATCTGTAACCAGCAAGATATCTGCTTCAGCAGGTAGCATTGTCTGCTCTGAAGACCTTGTTTTCACTCCAGATTTCTCCATCACCAATTCAAATGGCTGATGCACAGGAAGAGCAGTTGAATATACAAACATTACCGACAAAAGCAATGAGAAATACAAAAAAGGACGGCATGATATAATTCACATATATGACACTTGCCTAAAAAGCATGGCATTGCATAATTCACATACATAATGCCTTGCAACAAGATAACATTGCATAATTCACATATATAATGCCTTGCAACAAGATGGCATTGCATAATTCACATATATGGTAATTAGACACTAAACAAGTGGCATTCATACAAATCATGTATTAACTAAGCAAATGACATAGCAATGCAATAGACCATACGCATGATATGAGCAACATAACGCTGCCAAGTTAGGGCATGCACCTCGGGGGGGAAATATGACTGGTCATCTGTCTTTGAATCCTCCTCTGAGGAGCTATCGGTAACCAGCAAGACATGCGCTTTGTCAGATAGCATTGTCTGCTCTGAAGACCTTGTTTCCACTCCAGATTTTCCCATGACCGTGCCAAATGGCTGATGCACAGGAAGAGTAATTGAATGTACTAAAATTGTTGACAAATTTAACACGTAATAAAAAAATGATGGCATGATATAATTCACATATAAGATGACTGGCTAACCAGGGTGGCATTGCATGATTCACATATACGATAAAGAAACTAAACAGATGGCATTGACACAAAGCATGTCTAAACTAAGCAGATGACATCTTTAATGTATACAGTAAGCAATGCAAGGCACCATATGCATGATATTACCAACATCAGCATGCCAAGTTAGAGCGAAGACCTCATGGGGTAAATAGGAGTGGTCTTCTCCTTCTGAATCCCCCTCATAACAGCTATCTTCCTCTTGATTACGATCTGAAATGGGTGGAGGGGGCTGCCTTTGCGCCCACCATGGAACGACGTCTGCATGAAATTTTATTGCCACGCAAGGCTCGTCTCTTTTGCTCTACATGTTCAGTTCCATTGTGTACAATAACTGGCATGCATAGGAATAAAACATAGTGAGATTATGTAAGGAGTGCATGCACAAATCCAGAGTGATGGTAGCAAACTGTGATAGACCCAAAACCAATGATAGCAGGCAGATAATAGCTTTAGTTAAAAAATACAGATAATGGCTCCTTTAATGTTTGTTTGCACCCAACATGAAACTCATAGTAGACACCGGAGATTAACCAGATAGTAGAAAGATAGTACTGATTGCTGCCCCAATATGTACCCCACAACCATTTAAAAACTCAAGTTTCAGCATTAGTTTGGACCTGACTCGGAGTCTAATAGGTGAACACGACTGAGGGAGTCCTGGATTAGGGGTTCTCCGGATAGCCGGACTATCTCCATTGGCCGGACTGTTAGACTATGAAGATACAAGATTGAAGACTTCATCTCGTGTCCGGGTGGGACTCTACTTGGCGTGAAAGGCAAGCTAGGCAATACGGATATGGATATCCCCTCCTTTGTAACCGACCTTGTGTAACCCTAACCCTCTCCGGTGTCTATATAAACCGAAGGGTTTTTAGTCCGTAGGACAACAACCATAACATACAATCATACCATAGGCTAGCTTCTAGGGTTTAGCCTCTTTGATCTCGTGGTAGACCTACTCTTGTACTACCCATATTATCAATATTAATCAAGCAGGACGTAGGGTTTTACCTCCATCAAGAGGGCCCGAACCTGGGTAAAACATCGTGTCCCCTGCCTCCTGTTACCATCCGGCATAGACGCACAGTTTGGGACCCCCTACCCGAGATCTGCCGGTTTTGACACCGACATTGGTGCTTTCATTGAGAGTTCCTCTGTGCCGTCGCCGTTAGGCTTGATGGCTCCTATTATCATCAATAGCGATGCGATCCAGGGTGAGACTTTTCTCCCCGGACAGATCTTCGTATTCGGCAGCTTTGCACTGCGGGCTAATTCGCTTGGCCATCTGGAGCAGATTGAAAGCTACACCCCTGGCCATCAGGTCAGATTTGGAAGTTTGAACTACACGGCCGACATCCGCGGAGACTTGATCTTCGATGGATTCGAGCCGCAGCGCGGGCGCGCCGCACTGTCGTGATGGGTATGACCAAGCTCTGCCGCCGAACAGTACCCCAGAGGCTGCGCCCGCATCAGCTCCGACCCTGAGCTCGGAGCCAACTGCGCCAGTTGAGGATGGGTGGTTACACACCGCCTCAGGGGCTGCAGTCTCAATGGCGATCGAGCCGAACACCAGCCTAAGCCTCTGCGCAGCCCGTGACTCCAAGGTGCCGAACTCTTTTCCGGACTCCGAACCATCCGCGCCCCTGCCAATCGAATCCGATTGGGCGCCGATCATGGAATTCACCGCCGAGAATATATTTCAGCACTCGCCCTTCGGTGACATTCTGAATTCACTAAGGTCTCTCTCTCTGTCAGGAGAGCCCTGGTCGGCTTATGGCCAACAGGATTGGGATGTGGACGACGAAGAAATTCGACGCCCACCCACCACCCACTTAATAGCCACTGTCGATGACTCAACCGACATGCTCGACTTCGACTCCGAAGACATCGACGGTATGGACGACGATCCGGGAGGTGAAGGGGAACCTCCGCCCACAGAGCGCTGGATGACCACCTCATCATATGACGTATACATGGTGGACACACCAAAAGAAGACGACAATGAGGAACGGAAGGATGCACCAAAGGGTTGTTCCCTCGAGAAGCAGTCAAAGCGGCGGTGCAAGTGCTGACCCAAACCCCGCCTCGGCAGAAATAACGATCATACAGACCCAGCGTTGGAGCAGGGCGAAACACCGCCGGACCACGGCAATACGGAAACTCAAGCCGATCAAACCAATTCTATCAAAGATAATAGTCCGGACAACATAACACCGGACAGGCACCCGGAGCAGCAGAATGCCCGTCAAAGGCTTGTTGCCACTGCAAGGAGTCTAAAAAAGCAGAAGCAAAGGCTCAAGGCTGCGCAAGACACACTCCAAATTAGATGGAGTAAAGTACTCAACACAGCAGCGAAGTACGGCGGCAATCGCCCCACCAAGAGCTACCCAAAGCGGAAGTTGCTGCCTGAATTCGATGAGGAGGCCTTAGACCCCCCACAACCAAAAATTAAGACTGCCATCTGGCCAGATAGACGACCTCACGGCCAACATGAAGCGGCAAGCAACGCCGCACATAAGCCAATACACGGTCTTTGCGAGGGCTCGCATCAAAAGGATGGCGAAACCAGATCCATCTATGGACCACGCAAGCATGCCCCAGCATACGATGCAACACAACAAACACCCGAACAACGCGGTACACCCAGATATAGGGGTGCGGCACACCCCCTATGTTTCACCGATGAGGTGCTGGACCATGAATTTCCAGAGGGATTCAAACCTGTAAACATAGAGGCATACGACGGAACGACAGACCCTGGGGTCTGGATTGAGGACTATATCCTCCATATCCATATGGCTCGGGGAGATGATCTCCACGCCATAAAGTATTTACCCCTCAAACTCAAAGGGCCAGCTCGGCACTAGCTTAAAAGCCTCCCCGAAAACTCCATCGGAAGCTTGGAGGAGCTCGAAGACGCTTTTCGGGCAAATTTTCAAGGGACTTCTGTCCGACCTCCGAACGCGGACGACTTGAGTCATATAACTCAACAGCCCGGAGAGTCAGTCTGAGAACTTTGGAATAGGTTTCTTACTAAAAAGAACCAAATCGTCGACTGTCCGGACGCCGAAGCCTTGGCAGATTTTAAGCATAGCGTCCGTGACGAATGGCTTGACAGACACCTCGGCCAAGAAAAGCCGAGAACAATGGCAGCGTTAACAAGCCTCATGACCTGCTTTTGCGCGGGTAAGGACAGCTGGCTAGCCAGATGCAGCACCAGCGACCCCAGTACATCTGTAGTTAGAGATGGAAACGGGAAATCACGACGCAACAGCAATAACAAACGCTGGAATAAAGAAGACAACACGAAGAGCACAACAGTAAACGCCGGATTCAAAAGCTCTCGGCCAGGTCAGCAAAAGCCGCCCTCTAAAGGCGCCAGAGACGAACTGTCCAGCCTAAACAAAATTCTGGACAAAATATGTCAGATCCATAGCACCCCTGGCAAACCCGCTAATCATACCCACAGAGAATGTTGGGTCTTCAAGCAGTCCGGCAAGCTCAACACCGTACACAAGGGGGAGGATATTGTTGGAAATATGCCCTAGAGGCAATAATAAAATGGTTATTATTATATTTCCTTGTTCATGATAATTGTCTATTGTTCATGCTATTATTGTGTTATCCGGAAATCGTAATACATGTGTGAATACATAGACCACAACATGTCCCTAGTGAGCCTCTAGTTGACTAGCTCGTTGATCAAAAGATAGTCATGGTTTCCTGACTATGGACATTAGATGTCATTGATAACGGAATCACATCATTAGGAGAATGATGTGATGGACAAGACCCAATCCTAAGCATAGCTCAAAGATCGTATAGTTCGTTTGCTATAGCTTTTCCGAATGTGAGGTATCATTTCCTTAGACCATGAGATTGTGCAACTCCCGGATATCGTAGGAGTGCTTTGGGTGTGCCAAACGTCACAACGTAACTGGGTGATTATAAAGGTACACTACGGGTACCTCCGAAAGTGTCTGTTGGGTTGGCACGAATCGAGAC
Source organism: Triticum urartu (assembly GCF_056163025.1). Lineage (NCBI taxonomy): Eukaryota > Viridiplantae > Streptophyta > Magnoliopsida > Poales > Poaceae > Triticum > Triticum urartu. Next base: position 691,658,728 of record NC_141875.1, on the reverse strand, counting down.
TGGGATTTGTCACTCCGTATGACCGAGAGGTATCTCTGGGCCCACTCGGTAATGCATCATCATAATGAGCTCAATGTGACCAAGTGGTTGATCACGGGATCATGCATTACGGTACGAGTAAAGTGACTTTTCGGTAACGAGATTGAACAAGGTATTGGGATACTAACGATCGAGTCTTGGGCAAGTAAATTACCGATTGACAAAGGGAATTGTATACGGGATTGATTGAATCCTCGACATCGTGGTTCATCCGATGAGATCATCGAGGATCATGTGGGAGCCAACATGGGTATTCAGATCCCGCTGTTGGTTATTGACCGGAGAGTTGTCACGGTCATGTCTGCGTGTCTCCCGAACCCGTAGGGTCTACACACTTAAGGTTCGGTAAAGCTAGGGTTGTTGAGATATTAGTATACGGTAACCCGAAAGTTGTTCGGAGTCCTGGATGAGATCCCGAGCGTCATGAGGAGTTCCGGAATGGTCCGGAAGTGAAGATCTATATATAGGAAGTCAAGTTTCGGCGATCGGGAAAGTTTCGGGGTAATCGGTATTGTACCGGGACCACCGAAAGGGTCCCGGGGGTCCACCGGGTGGGGCCACCTATCCTGGAGAGCCCCATGGCCTGAAGTGGGAGGCGAACCAGCCCCTAGTGGGCTGGTGTGCCCCCCCTTGGGCCTCCCCTTGCGCCTAGGGTTGGAAACCCTAGGGATGGGGGGCGCCCCACTTGGCTTGGGGGGCAAGCCACCCCCCTTGGCCGCCACCCCCTTGGAGATCCCATCTCCTAGGGCTGCCCCCCCTAGGGGTCCTATATATAGTGGGGGGAGGGAGGGCAGCCGCACCCTAGCCCCTGGCGCCTCCCTCTCCCTCCCGTGACACCTCTCCCTCTTGCTGAGCTTGGCGAAGCCCTGCCGAGATCACCATTGCTTCCACCACCACGCTGTCGTGCTGCTGGATCTCCATCAACATCTCCTTCCCCCTTGCTGGATTAAGTTGGAGGAGACGTCTTCCCAACCGTACATGTGTTGAACGCGGAGGTGCCGTCCGTTCGGCGCTAGGTCATCGGTGATTTGGATCACGACGAGTACGACTCCATCAACCCCGTTCTCATGAATGCTTCCGCTCACGATCTACAAGGATATGTAGATGCACTCCCCTATCCCTCGTTGCTAGATGATTCCATAGATCGATCTTGGTGATGTGTAGAAAATTTTAAAATTCTGCTACATTCCCCAACAGATACACCAAGCGAAGACGAGGATGAGCCTCTCAAGCAAGACACTGGGGAACAAAAGGAATTTCCACCGGAAGTCAAAACAGTAAATGTGTTACACGTGATCAAGGGGAGAAACAAAATGGCACTCCCAGAAAATTATGCCCACGGGCCTATCACCGCAGAGTCCTGCCACTGGTTGTCGTAACCGATCACTTTCGACCATCGTGATTACTCAGCAAGTATCCGGCATGCAGGATGGGCTGCCCTGGTATTAGACCCAATAATTGACGGGTACCACTTCACACGAGTCCTGATGGATGGTGGCAGCAGTCTAAACCTGATATACCAGGACACAATCTACGAAATGGGGATAGACCCAACAAAAATTTGCCAAAGAAATACTACCTTTAAAGGAGTCACGCCAGGCCCAGGGGCTCATTGCACGGGCTCCCTGCTACTAAAGGTTATATTCGGCTTCCCTGATAACTTCCATAGCAAACATTTAACCTTCCAAATCGCTCCATTCCAAAGTGGCTATCAAGCACTACTCTGACGCGAAGCTTTCGTTCGCTTTAATGCAATACCGCACTACGCTTCCCTCACACTCAAGATGCCCGACCCACGTGGCATCATTACAGTGAACGGAAGTATTCAGCGATCTTTGCGCGCCGAAGAGAGTGCGGCTGCCTTGGCAGCCGCACACTAAAAACGGCCCGACCAACTAAAGCATTTATCAGGTCGTCAAGACCTCGGACACGGTTAGACGAGTCCGGCGCAGCTATATGTAATTCATACCTGATCGATGGTCACACCCCTATTACAAATACAAGGGGCTCAACGTGCGCAGACAAGTGGCAATTTTTACTCATCTTGACTTATACATGGTTTCTTTAAAAACTATCTTTTTGCACGACAACTTTTTCACCTAAGTTCCTCTCTTTTATAGATGATCATCGTGCCACACCCGTCCAGGATACGGCACAACGGAGACATAGGCGCAGACGTGCAGCAGGGACCCGCTCCAAGGATTCTTTTTAGATTAAGACCCTGCGTAAACATTTTTTACTATCTCTTGTTGATACACATCCACCGAATTCTCAGCACAATTGAGAAGGATGTTGATGTCTTGGCATGTGGCCACATCAGAATAATGCACGTACCTGGACACAAGGGGCTTGTTACAAAGGGCACTATTTAGGCCCGGTTTATACCATAAAGACCGAATACCTTAGGGAGTGTTCGGCGTCGCGACTTTGGCCTTATATGCATCAGCTCCGAATCATTGTCTTCGGTCAAATGTTGGGTTTGCCCGGCTCCTGTGTTTTGGTGCCTTACGTTCCGCTTTACCGGCTAAGGCAGCACCAGGAGAACTACTGCGATTGTGCCCTGGTTCATCCGGACGAGCACCTCAGTAGAGAAAGCCGAAAACTGCTGTCATGATATAGCGTGAGACTGTTCAACCACTCGATGACCTATAGGGATGTTAGAATTCGTCCGCCTTAACGAAGGGCCATTTCCCGGAAAGGCATGTACGCACCCCGAGATCGGGAGAGTGCGGAGCCACCAGGGGCTATCTAGTAGCCCCACTGTCAAACTCCTATGGCTAAGTGAAAGTATTAAAGCATTATAGTACGGTTGCCTCGTTTGCTGCGCTATCACCTCCTTAATAGAACCAAGACATTGGGTAAAGTGTGAACAACATTTTTTGCGAGCACCTCCGCATTATATGCGTGGGGGCTGAAGCCGACGACTTTAATCTTTCAGGTTATAAACATGTATACATAAACGGCCGCACAGGAGGCATCATATTACTTTCGGGCAAAAGTATAAACACAGCCTTATAGAATTGCATAAAAACATTGTGTTTACAATGGGAATACATGTCACTCAAACATAATATTCTTCAAGTACTAGGCCTCTATCAAATGAGCACCCTGGAGAACATCCTCGAAATAGTGCTCGGCAGCCACTCGGCCTATGGCCGAACCCTGCGCCGCAACAACGGTAGCATCCATCTCCGCCCAGTATGCTTTAACACGGGCAAGGGCCATCCGCGAGCCTTCTATGCACGCCGACCTCTTCATGGCATCAATGTGCGGCACCGCACCAAGGACCTGCTGCACTAAGCTGAAATAGATGTTCGGCTTTGGCTCTTCCGGCCATAACTGATCCACAACAGACCTCATGGCGAGTCCGGACAACGTATTTAGTTCGGCCCATTCGGCTAGCTGGTCAGTCAATGAAAGCGGATGCTCTGGAATGTTGAATTGCGACCAGAACAGCTTGTCCACTTCACGATCTGTTTGACCCTGGAAGTACTTGGCCGCATCGGCAGCGCTCGCCGCCAAGTCCATGTATGCATCTGCCGAACTCCATAGCCGATCCAGAGGGGCATACCGTGGATCTCTGAACTTCCTCCGCAGCATGAAGGGCTTCCTAGCCACAATATCCCTGTCTTCCCGCGGCTCCTCCTTCTTCTCTCTCATAGCAGAGCAGCTGTCTTTGTCCGCCATCTTGACCTTCTCAAGGTCCTTTGCCTTCGCCCGGTTTTCTTTTTCAAGGACCTGGCAACGGTCGGCAGTGTCTTTTAATTCTACGGCCATCTTGGCCATTTTCTCTTGGCTCTCGCAATGTGCGGCCTTCTCGGCTTTCAACTCCTCGGCCGCCTTCAAAGCAGCCGCATTGCTAATCCTCGCTTGTTCCTTGGCTCGGGCAAGTTCTGCCCGCAAGGTTTCCATGGTGGCAGCTCCATCTGCAGTCACAACATATTAAAGATACTGGCATCATGATGCTCTTACTATGTGGCGTTCACCAGATAATAACACTTACCCTGTGCCTCGTCAAGCCTCTTGTTAACAAGCTCGATGTCGGCGTCTGCCGCATCCAGTTGCCATTTTAATTTGGCAAACTCACTAGTCCGGCTAGCCACCGGAGCTTCCACCGCCTGCACATAAAGGCAGTCCGGTTATTACCTGGGACTATGATCCTCTGTTCGCCGCCGTTCTCGATCACAAATAGAGTCTCAGGGGCTACTATCTACACAGGGCACACCTAACATGTGCGGTACTATCACGTACCTCAAAGCCTGTTAGCAGACTCATAAAAGCTTCATGCAATCCGCTTTCGGCGGATGCAATTCTTTCCATCACCATACCCATCAGTGTACGGTGTTCTTCTGAGATGGCCGCTCGCCCGAACAGCTCCCTCGGAACGTCTGACCGCATACCCGACGGTGCCGGACTCTTTTGTCTGTTCTCTTTGGGAGCCGGATGCTGGGGACTTCGCGGGTCTATCAGATTATCTTATGGCCTCACCGGATCCAGAGAGGCCCTCCGTGATGACACTTTGGGGTCGCCCCTTCTTGAGCGGAGGAGTCCGGGGGAGGCGTTTCACTCTCCATCATCTCTGGAAGAAGATCCCCCGAAGACGAGCTCAGATGAGAAGGGATAAGGCCCGAACTGCAAGATATATGCGATGGTTATTTTCTCAGAAAAAAGATAGTATACCGTCACTATTAAAGTATTTTTTGGATCACTTACGACTCGTTGGAGGGATGATCCCCCCGCGGACTTTGTGCGGCAAAAGCACCCCCCCCCCGAGGCAGGACCCTCTGTGGGAGACTTCTTCTCCCGTTTGGAGGCCACGGCTTCCGGATCTTCGGAAGCAGTCCTTTTCCTCCCCCGGTCACCCTCCTTCATGGAGGCGCTCATTCCCTCGGTTGGAACTGGCAGTGCTGGGGGCCCGCGTCCGCCCGTATTATCCCCCCTGTATCTTCCTTCGAAGGTTCCTGGCATGGTGCGAGCTCGAGCATCTTTTCCAACACCGGATTTTCCAAACCCTCAAGGAGGGGGGGCCAAACACCGAATCATCTTTGCCTTTGTTAGCCAGTACTGGTCAAAGAACGAACTCTCAGAAATAACTTAATGATGAATAAAAGACAGTGTGTTCAGCTAGAGGATTTCTTACTTGTTCGGCGGCGCGGTTACTGCTCAGGCCCACGTCCTCGGTAGTATCCGGACACTCTATTTGAGGTCCGAAGAATAACTTGTATATCTCCTCGTGCGTTAGACCGAGGAAACTTTGAATGGCACGCGGTCCTTCTGGGTTGAACTCCCACAAGCGAAGGGGCCGGCATTTGCAAGGCTGGACTTGACAAACCAGCATAACTTGTATTACCGCAACCAAATTAAAATCTCCCTCGAAGAGATCTCAGATGCGGCTTTGCAGTATAGGCACATCCTTGGTTGGACCCCAGCTTAGAACTCTGCTAATCCATGACATCAGTTGTGATGGGGGGCCCGAGCGGAAAGCGGGGGCAGCCGCCCACTTGGCACTTCTGGGAGCTGTGATGTAAAACCACTACCGCTGCCATAATTCGGACACCTCTGGAAAGGAACCGTCCGGCCATGGAGCTCCTGCCATCTTGCCTATTGATACACCTCCGCACGCTGCATGTCGCCCCTCGATCACCTTCGGCTTCACTTCAAAGGTCTTGAGCCACAAGCTGAAGTGAGGGGTAATGCGGAGGAAGGCCTCACACACGACGATAAATGTCGAGATGTGGAGAAAGGAGTCCGGAGCTACATCATGGAAATCTAGCCCATAATAGAACATCAAACCCCTGACGAAGGGATCCAGAGTGAGGCCTAGACCTCGGAGGAAGTGGGAGACGAACACGACGTTCTGGTTGGGTTCGGGAGTAGGGACAATCTTCCCTCGAGCAGGCAGCCGATGCGAAACCTCGGCGGTCAGGTATCTGGCCTCCCTCGACTTCTTAATGTCCTCTTCCGTAACGGAGGAGGGCATCCATTGGCCTTGAAGGCTGGATCCGGACATGATTGAAGATACGAAGCACCTAACCTGGGCTTTGGGTGTTAGAACTCGAGGCGAGGGAAGGGTTCGATTGAGCACGAGAGGGTAAAAGCGAAAACCTTGTCCCATTATAAAGAGGGTGAATATCAAGCGTCCTCTCCATAGCCATTTAGGACTTGCCTATAATCTAGGAGTCCTAGACACGGTTGGGTTAACCATGCCCATATTGATGAGAATCCCGTAATAAGGGGACACGATCTCCATTTCGATGAGATGTGTCAAGAAACCGCCTCGCGTTATGTGTGGAGCTGGTTGAAAAAAAACGGTTTGAATAATCACCGGGCCATGACGTAACGTCGTGCTGCCGATCTGTCAAAATATTATTCTCTCTACAGTGGAATGTGGAACTTATTTTGCAGGGTCGGACACTATCCTCGTATTCAAATTCTTATGTGATGTATTCGGAGAAGGAACCTGCCTTGCAATGCCGAAGACAATACTGCGCTCCGGACTCATCGTCATTGAAGCCTGGTTCAGGGGCTACTGAGGGAGTCCTGGATTAGGGGGTCTCCGGACAGCCCGACTATCTCCATTGGCCGGACTGTTAGACTATGAAGATACAAGATTGAAGACTTCGTCTCGTGTCCGGGTGGGACTCTACTTGGCGTGAAAGGCAAGCTAGGCAATACGGATATGGATATCTCCTCTGTAACCGACCTTGTGTAACCCTAACCCTCTCTGGTGTCTATATAAACCGAAGGGTTTTTAGTCCGTAGGACAACAACCCTAACATACAATCATACCATAGGCTAGCTTCTAGGGTTTAGCCTCTCTGATCTCGTGGAAGATCTACTCTTGTACTACCCATATTATCAATATTAATCAAGCAGGACGTAGGGTTTTACCTCCATCAAGAGGGCCCGAACCTGGGTAAAACATCGTGTCCCCTGCCTCATGTTACCATCCGGCCTAGATGCACAGTTCGGGACCCCCTACCTGAGATCTGCCTGTTTTGACACCGACAACGACGATAATGTAGCATGTCATCATATTAAGCGACGCATAACGTAAGCAGACACGGAAGAGTGTGACCTCTCTTGCAGACCCGTGTAGTCCTCAAGGTCATCTGCTCAGTTGATGATGGTAATGCAGTTGCCGTGCCTGCCGGCGGCGAAAGACAGTCTGGAGAGCGGATCCCTGCTGTGGTGAACCCTTCCGTTGTTGGAGCAGCTGAGCTGGGGTGGAACACAGCGCCGCAGGAGCAGGACAAACCACACGAGGTTTTCTTTGACACATATCTGTAACAGAAGTAATTGAGTAAGGGCTTGTTTGAATTAGAGGATTGTAACAATGCAGGGATAGGAAATAGATAGGAATAGGATAGGAATGCACGTGCAAAACAGAGAATTTAAAAACACATGATTTCTGCCAATCTGGGTGTTTGATTCACAACAATTGGAAGATCACAGGATGCAAAAAAGCATGGTGAGATTAAGTCAAACCACAAGAAAATGTACGGTTATAATGCTATTATGCTACTATCTCTTAGTCTTGTGCTTGATGAATAGGAATATGAAAAGGAGGAGAAGTGGAAATTAGAATTCCTACAGTTTTTCTTTCAAGGAGACACTAAAGGAACAAATCCTACAGATTTCCTTTGCTCCATTCCTTTGCACCAAATTCACGAAAAGTAGTACCATAGGAAACTTTCCAATACCGATGTTTTTCATTCACTTTTCCTTTCAAGCACTGGCGATTCTAGTAGGCAGGCTTGAGCAAGGAAAATCCTACGCTAAAAAAATGTTTTTGTGCTACTTCTATTACTTTGGACCCAGGCCACTTCCATACTAGCTCAACTCCCAGGCCCATCGGCAAATGCACAGCTCAAACGCGCAGAGATAAATAATGATGGTGTTCAAGAGAGTCCATCATGGCTAGCTAAGTTGCCTGGTACCTCACTTCTTGTCATATAGTAGGATAAAATAACCGTATTTCCCGTTACTACGAGTGCTCAGTGGACAATATATATAACATGTAGAGTAAAAAAGAGATGCAACAAGTGTACAACCTCTTTGGCGAAGCCATGTCGATCTCAACATGATTGGGTTGGCCGGTGAGGATGCTCCGGCTGACTTGGCTATCGGAGGAGGGGAAGAAGATCTTAGGCGTCTGGAGATGGAGCCCGAGGTACTGCTCCACTGTGATGGAGGGTTTCGTCGTTGGAGCAGCTCCAGTGAGTTGTACGACGCCGAGGCTGAAGCAGGACAAGAGAGACAATGAACAACCATAACCTGAGTGGAATTCTAATAGCATTTCCAATACATGACATAACATACATAAACACAAAGTGCTAGATGTAAAATACATCAGCCGCCCATCTCTGAACTTAACTGTCAAAACTGAATTTAACTGTCGAAACTGAACTTAACTGTCGAAACTGAACTTAACTGTCGAAACTGAATTTTGCTGTCGAAACTGAACGCACTAGCAAGGTGAGGCTACATGTCGGTCGACTGACTTTTTCATCTCTGGTCAGTTGACTTGCAGCCATTGGATACGAAATAAAGGGCCTACAGTTCATCTTCAACCTCCACCCCCCTGAGCCGGCCAAATAGCAGCCCCCCGCCGCCCGCCTGCCCGAAAACACTCCCCACCGCCTGTCCGCCACCGCCCCTCCCTTCCCTCTAGCCCCCCCCCCCCCGTGCCGAGCTTTTTCTCCGGTGATCCCCACACCACCGCCCCGCCACCGCCGGCGACCACCGCCACCATCCTGAACCCTAAGATAGATAGTGCGGTATCTCTCCGACGAGCTCCCCTCTCCGCTGGGGATGGTTCTTCCTTCACCCCAGCGGAATCGGAGTGAAGTGTAGCTAAATCGGAGCAGCATCGCAAGCAAGAGCAAGAGGGAGAGCAGCAGCAAGAGCAAGAGCAATAGCAAGAGCAGACCAGGCAGGGGACCGAGAGCAAGAGCAGAGCAGCAGCGCGAGCGAGAGCTAAAGCAGTAGCAGGTCCTACTGATGTGGACGTCGCTGCCGAGGGAGCGATGCCGTGGAGGAAGTGGCCGGCGACGACTCCGTGGATGGAGCCGTGCCGTGTCGGCTCAGGACCGAGCGCCGGCAGCACCATGAGATCGAATCAAGAAGAAAATGTGGCGATTAGTGTACAACCTCTTTGGTGGCGCCGATTAGGCCGCAGCTTCATCCTAGGAAACGGTGATGATGATGCTCTTCCGGTGGTGCAGGTGAAGACGGCGGTGTGGGACTGGAGGTGGCGCGAAAGACGAGGGGAACGTCGGGGCAGCTCCTTGGAGGTGGAGGACGGGGTGGCTGAACCGGCGGGACGGTGAGATCGACGATGGATCCTCATCCGGTACGGTGGATGAGGGACGTCGAGGTGTTGCTGTGGACGATGTCGTCGGGGAAGAGACTCCGGCTGGGTGGCGGACTGAGCAGGGTGTGGGGTTTTCACGGCCTCGGTGTACGAATGGGTGGGCGGATGAGATGGCAGTGGGGAACCATGGCTTAGAGACGCGCTTGTCCGAAATGTGGTGGCATTTCGTGTGTCGGGATTTCACAGGAGGTGGCAGTTTTCGCGCGCGTTGTAATTTCGGAATAGCAAGGCGTGGGTTGAGATGGAGGGAGTTGTCGGAGCACAACGAGACAAAGATATATCTTAAATATTTCGGGCTAACAAGGCGCGGGTTGAAGAGGCGGGAGTTTCGCAGCACGATAGACAGAGACACTAGCTTGAATTTTCGGCATAACAAGGCGCGGCTTGAAATTTCGGAAGAACAAGCTTAACGTGTACCCAAAAAAGACAATTTGCACCTCAACACGCACAACACACACACAAACACCATTTAGACTAGAGTAAGGTACACGTGCATTGCACGCATGAGATTTGGCAACCAAATTATGAATAAATACCACATTATAGCATGCAAGCTTTGAGTCATATATGCATGATGTAGATATTCGTTTAATTCTTATAGTTCATTTCATTCAAAATCATCTAGTTTTTATAAGAAAGCTAATCTATTTTAAGATTCATGGAATTGTGCGTCGTAAGACATAAAGTAAAAACAAATAATTGCAAATCATGTACAAAAACATTTGGGCAATTCTGATACGGAACATTCTAGAACAAATAAGAAGTGCTTGTGTTTTGATGTTTGTGCGTTATGCTTAAGTTCAACCATGGATTCTTCTAGATTATACATGTGGCGAAATCTGGTGGAATCTAGATGATATCCAACGGCCAGTAGTGCTCAAATTTGCCATCTTTGGACCATCGGATTCGCCTCATCCAACGACCATCTTTCAAAGTTAAAGTTACCCTCACACAATATAAAAAAATATAAAATATAATATATATATAGGGGTATAGATATAGATATGTGATGCAAAAGCCGCCCATCATCTCCAATTAGAATAGTGTGTCCATGCACGAATGCGATGTGGCCAAATGATGTTTGCCATCGGTATCTCAAATTCAAATCAGTCGGACCTTGTTCAATGTGTATACATTACAACATGCTCGTTTCCAAACCACACCGCGCAGATCTCCGTTATATTCATGCATGCATGGGTTTCAAACATCAGGATCTCTTATTCAAATATTTGAATTCAACTTTACATTGATTGTGACCTCACCTATTCAGCTATTCTTTTACACCCACACAGTAGTCTTCTCTTTATAATTGTACCACTAACTTTCTCTCGTGCATGCATGCACACACACTACCAGTCGGCATTATCCATCGCACGCATGCAATCTTTTTCTTCAGGTCGGTCTCCCATGAAGGCACACACCAACACACATCCCCCTCTCCATCATATCGGGCATTCTTTATCTCTCACGCGTGCATGCGCAATGATCGATGTTCCTCTATGTATGTGTGTATATAGCTAGGTCTTTCATAGTTTTCCACACAAACTGATCAATCGATATATCCATTGAGGTCTCACCCTCTTTCCCACGTCCACATCAATCAATCTATACCACTCTATATAGGATTAACATATATAGCTAATACACCCACATTAATTATGTATCCAACGTCCCCCTCTCATCATCCATGCCTTCCGCTTCATCTCTCAGACGCGTGCTCCCCCCCTAACATCACTATATATCAAGGCTAATATGAATGTGATCATTAGACAATTGCTGCTAAAAATGGTTTAAGTTCATGAATTGACCCTCCTCGTAAAGGATTAGCAATGCTTGGCCCCCTAGCTCATTTATTTTTCATGGCTCCGCCACTGCGCGCATCAGCGCACGTGTTCGCGCCCTCTCTCTAAATATCGATCTCGCACTTGTGCATTCCTTCATAGTCTCCCTCCACTCGGCCCCTCGCACCATCTTCTAGCCCCCCACCGGATTTTGCCACATGTACAATCTAGCAGACTCCATGGTTGAACTTAAGCATAATGCACAAACCTCAAAACAACAGTGGTTCCCTTTTGTTCTAGAATTTTCTGTATCATAACTGCCCAAACTTTTTTCTAGTTGAATTGCCATTATTTGTTTTTACTTTATGCTTTACAACACACAATTCCATGAATCATAAAATAGATTAAGGGCTTCTTTGATACAAAGGATTCTCAAAGGAATTTTGGAGGATTCTAATCATTAGGAATTTTTCCTATCTTGGTTTTTTGATTCGTAGGATTGTAAACCGTAGAAATTTTTCCATATGATTCATTTGCACTAGATTTCGTAGGAAACATCCCATCCACTGAAACCTCTTTGAAAGAATTCTGGGTTTTTTCTATGCACAATCAAACGCACGTACAATCCTGTAGGATTCAAGACGACATTCCACTATAATCCCATGTTTTTCCTATTCCCGCGTTCTTAGCTTTTTATAAAAACTAATTGATTTTGAATGAGATGAACTATAAGAATTAAACGAAGGGATACATCAGGCATATATGACTCAGAGCTTACATGTTATAGTGTGGTATTTATTCATAATTTGGTTGCAAAATCTGATGCGTGCAATGCACATGTACCTTACTAGTACTTCAAATATGTGCAAAACACATAAATTAGAATACCAATGGCACGCTACACAGTGTCTCTCTTACAGTTAATGAAGCCACGTGGCACATGTGTAGGCGTTGTTGCGACCTCCTTGCGTGGATTGATCACAGTGATGTCTTGCTGGTTCCAGAAGAATGTACTCGTCCTCCCTGAGCCATAATGGCGGTCAATTAATACAGCACATGCAAATTGAGTGGACGTGAGGGCGGAAGAAAAACATTATTACTCCACTGCGCGCATGCGAGTACTTAAATCGTGGGTTGCTAGTAGTACTTCCATTGGTCTCCTTCATATTTTGTGCCAATTTTTGACAGTAACATAATATTTACGCATTTGAGCAGTGTAGTACTTGAAATTTATGTTCTGCTAAACTCATCGGGAGCCGTTTTGGGCCTCGAAACTAAAACCATCAATTAATCTATACCTTGTTCCCATCACATTAGAAAGCCTGCTCACACCAGTAGTAGTACATACCAAACCTGAACGTGTTCCCACTATGGAGGTATTAGTACTAGTGCTAGTACTTAGGTTATAAAAAGGGGAACTACCTAACCGAAAATCACTCTACCTTTCCTCCTCATAAGTGCTTCTTCTTCGTCCATCGTTGCCATGGCCGGTGAGCAGAGCTCTAGGTCGAGAACTACTCATAACAAGGGAGAGGCAACCAAGGCTGTGGAAAAAAAAGAGGGCTTGCCACCACGTAGAGACCTCGAAAGATCTCTCACGGGTAGGCGATGGCTCCCAGGAGCGCCCTAGCCACGGAGGCGAACATGCCGAGCCGCCGGAGCTGGAGTCATTATCCCTCGATGGCATGCCCGATCAGCTCAATAAGCAGAAGGAGTTCATCCAAGGCTTGATGGAGTTGCTGAAGGAGAGCCTCGACGACATGCCCGCTGAGCTCAATCAGCAGGGGGAGTTGACCGCCGGCTTGGTGATGCTGCTGAAGAAGAGCATTGCCTCGGAGAAGAAGGCGACCGGCGAAATCCTGCAACTTCGGGAGGACAATGCGAAGCTCTGCCACGAGATCGACCTGTTGAAGGAGAAGAACGCCGGCTAGAAGAAGCTGCATGAGAATAGTAGTTCCTCGATGAAGATGCTACAGGCCATCGCCATGGAACAGAAGGAAGAGTTTGCGACGCTCCGCATTGAGCACCCGGCTGCTGTCAAGGTACGTAATATGGCCTTGGAATAGATGATGAAGGCTCGCGTCAAGAAATGCCGCATCATGGACACAATGATGAAGATGGCGGAGGAGACGTGCAAGGAGATGGAGGCCCTGGAGGCGATGAAAAAGCAGTTACTACTCCGCGGCGAATTAGATCATTTGGGGTGATAATCTTCCTTCATCTTTTGCTCCTGTGTTTCATCTTTTGCTTCGGGTGTTTCGCCGCACGTGTCACATTCTCTGCGAGGCATGAATAGAACTATGTTTTTTTAGGGAATGAATAGAACAATGCTAACAATGAGATGACTAGCAAATTAGATCATTTTTTGTCGCCATATGGCACTGGGCTTCCGTGTTTCGTGCTCCTCCGTCGCAGTACTACTCCAGTGGAAAACTTGAGTATACCGCACGGTTCTTTGCTCCTCCTCGAACAGGTCGTCGGCGCATTTATACGAGCAGTAAAGTCACAAGGCCGCGCCTTCCAGCAGTAATGAGCCGTCAAATCACAAAGGCCCTCGCCTCTCGTGAAACCGACCAAGCTAGACTACCCCGCCCTCTAGCCTTTTAAAAAATGTATACTTTTGTACAACAGTTGTAGTATCGATGGATTGCGCCATGGAGCAAAACTTGAAATTAAAAAAAGGTGGTACATATAGAGAGTGCTCGTCGCCAAATTATGCATATAGTACTATTAAAAAGGCTAGTCACAATAATGGTGTCCAGCACAACCCACCCCTCAAATAAAACTAAGATGGTGCTTGGATACATTTCAGTCCCATGACTAAAAGTAGTGGGACTAAAACATGCTAGCCTCACCCATGCTTGGATCCCAATACTCAAAAGGCTAAAATCAAGTTAATGAGCATTTATTATCCTCCAAACCCTCCAATCCAGAACTCGTCTGTGTTAAAGGAGAGGAGTTAAATGAGTAGAGAGAGGACTAATCCACATTTTAGTAGGGGTACCCCTGACTAAAAAAATTAGTCTCAAGACTAGTTTTAGCCCCTCTTTAGTCAGGGGTGCTTGGAACTTTAGCCTCTTAAAGAGACTATTTTTAGTTAGACTAAAATAAGTCCCTTGGATCCAAGCACCCTCTAAGCATCCTGGAATTCTTTGACAAAACTAAGCACCCTAAAATTCTTTGACAACTAAACTGCTAGCTATATGATGTTGGCCATATATATTGTACATATATAATGTGAAGAAACGAGTGGTGGTACTATACCAACTAAAGATGAAATGTAAGAAATACTAGTATGTACGTACTGAAGAGTTAAAGTAACGAGAAGAAACATAACATAGTTCTTCTGGGGGATCAGCACAACACACCCCTCAAATTAAATTAAGCACACCTGAAATTAAACTTTGCAACTATTCCGGTAGACACTGCATTAGAACCACCATGAGCAACGACACTGCCATCTTACTCGGAGTCCTCGTCCACGCCCTCGACTTCGTCCTAGTCCCTCTTCCTCTTGGCCGATACTTCTTTGCTTGAACCGCACACTTGGCTGTTGCTCTTCATCCAACCCTTGTAGATATTGAAGCAAAGGTATCCATCCATTGCAGCATAGTGGATGTAGTCTATATCTAGTAAATTCCGCTGCCATGCATGACGATGAAACGTGTAATGAGGTTTCTCCAGTTTACCGTACGAAGGATGAACCATGGCTCCTGCCAGGGTTAGCATTGAAGGCTGACGAGAGGACACTAGCCGATTCTTATAGAGGTCGAAAGTGTTGCCTACAACGAGGCCTATCCGGTGTAGGACTTCTTTGTCGTTACCAGAGTCTATAGTAATGAATTCGACTAGGTTGCTCTCGAGGAATTCCTTAAAATCCTGGCACTCAACATCGGCATGGCATAGGTGGTAGACCAAGCATAAGACATGCACGCAAACCTGGATCACGATGGGCTTCTTCCTCTCTTTGTCCTTTAGATCCTTCTCTCGTCCCAGGACTGTGGTGTACTCAACATCTAGCCCAGCGACCCACTCATCATCTAAGTCTTCGAACATGTGTCTGAAGTGAGAAACACATCCTTTCACCATCGCGGAAGAGCGGGTGTAGATGACATCGAACTCATCGCCGGTGATGGTTCTAACCTTATACTCACCGCCGATCGTGGAGATTTGGGACGCCATGGATTTGGGAGGAGGGTTAGGATTAGTGGAACTGGCGTAATGTGAATGGACGGGGCGACTAGGAGCGAACCGCCGTAGTATTAAAGGACGTGCGGGGACGAGTAGGTGGAACTGCTAGCGTGCGAACGACAGGGTAGTGGCTTTCCATTCTCCCATGATACGGGCTTCCGAGAGCCCTTGGATCTGAGATCGAACGGTTGCATGGCGTGATTCTAGACCTATGGGTGAATATCCTATCCTGGAGGGTTATTCTGCAAATTTTCAGCAACTTAGCATGTGACCGTTTGATCTAAGATCCAAGGGCTGCCAGCAGCCCGTATCATGGTCGCGCCTACCATGACCGTCGAGTCGCTCGCGCGGTCGCGCCCTTGGAGATTTAAGACGGTACGTTAGGCTATCTGATGTTGGCATGTCATACATAGTCATCACTTAGTCACTCATACTACAACAAGGTTGGCTATAAGTGTATTTTTTTACTCCTCTCTATCTCTTTCTTCGTACTCAAGGAAGAAACGGTGCTAAGCGCGTGTATTTATTGCATTTGCCAAGGAGTGACTTCTTCCAATGAAATGGTGCTGCTAAGTTTGCTTCACTTAATTAGCTATAGACTCAAAATTGTCTTTTCACCTAGGTACACGCGCTTAGAACCGTTTCTTCGTTGGGTCACCAAACTAGTCTCTCTCTTCTTGATTAACTTGCCACATCAGACTTTATGCTTATGTGGCAAGCTTAAGCACCTGTAAGAGCAAGTAAAAGTAAGTACAATAGTGCACTTTACATGGCATTTTTGCATATGTGGAGGAAAGAGAGGCAAGGAAAAAGTGGAGAAGTGGGCTCTCATGCAACAGTCAGCCTCTACTACATGGTGGAGCATTGGGAGAGGCACCTGTATGGAATAGGAGAGGAGAGGCACCTGCATTGGGAGAGGCACTCAAAAAGTGGAGATTCACGCCGGTCGTAGCGCCGCAGTTAAAATTATAATGGCAAGTCAAATCATGGGGCTCCACCTGTCCAGTAGTAACTCGCTGTCAAATCACACAGCCTTACGTTTGCAGCAGCCTACTCCCTCGTTTTCTCGCGTCTGTGTCGAACCGACTAGGCGGAACTGCCCCGCCGCCTACCGCGCAGGAAAAGCCCCGCCCTCGACTATTAAATAGTATACAATATACTAATTTTGTATCCATGGATTGCGCCCGCGCCATGGAGCAAAGCATCTAGAAAACGGAGGTGAGACGGTGGTCTTGCAATAGAGAAGAGGGAGAGGCGAGACGGTGGTTTTGGAATGGAGATGATGGAGAGGAGAGGAGGTGGTTTTGCAATGGAGAAGGGGGAGAGCAGCATGCGGCAGCGATTTAGGATTGGACGAGAGGGCCGTCGCGCTCTGACTGGATCAAAATCAAAATCAATTTACACTTCAATTAAGAAAGCGACCCCACATTAACTAGTCTCCCTTTTATTCTGGGTCATAATTGACCATGATTTTCGCACATAAAATATATGTTATACGTTGTATACAAGGCCACTATCAAAATTACAATTTGCAACTATACAAGGCCACTAACATTAATCGAGGCAAAATTGATGGTGTTTGCCTCGTACTAGCACCCGAGGACATTAATATCCCTTCTGTGCATGCGGGAGTGAGAAGGTTAGCTTGCATTCCCAACATTAATCAACCAATGAAGAGTAAGAGGGTTGGCTTATTGTGCTTGGGAGAGAAAAACCACATTAATTAACATGACAATCAAGGTAACAAGCTAGCTTGCAACATTGACTTAAACATAGCATTAATTTTTACCCTTGTACCTGTAATATGAGTTTGTGGCCTTGTATAAAAAATGGAGGGAGTATAATTTGAAAGTACATTCAGATACGAACCAACCGATACAATTTTTGGTGACATGCATTCACATTTTGCTTGTCAAATACAGTACGTGGTCAAATTTTGACCCAAAATACGTGAAACAACAAAAAAATACTTCCAAGACCAGCGCCGCTCTTCCGCTCTTCTCCTCTTAAACCACCGCCACTCCTCTCCTGTTCCAATCTAAATGCAGCGCCGCTCCTCTCCTCTTCCATTTCAAAACCACTGCCCCTCCTCTCCTATTCCAGTCCAAAACCAGCGTCGCTCCTCTCTCGTTCTAATCCAAAACCAGCGCTGCTCCTCTTCTCTTCCATTCAAAAACCACCGCCGGCGAGTGAAGGTGCTGTGGAGAAGTAGATCGATGGAGGTGTACAACCGATATGTGAGGATCGCAGACGGCGAACCTGTGAAGCTAGCTAGGATGTTCGAGGTACAGTCTTGGTTTGACAACAAGGACCAACTAGCGGCGACGGCGACATCCATGGCCAAATATCTGCAACAGAGCGAAAAGGCGGCGATACTCCCGGAGGGAGTCGCGCCGGAGTACATAGAGCTGCTCCTCTGGGCCATTGAGCAAACAGATTCACCGAATCTGATCGTGAGGGAGCAGTGGTGGGAGTATCGATCCCAGATGGAGCATCCACCAGATATTGAAGGATCGAGCATCTACAGGGTGCTGTTTGTGAGGGTGTCCTGCCAGAGCGAGCCGGTGGAGTTTTCGTCGACCAAACCCAACTGCAAGAGGAGAAAAGCAGTTGGCCCGACGATGCTTCCCCGCCATCGTCTCCCTAGCCGTTCACTTCGTCTCACGGGGCGGCTGTCTGCCGCCGAGGAATAGGAGGGGGCTGTCCCCCAGCCCAATAGTCGGGCAGGTTGTGAATTGTCAGGAGGAGCTTAGGGTTGTCAGTATTTGCAGGTTGTGAATTGTGTTTTGTGTTGTGTATTTTGAGAGTACTTTTAGATATGAATGTCTTTTGAATTTCAGATTTGCAGTATTGAGCATATGAAGTATTTTATGAATTCTAGATATCTATTTTTAGCACTTAAAAAATGTAGTTTCATAGGAGTATAAAAGTGCAGACAATGTGATTCTCGGAGAAGAAACTGCAAGTTTCAGTTTCAGATAAGAAACTGCAAGTTCAGTTTTAGATAAGAAATTGCAACTTTCAGAGGCAGAGCATTTATATTAACACGGCCTTTTATAACAGGGTTAACATCATGTTGGAAGTTTTATTCATGGTCGAAAATGGAACTACCAGCTAGCTAACATCATGTTGATCAACATTCATGCATACCACATCTTCATATGATGCACAGTCAAAATGCCCACACAATGTCGAGTGTGCGAAACACAGAGAAAACGAGGGACGAAGTTTTGGCAAGTGTTGGACGTGGTTTTGGGCAGCCCCATCTAGGCTTTCGTTTTTAACATGCGCAGCCCACGTCCTCGGATGAGAGGTCCATAGGCCTGTTTGTATTTTCTTAGGGCCATCATGTATCGACCGGCCTATGGACCTCCCATCCGAGGTTTTATTTTTGGCAGCCCAATTTATGTATTTTTTTTAAGAAAACGCAGAGGTCTGTTCTATTTTTCTATATAAGAATAGGAACGCGAGGTCCAACTTATGTTTCCCTACTAACTACATTATATATATATTGAAATTATTTTATATGTTGACTGTTTAGTTCACATAATTGGCAAATAGATGACCGCTCTCGCGATCCCCTTCGCCCCGGCCAGCACCTCCACCCTCGCCGCCGCCCCCGCCACTACCTCCACCCTTGCCGCCGCCATAGATCTCGCCGCCACTGTAGGATCGAAAGTATGTCTAGAGGGGGGGTGATTAGACTACTTGACCAAATAAAAACTTAACCTTTTCCCAATTTTAGTTCTTGGCAGATTTTAGCTATTTTAGGACAAGTCAAGCAATCATCACATAATTCAAGCAAGCATGCAAAGAGTATATTGGCAGCGGAAAGTAAAGCATGCAACTTGCAAGAATATAAAGGGAAGGGTTTGGAGAATTCAAACGCTATTGGAGACACGGATGTTTTCCCGTGGTTCGGATAGGTGGTGCTATCCTACATCCACGTTGATGGAGACTTCAACCCACGAAGGGTAACGGTTGCGCGAGTCCACACAGGGCTCCACCCAAGGGCAATGGTTGCGCGAGTCCACGGAGGGCTCCACCCACGAAGGGTCCACGAAGAAGCAACCACCCACAAAGGGTCCACGAAGAAGCAACCTTGTCTATCCGACCATGGCCAACGCCCACGAAGGACTTGCCTCACTAGCGGTAAATCTTCACGAAGTAGGCGATCTCCTTGCCCTTACAAACTCCTTGGTTCAACTCCACAATCTTGTCGGAGGCTCCCAAGTAACACCTAGCCAATCTAGGAGACACCACTCTCCAAGAAGTAACAAATGGTGTGTAGGTAATGAACTCCTTGCTCTTGTGCTTCAAATGATAGTCTCCCCAACACTCAACTCTCTCTCATAGGATTTGGATTTGGTGGAAAGAAGATTTGAGTGGAAAGCAACTTGGGAAGGCTAGAAATCAAGATTCATATGGTAGGAATGGAATGTCTTGATCTCAACACATGAGTAGGTGGTTTTCTCTCAGAACATATGAGTAGGAATGATGTGTGTGTTCTGGTGGCTATCTCAACGAATGAGAAGGAGGTGGAGGGGTATATATAGCCTCCACACAAAATCCAACCGTTACACATATTTCCAATCTCGATGGGACCGAATAAATAAACTCGGTCTGAACGAAGTAGTAAACCTAGTGACCGTTAGGAATTTCGGTGGGACTGACACGCAACTCGGTAGGACCGATTCGGTTAGGGTTTTGGCATAACGTAATCTCGGTGAGACCGATTACACAAACTCGGTGAGACTGAGTTTGGTAATTAGCTAACCAGAGAGTTGGTCAGGCAAACTCGGTGAGACCGGAAAGTTACAAAGGGGAAACATTGAGTTTACATTGCAATCTCGGTGGGACCGATTCGCTCTTTCGGTGGGACCGAAAAGTTACGAAAGGGAAACAGAGAGTTTGCAACCCCATCTCGATGGGACCGAGATCCTTATCGGTAGGACCGGATTGCTAGGGTTTGGCAGTGGCTAATGACATTTGAAACTCGGTGGCGCCAGATAGGAAAAATCGGTAGGACCGAGTTTGGCTTAGAGTTTAGGTCATATGTGGATATGGGAAAGTAGTTGAGGGTTTTGGAGCATATCATAAAGCACATGAAGCAAAAGGCTCATTAAGCAACACCTCATCCCTCCTTGATAGTATTGGCTTTTCCTATGGACTCAATGTGATCTTGGATCACTAAAATATAAAATGAAGAATCTTGAGCTTTTGAGCTTGAGCCAATCCATTGTCCTTAGCATATTGAGGGTTCCACTTTCATATCCATGCCATGCCAATCATTGAGCTTTTCTGAAATAATCATCTTGGAATAGCATTAGCTCAATGAGCTATATGTTGTTATGAATTACCAAAACTACCTAGGGATAGTTGCAGTTTCAATCTCCCCCTTTTTGGTAATTGATGACAACATATAGATCAAAGCTTCGACAAATGATAATAAGCATGAAGTATATCGTCGCTTTGAGAAGTATGTGATAAGTAAGAGCTCCCCCTAAATTTGTGCATATATAAAATTTGCTTTGGACTGCAAATGCACAAGGAGTTAGAGTCATGGGTTACTCTTCTATGTCACATACATCTTGGTGGAGCGCTCAAAATGATAAGAATGAAATACATGCACTCATCACCAAGAATAGTGAATGATCACAAACGATACATAGCATGATAATATTTAAGCAAGCATTAAGCAACCATTAAGTGTAGCTTATGATCAAACACATGATCATCGATGTCTCACAAATAATGACATAGTATCAAGCACTCAAAAGCAAAAAGGTTCAAAAAGACCACCAAATAAAGCAAGAGAGAAAAGCAACACTCTCTCTCGAAGCCTATGATCTATACATCTTCTCCCCCTTTGGCAACAAGTTACCAAAAAGTTCCTAGAAAATGCATAGTGCTAAGTCGTCGCTCAGGCTTGATCTTCAGGTGGTGGTGGAGTCCGGATCACTCCAAGGACGAAGGCTTCTGTAGATGCTGAAGTAGTCGCTGGAGTTGGAGCTGAGGTAGACGCTGGAGCTGAGGCTGTGGCTGGTGCAGACGTTGTAGCTCTGGTGTCAGCAACTGGCAGTGCAGACGACCTCGGGCCTCGTGGCACTCTAGAAAAAGCATGAGTTGTGGTCCTGCCTCTCCTCTCATTCATGTCCTCCTGGAGCTGCTCCACTACAGACTGGACTTCTGTTACCTTGACATCCAAGTCATAGAACTTCTGTTCCATGATCCTCTCTAGGCTCTGCTGATTTTTGGTGAGGTTGGCTATACTTTGCTCAATTCTCAGCGAGGATGCAATCAAGTAACTGAGCTGCTCTTGTTTGGTCTTCAAGAAGTACTCAAATGCCTCCTCTTGAGTAGGCATCCTGGCAGCTTTCTCCTTCTTCGCCTTCTCCTTCTTTGCAAATGCTTGTGCAGATGATGGCTCATTCTCTGTCATCACAATTTCATTGTTCTCAAAATCTGGACGGATGGGCAGGTGTTCCTTATCCAAAAGATATATGCCCGTGCCCATCTTGGAGTTGATGAGCTCCTGAATCTGAGGGGCATATCCACAGCTCCTCTTTTGATCTGCAGCTGTCCTCTTAATGGTTTCCACAATGAGACTCATGACCTTGAATTTCTGAGGCACGTCAAAGACATGAAGCAGGTTGATCGCGTGACCTCTGATCATCTTGTGATCTCCAGACTTAGGCAGCAGAGTGTGCCTTAGTATCCAATTGATAGTAGGCAATCCTGAAAGCAGATAGTGCACTGAGAAAAACTTGAATGAGTCAAGAGCTTCATTGGGAATTTCCTTGTACATGTTGGACATGGAGTTATGGTCCATTTTCTTCTTGGCATAAATGTCCAAGTCCTCATCTTGCTCTTCTAGGGCATTGATGATCTGTGCCCACTCAGCCACTCTAGATTGGTACCTTGTACCCTCTGACATCCATGTAATCCTTCCATCCGGATAAATGTGAGCTGTGGAGTAGAATTGCATGATGAGTTCCTCATTCCACTTTGTGAGCTTCTGCCCAACAAAGTCCTCTACTCCACACGCTCTGAAGCTGTCCTGAACTCCTGGATAGTGCTCTTCATTCTCCTTGATATAGGTCCAGTCGACCCATCTCATGTCACAAACGATTGGCTTCTTGTCAAGCAAAACAGTCTCATAAAAATCTTGTTGCTCCTTTGTGTGAAATCTGTAGTCCACGGCCGTCCTTCTCCTAGAAGCATATGGATCTGCTTCTCTCCATTTCCTGAGCCCCGAGTCTCTCCTGAGCTTCATGTCCTCAGCCACAGGATGAGCATCGTTGTGGTCTGGGATCTTGGGCTTGAGCTTCCGAAGGACACTCTCTTCCTCTTCTTCAATAGCTTCAGGCACTGGGGCCTTGTTCTTTTCTGCAGTAGGTATACTCCTTGTGTTTCTCTTGGGAGCTGTCTTAGGCTTAGATGCTGCCTTAGGAGCTTCCTTGGGCTTGGGTGCAGCTCTCCCTGACCTTATGGCATCTCCCATAAGTTTGGCTGCCTTGGGTGCTGGTGCAGCAACCTCTTCTTCCTCCTCCTTTTCTACCATGATGGAGGCTCTCCCAAGCACTTTGGCTACAGTCTTCTTCACTCTCTCTTTCCTCTTCTTCCCCTCATCATCAATGGGCTCAATGGGAGCAGGTGCAGGCTTCTCAGTTGATGCTCTAGCCTTAGACATGGGCTGCCTGCCTGCTGGCCTCTTGATTTTTAGGCCTGTCTTTGAGCCTTGATCTGGCTCAACCCTTTTGGAAGTGGCCTCTTCCTCTGCCACATAGTCTTCATCCTCAGAATCAGACGTTCTCTTCTTCCTTTGACGTGTGGCAGCCTTAGGCAGATTGCTGGGTGTGCTCCTGCTGCCATTAGAAGAAGAACTTGAGGGGCTAGTGCCCTCACTCATCACAACTTGCTGCTCTGAGAGGTTTTGGCTGTCACTTTGATCAGACATGCTGCAAGCTGACTGCTAACCCTGTGAATAGTTTATAGAAGAGATAGAGTGGATGAGCATCACAAAAAGCAGAGATTTTTGCAAAAGATTAATTCAAAAACTTAGTTTTAGTTTTCCACAGAAAGCATCTCGGATCTACCGATTTTCAAACTCAGTGACACCGAGCCAGTTTGGCACCAGAACTGGTGACCTCGGTCAGACCGAGTCACAGTTCGGTGGCACCGAGACTGCTAGGGTTTCACAGAATTTCAAAATCGGTCGCACCGATAAGTTATTCTCGGTCAGACCGAGTTTAACTTGTGCAATGGCAAAAGCCAGATCGGTGGGACCGAGTTTTTCAACTCGGTGGGTCCGAGATGATTTCGGCGGAAACCTAACCCTAAAATTTTCGAATTAAACCTAATCTACGAGCATTTTGACTGGATAGAAGTTTATCAATCATGGCAAGATACATGATAATCACAATGTGCTAGGAATCAGATTGAGGAATAGCACAAAGATCAAGTCCATACCCTAGTTCGGCGTGGACTTGCTACGGCGGCAACGGTGTGGCAGAAATCCGTTGACGGCGGCGAAGACCAGCGACAGGAGGCTTTTGGCGGCGAGGAGACGATCCGGAGACCTCGAGGGCAGAGCAGGCTATCGCGCGGGCGAGGAGGTTTCGGAGAAATTTCCAAAATTCTGCCCGTCACTATATATAGCCCGACCCTGTTGGTGTGACCGAGTGGAACAACTCGGTGGCACCGAGATGCAAAACTGTGTGCAGTTATTGCAACTCGGTGTGACCGAAAATTTCAAATCGGTTGCACCGAGATCAAAAACCTAGATCAACTTAATGAACTCGGTAGGACCGAAAATGGAGCATCGGTCAGACCGAGATTCATAAAGAGGTTTTGGAAGTTTAAGTCTATGACGAATCGGGGACTCCGAGCGCTCCTCACACAGAGTGGTTCAAATCTGACTGGATCAAATTTTGTGATGCAGCATGAATAGAGTTTGAGACGAGAAAAGCATAGATAGCTAGAGGAGGTTCTTAGGCATTCTTGTCCATCCACTTGGCAAAAGAAGATAAAGCCAAACAATCAAAACAACAAGTGGATGTCCTTGAATGAGTAAAATATGCAACCAACATGCTCACACAATAAGATAGCAAAAGAAATATGTGGCAAAGCATGCACAACCAATTCTAGCATCTATCAAGCAATTTGCGATGACTAGGTCATCTATATATGAGTATATTGACTTAGGAGTCAAGTGAGAACACTTGATCGTAGGTCATACTCATCGTTTAAGCTCAAGTGGGGTTACCACTTTTACATCAAGCATTGTTTTGTTCACATCTTTAGAGTTGCTTTAGCTCAAGTCTTAGAGTAAAGCTCCCCCTAGATGTGATATCCCCCCTAAGAGGGATGAACTAACCTTGGGTTTTGTTGATGATGACTTCATGTAGATATTGAAGATGTGGATGCTCAATGTTGATGTAGATCTCTTGGAGCTATCCTTTTGAGTGAATTGCACTTTCAATACCTACATGGGTTAGTCCCACAGGGAACAAACAAGGATATCCATAGACATAGAGTGATGCACACAAAAGATGATGTCCATGAAAACTTTAGGTTACCTTGTCCCTTGTCTTACCAACAAGAGGGTTTGTGACTCCTTGAACTAGTGCAAGATGTGGAAGTTGATTGCACTTGTTCTTGCCAAAATGATAAGAGTGAAGTATGTTGGCGGAGTCACCCTCAAGAGCTCTCTAGTTCTTCTTCTTTTGGATCCACATCATCTTGATGGGAATCCTTGGAGTTGTAGTCGTACTTGATGAAGTGGAACTTGAAGTAGTCTTGGGAATCCACTTGACTAAGGTCTTAGGAGCTTCTTCAAATGCATCAATTTCCTCTTGAAGCTTGTCCTTGCCTTTTTGCTCGTGGTCTTGTGGAGGAAGATCATCTTGAGCTTGTGTTCCGTTGAAAGAAGTATACTTCTCTTGTTGAGGGACAGACTTCGTCTTGGGGTATTGATCTTCTTCCCATTCAACTCCATTGGCATTGAACTTTTGGTCAAAACCAACACCTTGATTCTTCCGGTGCATTCCTTGCTTGCGCACAATTGCCTCGAATTGCTTACTCCCGGCAAGGCTCTTGTACACTCCTTTCTCTATAATTCCCTTCAATAAGTTATTTTCTTGCTCAAGTGTAACTTGGCTAAGAGAATCATTAGTGGAACCAAGAGAACTACTAGAAGCAACAATATTGGATTTGGCATGATCATTGTTACTACTAGAGGAGGAATCTTTCTTGTTAGATTTGACTTGAGGCATGTAAGTGGATAAGAGTAAACGCTTGGAATTGTAAGAAGAACTTTTCTTGCGGAGATCATCATTGATTGCCTTTAAGAACTCATGCTCTTGCTCAAGATTGAGCTTTTCAAAGCGTAGCTTCTCATGAGCCCTTAAAAGTTCTCGATGATCTTCGAAGATAGTGTCATGAGCTAACTTAAGAGTTTTTAGTTCTTTAGTTAGAGCCTCAATCTTCTCCTTATCATTGTCATTTGTTTTATCTTGATTAGCATGATTAATTGGTCTTTCATCATAGTATTCATCACTAGAGTTGTCACCAATCAAATCATCACCTAACAAGTCATCTTCATCACTATTGAAATCAACATACTCGGGGTGTGTTACCTTAGGACCTTTAGCCATGAAGCATCTTCCAATTCCTTCATTTGGTGAGTTAAATATGTCGTAGGAGTTGGATGACACAAGTGCTAGACCGGCAACACCTTCCTCTTGAGTATCTTCGGAGTCGGAGTGATAACTTCTCTCGGAGTGGCTGTCGGAGTCGGAGCCGGATACCCATTCGGCAACATGAGCTTGATGTCTTCGTCTTGTGTAGCTCCTTGATGATTTTTCCTTTCTTTCCGAATCCTTGCTTCTCCGTGAGTATCTTCATTCATAACGGTCATCTCTACTCCTTCTCTCTCTTGGTGGTGATCCTTTGCTTCTTCTTTTTGGAGAATCTTCTCTTCTCTTGTAGGGAGCCGTACACTCATTGGAATAGTGTCCGGGTCTTCCACAATTGTAGCAGTTTTTTTCTCGACTAGAAGATCTTTTGTCATTGTAGGACCTTGATTTGGAGCTTCTATCTTTGCTTCTACTCTTGTAGAACTTGTTGAAGTTCTTCACCATTAAGCTCAATTCTTCATTGAAGTCTTGTTTCTCACTTGATGATGTAGGGGCTTCACATGAGGCTTTGTAGGCACCACTTGATTTGTTGTGAAGTTCCTCTTTATCCTTAAGTGACATCTCATGAGCAACAATCCTTCCAATCACCTCCGTTGGCTTGAGATCTTTGTAATTGGGCATCATTTGGATCACTGTGCACACGGTATCATATTTTCCATCCAAGGCTCTTAGGATCTTCTTGATGATGAATTTATCGATCATCTCTTCACTTCCTAAGCCGGCAATCTCATTTGTGATGAGAGCAAGCCTAGAGTACATTTCGGCGACACCTTCACCATCCTTCATCTTGAACTTGTCAAGTTGGCTTTGAAGCACATCCAACTTGGATTTATTGATGGAGTCGGTACCTTTGTGCATATCAATGAAAGTGTCCCAAATTTCCTTTGCATTCTCAAGGCGGCTGATTTTGTTGAATTCTTCGGGGCACAATCCGTTGAAGAGAATATCACAAGCTTGAGCATTGTATTGCAACATCTTCAACTCATCCGTGGTAGCTTCACGGTTTGGTTCTTTCCCATCAAAGAAGTCACCTTGCAAACCAACACACACAATAGCCCAAACGGCGGGGTTATGTCCAAGAATATGCATTTTCATTTTATGCTTCCAACTAGCAAAATTAGTACAATCAAAGTAAGGACCTCTACGGTGATAATTTCCCTCACTAGACGCCATACTCTCCTAGGTTGTGAAACCAAGGCTATGACCACCAAAAGCTATGGAGATCAAGCAAATGGAGACCAAGGCTCTGATACCACTTGTAGGATCGAAAGTATGTCTAGAGGGGGGGTGATTAGACTACTTGACCAAATAAAAACTTAACCTTTTCCCAATTTTAGTTCTTGGCAGATTTTAGCTATTTTAGGACAAGTCAAGCAATCATCACATAATTCAAGCAAGCATGCAAAGAGTATATTGGCAGCGGAAAGTAAAGCATGCAACTTGCAAGAATATAAAGGGAAGGGTTTGGAGAATTCAAACGCTATTGGAGACACGGATGTTTTCCCGTGGTTCGGATAGGTGGTGCTATCCTACATCCACGTTGATGGAGACTTCAACCCACGAAGGGTAACGGTTGCGCGAGTCCACATAGGGCTCCACCCAAGGGCAATGGTTGCGTGATTCCACGGAGGGCTCCACCCACGAAGGGTCCACGAAGAAGCAACCACCCACAAAGGGTCCACGAAGAAGCAACCTTGTCTATCCCACCATGGCCAACGCCCACGAAGGACTTGCCTCACTAGCGGTAGATCTTCACGAAGTAGGCGATCTCCTTGCCCTTACAAACTCCTTGGTTCAACTCCACAATCTTGTCGGAGGCTCCCAAGTGACACCTTGCCAATCTAGGAGACACCACTCTCCAAGAAGTAACAAATGGTGTGTAGGTAATGAACTCCTTGCTCTTGTGCTTCAAATGATAGTCTCCCCAACGCTCAACTCTCTCTCATAGGATTTGGATTTGGTGGAAAGAAGATTTGAGTGGAAAGCAACTTGGGAAGGCTAGAAATCAAGATTCATATGGTAGGAATGGAATGTCTTGATCTCAACACATGAGTAGGTGGTTTTCTCTCAGAACATATGAGTAGGAATGATGTGTGTGTTCTGGTGGCTATCTCAACGAATGAGAAGGAGGTGGAGGGGTATATATAGCCTCCACACAAAATCCAACCGTTACACAGATTTCCAATCTCGGTGGGACCGAATAAATAAACTCGGTCTGAACGAAGTAGTAAACCTAGTGACCGTTAGGAATTTCGGTGGGACTGACATGCAACTCGGTAGGACCGATTCGGTTAGGGTTTTGGCATAACGTAATCTCGGTGAGACCGATTACACAAACTCGGTGAGACCGAGTTTGGTAATTAGCTAACCAGAGAGTTGGTTAGGCAAACTCGGTGGGACCGATTTGCTCTTTCGGTGAGACCGAGTGGAACTCGGTGAGACCGAAAAGTTACAAAGGGGAAACACTGAGTTTACATTGCAATCTCGGTGGGACCGATTCGCTCTTTCGGTGGGACCGAAAAGTTACGAAAGGGAAACAGAGAGTTTGCAACCCCATCTCGGTGGGACCGAGATCCTTATCGGTAGGACCGGATTCCTAGGGTTTGGCAGTGGCTAATGACATTTGAAACTTGGTGGCGCCGGATAGGAAAAATCGGTAGGACTGAGTTTGGCTTAGAGTTTAGGTCATATGTGGATATGGGAAAGTAGTTGAGGGTTTTGGAGCATATCATAAAGCACATGAAGCAAAAGGCTCATTAAGCAACACCTCATCCCTCCTTGATAGTATTGGCTTTTCCTATGGACTCAATGTGATCTTGGATCACTAAAATATAAAATGAAGAGTCTTGAGCTTTTGAGCTTGAGCCAATCCATTGTCCTTAGCATATTGAGGGTTCCACTTTCATATCCATGCCATGCCAATCATTGAGCTTTCCTGAAATAATCATCTTGGAATAGCGTTAGCTCAATGAGCTATATGTTGTTATGAATTACCAAAACCACCTAGGGATAGTTGCACTTTCAGCCACCCCCCGCCTCCTGACTCCGGGCGCGCCTGCCCCCCTCAACAAGTCCGCTTGCGCGCCCCATGGAGTCGCCGGCCATATCCACGGGGGAATGGCTGGAAGACAGGCAGATGTACAAGATGCATCTCCCACATGTCTACAAAGCCTTCCCGTGGATACTCCAGCCACTCGACTCCATCGCGCCAGCGGTGCTGTGGGAGACTCGAGGGAGGAGATGGAGGGAGCGGGCGATGCGGATCCGCGACGACGCTCTCTCCTGGACCCAGTGCACGCGCGAATGGAGGGAAGCAGAGGAGGAAGCTGCGAGGGAGGAAGCCGACGAGGGACCGGATTTGTTCTCTCACTCGCGCAGGTATGCTCGGATGTGCAAGGATCATGTGGATTGGGAGCTGCTGAATCTAGCCCTGCGGATCTACTTCGAAGGAGATTTCTCGGAGAAGCACAGGATGCCCCACCCCAATGAGCCGCCGATTGTGTTCGTTCGATGGGCGAAAGAAGTGAATTCAGGAGATCCACGCCGTGCTGCGAGATGGGAATGCTTGACTGGACTCCTGCCCACCAGCACACCACCGGTGTCAGGACCCCGATTCCATATCACATCGATCTAGCCGGTAAAACCTCATATCACATTGCGGCCTCACGCACGGTATCCCACGGGTGTCGCCTTACCATGGCCCGGGACCGTTTGCGCCTTTTGGCTCACGTATATGATAGTGTCGCTAACATCCATATGATAGAGAACCCGGGCCGACATGGCTAGTCGTGAACCCAAAGCGGCATAGACCTATGGAGATAGGCATACATGAATCACATCGAACATGTCGGTCATCAGCGAGTGAATCTGGGCTGTAGCACTGGGCTAACAGGACTCCGGATGTCACCTGGTGACATTTCCCCGAAGGGACAGACATAGGAACAAGGTGAAACACATGCCGGCCAGTCAAGTGTCCAGAGGAGTAGTGCTGGGCTAGCAGGACTCCGGTGAACCGGGCTGTAGCGGACTACTATCGCTCAGGAAGCACTAGACTACATTTCCCCATATGAGAGGCTGCCAAGGATAAACAACTAGATTGTCGGATCCCGCTCATACCGAGCATTTCAATCATACACACAATATGCCCGATATGAGTGCATACAACATGGCATCACAATAAAACTCTACAACTCAAGTACTTTATTTAAAGGCTCCAGAGAGCCATACACAATATGTTCATACAGGTAGGGGTCACATGACCCGACACTCAAGTCATACAATCATACAAGCACAAGCGGAAGCAACTAGTCTGAGTACAGACACTAGAAAGAAAGAAGGCTTCTTGAAGCCTGTCTATCTACATTGGGCCCTCCATGGCCAGGATCACCACCTGGGTGGCTAGTCACTCGTCGACATCAAGGTCTACGTAGAACCCATTGGAGGGGGCGGTGTTGTCGTCTGAAAACAGTAATTAAGCAAAGATGAGTACAAAGTTACTCAGCAAGTCTTACAACAGAACCTACTATACATGCTCATTCTCAAGAAGGTGGTGGAGTTATTGCAGCAAGCCAGCTTTGACTCTTGGCTAAGCTATCCTACGAGACTCCACTAGTAAAATAGTTTTCGCACATGAGTCCCACTACTCATCAACACAATACTCCACCGGGGATCCTCCCTCGTCATCCTACGAGAGGGCCATCCTCGGTACTCACACTTATCTTGAGTCTTTTAGTAGTAACCATTAACTTGTCTATGAACTGTATAGGCAACCAAGTAGTCCTTTACCGCGGACGCGGCTATTCGAATAGATGATGTTAACCCTGCAGGGGTGTACTTCTTCATACACGCTTTCACCACTTACCGTCGTTTACACGACATGTACTCGGCAACCTTCAAGCGGAAGCCCAACGAGGGTGTCGGCCATGGCCTACCTAAACACTCAAGTCTCTACTCCAGGTTTATCGCCTATCCAGGTTCCATCCGCACGGAGTCCGGCCGAGGTTTTCACATACGGCCCCGAACGATGTGAACAGGGTCCCGAGATGCTAAACGGGCGCCCGGAATACCCGGCCACGGTGTATCTACCGCAACATAGCCCACCCCTAGGGTCAGCGCTACGCATGGCCGCCAACACATAACCTGCAAACACCATAAACTAATTGCGACTCCTGGACAGAGTACTAGGGTGATTAAGAAGCCGAGAGGGTCCATTGGTTTCGGGCCCAATGTATGGTAGTAACTGAATCCTAAATCACACATACAGATCTCAGTTCTTAGGGACGGCCTCAATGAAACAAGCCACCATGTACTCCTACATGGCCTCTCATCGATACCTTTACCGAAATATGTTCAACACATCCCTCACATTACCGACATAATCATTTCACTCTAGCCCATCACCCAGATGAACCAGACCAGACACAACTCTAAGCGTAGCAGGCATAGCAATGTAGGAATCACATACATGGCTCAATCAACTCCTACACATGCTAGTGGGTTTTAACTAGTTACTGTGGCAATGACAGGTCATGTAGAGGATGAGGGTTCAACCACCGTAGCACACAGCAGTTTGAATCGCGTTGTCTTAATGCAGCAAACAAGAGCAGAAGCGAGAACATGGGATTGTATCAGAATGATCAACGGGTTGCTTGCCTGATGTAGTGGTAGTAGGGTACTGCCCTTCAGACGGATACTCAGGGTTATCCTCGGAGGCAGAACCTACCACGAAAGGCACACCGAACATAATCAACACATGACAATATGCAACAATATGATGCATGCTATGACATGGCAAGATGAAAGTGTCTTGGCCTAATGCAAGCTAAAACAGAAGGGGATGAACTCATTTGAATCAAAGATTCAAATGTTAGCTCATTTAACATAGCCTTATTAGTGCATTATCTTATTCTGCTTAAACAGCAAGGTTAACTTGTTTTGTCATGCATGAAACCATTACAGATGGATAGATTGATTTTTTCTGATCATTTTTCATATATAACTTGTTTGATTTGGAGCTATGGTTGATTTTCTATGATTTTTAGAAGTTTTGGCTATTTTCTGGAATTTCCTATATAAGAATAATTCCAGTAATTGAATTAATGCGTCAGCATGACATAGGTGTGATGTCAGCGGTCAACTGGGTCGGCCAGGTCAAACCTGACTGGTGGGCCCTGTCTGTAAGTGTCTCAGCTAATTAACAGAATTATGTTAGTGCTAACTAACTGTCAGTGGAACCTGGGCCCACATGTCAGTGACTAAACTAATTAAAATTAGATAAACCTAATCCTAAACTAATTAGCAGCCGGCCCCACCTGTCATAGACACAGGGGGAAGTCAACCTAGGCGCACACGGGGTCAAACAGAGTCAAACTCGACGATGTTTAGCCGCCGGTGAGGCCAGACGCGGCGGAGGGCTCGGGTTTTGCACTCCAGTGACCAAAAGGACGGCGGAGACCATCTACGTGTTGTGGGGAGTGAGCCGCGTTGAGTGGTGGCAGTAGCCGGAGCTGGGGTGGCCGGAAACGTCGCCGGCGACGAGTTTGGCGGCGGCCGGAGCTCGGGTAAGGTTGAACTAGTCGCTAGGATGCACGAGGAGGCACGTGGTTTGGTGCGTTGAGCTCTTGGGGGTGCAGTAGGGCTAGTGGACAAGGTGGCGCGGCCATTGGGTAGCCGGAGCCTCGTCGGCGATGAGCTCCACGGCGGTGCGTGCGGGTGATCTACGTGCAGTCGCTACGGGGCTCAAGAGAGGGAACGGAGAGGGTGGGGAGGTGGCTGAGCTCACGGGGGTCACGACGACGGCGGAGCTCGTGGACGCGATGGCGTGGCGCGAGGACGACGGAGGGCGCGGCTACGACGACGGTGCGGCGACAGGGGCGTCGGCCATGGTGGAGAACGGCGAAGGGAGAGAGACAGGGGGAATGGCGTGTTCAGGGGCTTCGGTGTGCGACGTGGAGTCGTCCAAGCGTCCAGGGGCGTGGGCGGCAAGCAGGTGGCGCCGTGGCAAGCTCAGGAACGCCGGCGTCACCTCCCTGCCTGCCTGGCGGGGAAGAAGCAGCTGGCTGGCGCGGGCCGGCACAGTGCTAGGCCGCCAGGTGGGCCGGCTGGTGGGTTAGGTGGACTGCGCCAGGTGAGTTCCTCTCTCTCTCTCTTTCTTTCTGTTTTTTATTTATTCTATTATTTCTGTAGCTTCAGGGCTTCATTAAAAATGCCAGGGCATTTCCACAAATCATAAAATTAATCATGGCTACTGCTTAGAATATATCCACCAGCAAACATTTTAGTTTATGATTATTTGAGCATTTAAAATATTTTATAGCATTTAAATGCCCAAATGCAAATACTATAAGAATTAATCCAATGACCTTAAGATGTCCTAGAAAAATGTGCACCATTTTTGTCAAAGGTTTTAACCCAAAACAAAAAGGGTGGGCTTTTTAGAAGGGCATTTTAGGTTCATTGAAAAAGTTTTTAGTAAACCCTAGTTGTTCCAGGGGGTGCTGGGGTTCTGTTATCCCCATTATAGTTTTCTGGGAATTTAAACATGATGCACAAGTTCAACCAATCCTAAAGCATGACTAACACAGGGATGTGACAACTCACCCCCACTCAAAAGAATCTCGTCCCGAGATTTAGGATCCTCCGGGAAGAAGGTGGGGTACTCGAGTCGAAGATGATCCTCCCTTTCTCAAGTGGCTTCTTTCTCGGAATGGTGTGACAATTGAACCTTGAGAAACTTGATATTATGGCGTCAAGTGGTACGCTCGGCTTGATCAAGGATACGAATGTGATATTCCCGATATGAGAGGTTATCTTGTAGATCAAGCGTTTCATGGTCCACTCCACGGATAGGATCCGTGAAGCAACGCCTGAGTTGAGAAACGTGGAAGACATCGTGAACTCTGGAAAGATGCGAAGGTAGTTCCAATTGATAGGCAACTTCTCCTCGTTTGGCAAGAATGCGAAAGGGTCCAATGTAACGAGGAGCCAATTTGCCTTTGATACCGAAACGATGGGTTCCCTTTAACGGAGTAACCCGAAGGTAAGCCTTCTCGCCGACTTCATAAGTCATGAGCTTATGTTTACGATCATATTAGCTCTTTTGACGAGATTGGGCTGTTCTCAATTTCTCACGAATAACGTGAACCTGCTCTTCTGCTTCCTGAATCTTATCCGGGCCAAAGAGTTGTCTTTCCCCGGTTTCTGACCAGTTAAGAGGCGTTCGACATTTTCGTCCATAGAGAACTTCGAAAGGAGCTTTGCCCAAGCTAGCTTGATAACTATTGTTATAGGCACACTCCGCGAATGGAAGGCATTTCTCCCAACCCATTCCGAATGAGATGACAGAAGCTCGGAGCATATCTTCCAGAATTTGATTGACTCGCTCTACTTGACCACTTGATTGAGGATGAAAGGCGGTGCTAAAGGAGAGACGAGTTCCCATAGCATTTTGGGAACTTTCCCAAAATCGAGAGGTGAAGAGACTCCCATGGTCTGATTTAATTTCCAATGGGACACCATGAAGTGACACTATTCGGGAGATGTGTAACTCAGCTAGCTAGCGGTGATACTCTCACGAACAGGTAGAAAGTGGGCTACTTTGGAAAGACGGTCGATCACGACGAAGATGGCATTATTCCCTCTCTTGGTCCTGGGAAACCCAGTAATGAAATCCATACTGATTATCCCATTTCCACTCAGGAATAGCCAAAGGTTGAAGGGTGCTAGCAGGCCGTTGATGCTCTTCTTTAACACGACAACAAACGTCGCAATTAGCAATGTATTGAGTGATTTCTCTCTTCATCCTAGTCCACCAAAACCTCTGGCGTAGGTCTTGATACATTTTAGTACTACCGGGATGAATGGTGGGAGGGGATTCATGAGCTTCCTTAAGGACCAGCCGCCTCAGGTTTCGTGCCTTGGGAACCACCAAGAGGTTTCCAAAGTATACGACACCTTGATCATCAACGGAGAAACAATTCGCGACTCCTTTCTTAATTTTCTCTTATTACGGGAGATTCCCGGATCTACCTTCTGTGCCTTGATGATCTGATCCGTAAGGGTAGGTTTCGCCACCAGGGTGGATAGGAATCCTCGAGGAATAATGTGAAGATTAAGCTTACGAAATTCCTCATGGAGAAGTGGTTGACTTTGTTGTAACATCAGGTTGTTACAATAAGATTTACGACTTAGCGCATCAGCCATGACATTGGCTTTGCCCGGGGTGTAAGTTATTCCTAAGTCATAATCCGATATCAACTCGACCCAACATCTTTGCCTGAGATTCAAATCCGGTTGGGTGAAGATATATTTCAAACTTTGGTGATCGGTGAAGATCTCGCAACGATTACCGAGGAGGTAATGTCGCCAAGTTTTAAGTGCATGGACCACAGCTGCAAGCACTAGATCATGTGTGGGATAATTTTCCTCATGTGGGTGTAATTGCCGTGAAGCATAGGCAATTACTTAACGATCTTGCATGAGTATGCAACCTAGTCCTTGTCGCGAGGCGTCGGAATAGATAATAAAGTCCTTGGAGAAATCTAGTGGTACCAGTACGGGAGCAGATGTCAGGCGTCTTTTCAGCTCCTGAAAGCTGAACTCGCACTGTGGAGTCCACTCGAACTTTTTATCTTTCTTGAGGAGTTCAGTTAGAGGTTTAGCAACCTTGGAGAAATTATTGACGAAGCGGTGGCAGTAGCTCGCTAAGCCAAGGAAGCTCTGAACTTGCTTGACCGTCTCAGGTGGAGTCCAATCAAGGACGGCTTGAACTCGCTCGGGATTGACAGCAATACCCTTACCAGAGATTACATGGCCTAGATAGGTCACTTCTGGCAACCAAAATTCAAACTTGGAGAATTTGGCATAAAGGCGATGCTCTCGAAGTTTTGTCAATACCAGCCTTAGATGTTCGGCATGTTCCTCTTCATTCTTGGAGTAGATGAGTATGTCATCGAGGTATACTACGACGAATTTATCCAAATACTCCATGAAGACCGAGTTCATTAACCGAAGGACATGACGGTGTACTCGTATTGGCCATAGCGAGTAACAAAGGCCATTTTGGGAATGTCCCCGTTTCTGATTTTGATTTTGAAAGCACAAGTGCTCCCTAGGTGGTTTTGATAATTGATGACAACATATCTCTTGTTGGACTAACATTTCTATCTAGCATGTTTCAGATAAGTTCAACAATGGAGTGGCATGGACTAAAGGTTGTGGGAACTCCTTCAAGATGCTAAGGACAAAGGATTGGCTAAAGCTTAAAGCTTAAGACTCTTCATTTTACATTTTAGTGATCCAAGATCACATTGAGTCCATAGGAAAAGCCAATACTATCAAGGAGGGATGAGGTGTTGCTTAATGAGCCTCTTGCTTCATGTGCTTAATGATATGCTCCAAAATCCTCAGCTACTTTCCCACTTCCACATATGACCTAAACCCTAAGCCAAACTCGGTCCTACCGATTCTTCCTATCCGGCGCCACCGAGTTTCACTTGTCATAAGCCACTGCCGAACCCTAATAAGTTCGGTCTCACCGATGGGATCTCGGTCTCACCGAGATGGGCTTGCAAACTCTCTGTTACCCATTGCAATATTCTCGGTCCCATCGAGATATGCAATCGGTCCCACCGAGTTTGCTTGGCCAAATCTCAGTTTCACTTATTACCCAAATCGGTCCCACCGAGTTTGAGTAATCGGTCAAACCGAGTTTTGGATTTACCCTAACCCTAGCACATCGGTCCCACCGAGTTGATCTAGTCGGTCCCACCGAAATCTCTAACGGTCACTAGGTTTACCTTTTCGGTCCGACTGAGTTTGTTGATTCGGTCCCACCGAGATTGGAAAACTGTGTGTAACGGTTGGATTTTCTGTGGAGGCTATATATACCCCTCCACCTCCTCTTCATTCGTGGAGAGAGCCATCAGACTAAGCCTACACTTCCAGCATCCTATTTCTGAGAGAGAACTACCCACTCATGTGTTGAGGCCAAGATATTCCATTCCTACCATATGAATCTTGATCTCCAGCCTTCCCCAAGTTGCTTTCCACTCAAATCTTCTTTCCACCAAATCCAAATCCTATGAGAGAGAGTTGAGTGTTGGGGAGACTATCATTTGAAGCACAAGAGCAAGGAGTTCATTACCTACACACCATTTGTTACTTCTTGGAGAGTGGTGTCTCCTAGATTGGCTAGGTGTTACTTGGGAGCCTCCGACAAGATTGTGGACTTGAACCAAGGAGTTTGTAAGGGCAAGGAGATCGCCTACTTCGTGAAGATCTACCGCTAGTGAGGCAAGTCCTTTGTGGGCGATGGCCATGGTGGGATAGACAAGGTTGCTTCTTCGTGGACCCTTTGTGGGTGGTTGCTTCTTCGTGGACCCTTCGTGGGTGGAGCCCTTCGTGGACTCGCGCAACCGTTACCCTTTGTGGGTGGAGCCCTCTGTGGACTCGTGCAACCATTACCCTTTGTGGGTTGAAGTCTCCATCAACGTGGATGTAGGATAGCACCACCTATCCAAACCACGGGAAAAACATCCGTGTCTCCAATTGCGTTTGAATTCTCCAAACCCTTCCCTTTACATTCTTGCAAGTTGCATGCTTTACATTCCGCCGCTCATATACTCTTTGCATGCTTGCTTGATATGTATTGTGTATGTTGAAATTGTGCCTAAACTCCACTTAAACCGAAAAAGCTTAAAAATTGCAACTTTAGCATTAAGTGTCTAATCACCCCCCTCTAGACACATCTACTTCTAGATCCTAGAAGTGGTATCAGAGCTTTGGTCTCCATTGCCTTGGTTTAATCACCATTGGAGGAAGATGGATGTGTCTACATTAGGGAGTCTTCGACATAGAGTGCCTATTCTTGATGGAGAGTATTTTCATGAGTGGAAAAATGAGATGCTTGTAATCTTCAATCAATATCATTTGAACAAGTATATTGCTAGCCCTTGTGCACCTCATATTGATCCTTTGCATCCTACCCTAGATGAAGATATTGACATGATTCGCAATCTTAGAACTATTGAGCTCATCATTAGAGGATTGCCCAAAAATTTGATTGCTAGTTTGCCTACTCTAAATTGTGCCTATACTATATGGAAATTTCTTGAGGAACGATTTCCCGATCATTCCTTGAAAACTTTGGATGAAATTCTCCATAAATCTATTGCCTTGAGTAAGATGAACTCTAGTGATCCTAGTTTTGGTAATTGTCTATTTGAACTTACCAATCTTAAGCATGCTAAAGGAGATGTTGGAATCATTAATGATATCATATTCAAAGCTATAAGAATTCATAAAAGTGACCACTTTGATGATCATTTATCTAATGAATTACCCTCTCTAGGAAATGATGAGTCACAAGATCATGATGAACATGGATACTATGATGATGATGATGGTGACTTCGATCTTGATGATGCAATGAGACATTTTGGTCTTATGGCAAATCTTCGGGGATATGAATCAGGAGGAAAGGAATGGGTTCTTGATAGTGGATGTACTGATCATATGACACGAGATGAAGAGATGTTTCATGAGCTTGCTGAAAATGATGGCCCTCGAAAATATGTCACCTTTGGTGATAATTCAAAGGGTAAAGTGGTTGGCCTTGGTAAGGTGGCCATCTCACATGATAGTTCCATTCAAAATGTCATGCTCGTTGAATCTCTCGGTTACAACTTAATTTCGGTTTGAATGTCCTATTTACTGAAGTAGATTGCCAAGTATTTCGTCGAGACAATCATAAAATGGTCTTTACCGGTATGCGTACAGGTGATCTTTACATTGTCGATTTCTCTAAAAAGGCACAACCTAAAACTTGCTTTGTTGCTAAATCCTCAAAAGGTTGGTTGTGGCATAGACGACTAGGTCACGTTGGCATGAGAAACCTTGACAAGCTTATTAAAGGAAATTATATCCTTGGAGTTAACGATGTCATATTTGATAAGGATAGACTTTGCAGTGCTTGTCAAGCAGGTAAACAGGTTGGAGGAAGACATCCCGTGAAGAACATCATGACCACAAGGAGGCCACTCGAGCTACTTCAGATGGATCTTTTTGGTCCCAACGCCTACAAGAGTCTCGGTGGAAATTCTTTTGGTCTAGTTATAGTTGATGATTTTTCAAGATTTACGTGGGTGTTCTTTCTTAATGACAAGTCGCAGGTCCAGAAGATCTTCAGAAACTTCGCTAGGAAGGCCCAAAATCAGTTTGATGTGAAGATCAAGAAGGTTCGGAGTAACAACGGAACGGAGTTCAAGAACGCAAATGTGGACACCTTTCTTGACGAAGAAGGGATTTCACACGAGTTCTCGGCTACGTACACACCTCAACAAAATGGAGTTGTTGAGAGGAAGAACCAGACGCTCATCAAAATGGCAAGAACGATGCTTGATGAATACAAGACGCCAAAGCACTTTTGGGCAGAAGCGGTTGGGACAGCTTGTCACGCAACAAATCGCTTATATCTTCACAAGCTACTTGGCAAGACAGCATATGAGCTTCTCATCGGTAACAAACCCCAAGTTGGATACTTTCGAGTATTCGGCTCAAAGTGCTACATTCTTGATAAGCATCGTCGTTCAAAGTTTGCTCCTAAATCTCATGAAGGTTTTCTACTTGGTTATGGCTCAAACTCTCACACTTACCGTGTCTACAAAAATTTCACCCGAAAGGTTGAAGAGACGGTAGATGTGAAGTTTGATGAATCTAATGGCTCGCAAGTAGAGCAATTGCCAATTGATGTAGGAGACAAAGACCCTTCAGAAGCAGTTCAAGACTTGTCCATTGGCAAAATTCGTCCAACAGAGGTGAAGGAGAGTACTTCATCCGTCCAAGTGGAAGCTTCTACTTCACGACAAGGTGAACCAAGAATCGACATGGAAGCATCCACAAGTGGGACACACCAAGATGAAGAAAACGAGGAAATACATCAAGACGAACATAAACAACCTCTTTCTCCACCACGACAAGAGAACGACGACGTCAACAATGAAGAAGGCCAAGAAGAAGAACAAGTTGAAGAAGATGTTCAACGAAGACCCAAGCAAAAGCTCTCACGAGTTCGAGCAAGAATTGCCAAAGATCATCCCGTCGAGCAAATCCTCAATGATATACAAACCGGGAGAATCACTCGCTCAAAAACTCGTTTAGCTAACTTTTGTGAAAACTATTCATTCATCTCTAGCATTGAACCTATGAAGGTTGAAGAAGCATTGGAAGATCCGGATTGGATAAACGCTATGCATGAAGAGCTACATAATTTTGAGAGAAACCAAGTTTGGACATTGGTTGAGAAGCCCGACAACAACCACAACATCATTGGTACCAAATGGGTGTTTCACAACAAGCAAGATGAAGATGGACAAGTGGTTCGCAACAAAGCACGTCTCGTCGCCCAAGGGTACACACAAGTCGAAGGTATGGACTATGGTGAGACGTATGCTCCCGTTGCTATACTTGAGTCCATTTGCATCTTACTTGCCTATGCTAATCACCATAATATCACCTTGTACCAAATGGACATTAAAAGTGCTTTTCTAAATGGTGAAATAGAGGAGGAAGTTTATGTCAAACAACCTCCCGACTTTATCAATCCTAAGAAACCAAATCATGTTTACAAACTTCACAAAGCTCTTTATGGTCTTAAACAAGCTCCTAGAGCATGGTATAAATGCTTGACCAAGTTCCTTACTACAAGTGGTTTTGAAATTGGTAAAATTGATTATACTCTTTTTACTAAAAGGGTTAATGGAGAACTATTTGTATGCCAAATTTATGTTGATGATATCATATTTGGTTCAACTAACCCTCTCTTTAGTGAAAAGTTTGGAAAGCTAATGTCAGAGAAGTTTGAGATGTCTATGATGAGTGAACTCAAATTCTTTCTCGGTTTGCAAATCAAGCAAACTAAGGAAGGTACATTTGTCTCTCAAACAAAGTACACCAAGGACTTATTCAAGAAGTTCAATATTCAAGAATGCAAAGGTATGTCTACACCCATGCCTACTAGTGGACATAATGATTTGACCAAAGATGGTGAACCGGTTGATCAAAAGGTTTATCGCTCTAGGATTGGTTCATTGTTATACCTATGTGCTTCACGTCCCGATGTTATGCTAAGTGTGTGCATGTGTGCACGATATCAAGCTGCTCCTAAAGATTGTCATCTTAAGGCTGTGAAAAGGATAGTGAGATATTTAATCCATACACCAAATTTTGGCATTTGGTATCCTAAGAGGTCTTCTTTTGATCTTGTTGGCTATTCCGACTCGGATTATGCCGGAGACAAGGCTGATAGAAAGTCCACTTCGGGTACTTGTCAATTTCTTGGTAGATCTCTTGTGTCTTGGTCTTCCAAGAAACAAAACTCGATATCCTTATCCACCGCCGAAGCGGAATACATTGCCACTGGTTCATGTTGTGCTCAATTACTTTGGATGACCCAAACTCTTAAAGATTATGGGATTTATGTGAAACATGTTCCACTGCTTTGTGACAATGAAAGTGCTATCAAAATTGGTCATAATCCTGTACAACATTCTCGAACTAAGCATATTGAAGTTCGTCATCATTTCATTCGAGATCATGTTGCTAAGGGTGACATCAATCTTAAGCATGTTCGCACCGATAAGCAATTAGCGGATATATTCACTAAACCACTTGATGAGAAAGTGTTTTGCAGGTTGAGAGGAGAATTGAACATCATTGATGCTTTGAACTTGGAGTAGAAACTCCATTGGATACATGCAAGACATGAGCTTATGACTAATCAATGATATATCTCTTATGATAACTATCTTATGTCTTGGATATATTTGCACCTTGCATGTTGTCTCACCCACGTAGGTGCTTGGTTGAATCTAGTTCCATGAGATTGCGACTCACTCAAATCTTGAGCAATCTCTACATCACCAAGACTCTACACAATAGTGGTTGAAGACAAGGAAGCACAAAACCATTCAAACATACCCTTTGACAAATTCTATGTTAAGCTTCATGATTGTCATTTTTGGATACACAAGTGCTCTTTCTTGCAAGAACTAACCCATGTAGGTAGATGAACTCAAACTCCAAGTGGTGCTCCCAACTCTTGATGAGCTACATCAACCTTGAGCACCCACACAAGTTCAACTACATGAGCAAGAACCACACCACCACCCAAGGTATGTTATTCCATCTTAGAGAAGCTTTACTCCAAGACATGAGTCAAAGCAACTCAACAAGATGTGAATACATCAAGATGCTTAAACGAAAAATGGCAACCCCATTTTGAGCTTAAACGATGAGTATGACCTATGATCAAGTGTTCTCACTTGACTCCTAAGTCAATATACTCTAACTTAGGTGACTATGTCACCGCCCAACTCTAGATGAAGCTCTCTTGTGTTCTTTCTTTGTGTTATTGCATTTGTATCATGCATGTTTATTTTCTCTCTCCTTTTTCAAAAACAAAAAAACTTCAACTAGATCTTTCAGTTTCTTCGCTTTTCTCTTTGTTTTTGTTCTGCATTTTCTGCACTTAATTCCTTGCAAATCCTTCAGGAAATTCATTGCAAATCTTTGTGAGATCCTACATGTCTAGTGAGCTGAGGTGACAAGTGTTTTTCTCTGTGTAAACTCGCTTTCACCGACTTGCAATTTTCGTTCCAACCGAATCTTTTCGGTACCACCGAAATGTGCCACTCGGTGCCACCGACTTTGCAATCAGAAAAACAGTTTGCCACTTGGTCTACATTTCTTCTGATCCAGCTCCACTCAATGAATCTTGTCCTCTACAGGCATCACAATTTTATCCTCTGCTTTGTGCTGAATCTCAAGAACCAAACCTATTCGACGGATTCCAGGAAAAACCTTCTTGGAAATTGATGTCAAAGGGGGAGAAAGAGATCACATCAAAGCTCAAGGGGGAGAGAAAGTCTCAAGGATCCCAGATGCTTGATGTTCAAGAGGAGAGATGTCACATGTCTTTTTGGGGGAAAGACATGTATTTGCATTAAGTTCTATC
Organism: Triticum urartu; assembly: GCF_056163025.1. Taxonomy (NCBI): domain Eukaryota; kingdom Viridiplantae; phylum Streptophyta; class Magnoliopsida; order Poales; family Poaceae; genus Triticum; species Triticum urartu. The sequence continues at coordinate 691,615,630 of NC_141875.1, read as the reverse complement.
CATTTGTATCTTTCAGCTCTGATTTTCTGTTCCCTATCTTCTCCCAATATCCCATGTAAGATTCAGGGGGAGCAAGACACCTAAGGGAAAGAAATCAGTCAAATTCATTGCATATCTTTATTCGTGGGGACATGTTGAATTCAATGTGGTACCTTGTACTCACTCTCTACATGTCATCCCAGTCTTGGTATTCTTGTGGTTTCTTTTGTTTGCTCGGGCTAGTGGATGTACCTGTGTTATCTAACCTTGTTTGTGCAGGTTCATTCCATCCTAAGCCAACTCAAGACCACAAGGTAAGTATATGCATCAAAATCATGAGTATGAGGAGTTCTTGCTTATGTACATACTGTTTGCAAGAAGGACTCATGAGCATGAAGGTATTTTCCTTGATAATCTTTTGCTCTGATGCATATGGCCAAGATGCATGAAACACATTGCCTACTCTGTCATGGTTATGCTCTCACATGTCTCTATATTTCATATTTACATGAGTGCATACATGTACGGGGAGCCTATGCTTGTTACATGTCCTTCCAAAGCTTTACTTGTTGTTCTTTATATCTTTATCTAAAGCTTTGATGTATGTTGCCATCAATTACCAAAAAGGGGGAGATTGAAAGCACAAGTGCTCCCTAGGTGGTTTTGATAATTGATGACAACATATCTCTTGTTAGACTAACATTTCTATCTAGCATGTTTCAGATAACTTCAACAATGGAGTGGCATGGACTAAAGGTTGTGGGAACTCCTTCAAGATGCTAAGGACAAAGGATTGGCTAAAGCTTAAAGCTTAAGACTCTTCATTTTACATTTTAGTGATCCAATATCACATTGAGTCCATAGGAAAAGCCAATACTATCAAGGAGGGATGAGGTGTTGCTTAATGAGCCTCTTGCTTCATGTGCTTAATGATATGCTCCAAAATCCTCAGCTACTTTCCCACTTCCACATATGACCTAAACCCTAAGCCAAACTCGGTCCTACCGATTCTTCCTATCCGGCGCCACCGAGTTTCACTTGTCATAAGCCACTGCCAAACCCTAATCAGTTCAGTCTCACCGATGGGATCTCGGTCTCACCGAGATGGGCTTGCAAACTCTCTGTTACCCATTGCAATATTCTCGGTCCCACCAAGATATGCAATCGGTCCCACCGAGTTTGCTTGTCCAAATCTCAGTTTCACTTATTACCCAAATTGGTCCCACCGAGTTTGAGTAATCGGTCAAACCGAGTTTTGGATTTACCCTAACCCTAGCACATCGGTCCCACCGAGTTGATCCAGTCGGTCCCACCGAAATCTCTAACGGTCACTAGGTTTACCTTTTCGGTCCGACTGAGTTTGTTGATTCGGTCCCACCGAGATTGCAAAACTGTGTGTAACGGTTGGATTTTGTGTGGAGGCTATATATACCCCTCCACCTCCTCTTCATTCATGGAGAGAGCCATCAGACTAAGCCTACACTTCCATCATCCTATTTCTGAGAGAGAACTACCCACTCATGTGTTGAGGCTAAGATATTCCATTCCTACCATATGAATCTTGATCTCTAGCCTTCCCCAAGTTGCTTTCCACTCAAATCTTCTTTCCACCAAATCCAAATCCTATGAGAGAGAGTTGAGTGTTGGGGAGACTATCATTTGAAGCACAAGAGCAAGGAGTTCATTACCTACACACCATTTGTTACTTCTTGGAGAGTGGTGTCTCCTAGATTGGCTAGGTGTTACTTGGGAGCCTCCGACAAGATTGTGGACTTGAACCAAGGAGTTTGTAAGGGCAAGGAGATCGCCTACTTCGTGAAGATCTACCGCTAGTGAGGCAAGTCCTTTGTGGGCGATGGCCATGGTGGGATAGACAAGGTTGCTTCTTCGTGGACCCTTTGTGGGTGGTTGCTTCTTCGTGGACCCTTCATGGGTGGAGCCCTTCGTGGACTCGCGCAACCGTTACCCTTTGTGGGTGGAGCCCTCTGTGGACTCGCGCAACCATTACCCTTTGTGGGTTGAAGTCTCCATCAACGTGGATGTAGGATAGCACCACCTATCCGAACCACGGGAAAAACATCCGTGTCTCCAATTGCGTATGAATTCTCCAAACCCTTCCCTTTACATTCTTGCAAGTTGCATGCTTTACATTCCGCCGCTCATATACTCTTTGCATGCTTGCTTGATATGTATTGTGTATGTTGAAATTGTGCCTAAACTCCACTTAAACCGAAAAATCTTAAAAATTGCAACTTTAGCATTAAGTGTCTAATCACCCCCCTCCAGACACATCTACTTCTAGATCCTACAAGTGGTATCAGAGCTTTGGTCTCCATTGCCTTGGTTTAATCACCATTGGAGGAAGATGGATGTGTCTACATTAGGGAGTCTTAGACATAGAGTGCCTATTCTTGATGGAGAGTATTTTCATGAGTGGAAAAATGAGATGCTTGTAATCTTCAATCAATATCATTTGAACAAGTAAATTGCTAGCCCTTGTGCACCTCATATTGATCCTTTGCATCCTACCCTAGATGAAGATATTGACATGATTCGCAATCTTAGAACTATTGAGCTCATCATTAGAGGATTGCCCAAAAATTTGATTGCTAGTTTGCCTACTCTAAATTGTGCCTATACTATATGGAAATTTCTTGAGGAACAATTTCCCGATCATTCCTTGAAAACTTTGGATGAAATTCTCCATAAATCTATTGCCTTGAGTAAGATGAACTCTAGTGATCCTAGTTTCGGTAATTGTCTATTTGAACTTACCAATCTTAAGCATGCTAAAGGAGATGTTGGAATCATTAATGATATCATATTCAAAGCTATAAGAATTCATAAAAGTGACCACTTTGATGATCATTTATCTAATGAATTACCCTCTCTAGGAAATGATGAGTCACAAGATCATGATGAACATGGATACTATGATGATGATGATGGTGACTTCGATCTTGATGATGCAATGAGACATTTTGGTCTTATGGCAAATCTTCAGGGATATGAATCAGGAGGAAAGGAATGGGTTCTTGATAGTGGATGTACTGATCATATGACACGAGATGAAGAGATGTTTCATGAGCTTGCTGAAAATGATGGCCCTCGAAAATATGTCACCTTTGGTGATAATTCAAAGGGTAAAGTGGTTGGCCTTGGTAAGGTGGCCATCTCACATGATAGTTCCATTCAAAATGTCATGCTCGTTGAATCTCTCGGCTACAACTTACTTTCAGTATCTAGACTTGCCGATTTCGGTTTGAATTTCCTATTTACTGAAGTAGATTGCCAAGTATTACCACCTATCCGAACCACGGGAAAAACATCCGTGTCTCCAATTGCGTTTGAATTCTCCAAACCCTTCCCTTTACATTCTTGCAAGTTGCATGCTTTACATTCCGCCGCTCATATACTCTTTGCATGCTTGCTTGATATGTATTGTGTATGTTGAAATTGTGCCTAAACTCCACTTAAACCGAAAAAGCTTAAAAATTGCAACTTTAGCATTAAGTGTCTAATCACCCCCCTCTAGACACATCTACTTCTAGATCCTACAGATTTGATGGTAGCCCAACCACAAATCCATATTGGAAAAGATTGAGGATCCAGCGAGCTGATCATATAGATCGTTGATCCTGGGAAGCAGATACTTGTTCTTGATAGTGACCAAGTTGACAGGTCGGTAATCTACAACCATTCGATCCGTCCCATCCTTCTTCTTGACGAAGAGGACGGGGCAAGCCCAAGGAGAGGAACTAGGACGGATGAAACCCTTCTTCAAGGACTAATCGAGTTGGTTCTTAAGCTCGGCTAGTTCTAAGGGTGCCATCTTATAGGGTCTTCTAGAAATTGGAACGGTTCCTGGAACAAGGTCTATCACAAACTCGACATCCCTGTCAGGTGGAACACCTGGCAGTTCTTCTGGAAAGACATCCGGAAAGTCTCGGACTACCTGAACATCCTCAAGGTCTGGAAGGGGGTTGGCATTTAGGGAGTAAAGCTGGCGCTTGGCCACTCGAGTTAAGTCATTGACTGTCTTGCCCGATGGGTGAGTAAGTTGAACGGTTCTAGTGGCACAATCAATCTTAGCATAATAAGCTGACATCCAGTCCATACCCAAGATGATGTTTATGTCCAAGGACTTGAGAGATTTTAAGGATGCAAGGAAGACAAGTCTATCGACAAGAATTTCGTTCCCATGGCTTACTCTAGAAGTTTGCCATCTAGAGCCAGGGGTTTGAATTTCCATGGTAGCGGCCATGTCACAGAATGTCGTGTTATGCAATCGAGCATAGTTCTCGGATATGAATGAATGAGATGCTCCAGTATCGAAAAGAACAGATGCCAGATGGCAATTAACAAGGAGCGTACCAAGGACAACGTTAGGATCCTCATGAGCCTCCACGGCTGAAACATAGTTAACATGGCCACGTGCAGTGGTGACCGGCTTGGCGTAGATTGTCTTTCCCGCTGGCTTACCACGACCAACGGACTTCCCAGACTGATTGTGAAGGAAATATGCCCTAGAGGCAATAATAAAGTTATTATTTATTTCCTTATAATCATGATAAATGTTTATTATTCATGCTAGAATTGTATTAACCGGAAACATAATACATGTGTGAATACATAGACAAACAAAGTGTCACTAGTATGCCTCTACTTGACTAGCTCGTTAATCAAAGATGGTTATGTTTCCTAACCATGAACAATGAGTTGTTATTTGATTAACGAGGTCACATCATTAGTTGAATGATCTGATTGACATGACCCATTCCATTAGCTTAGCACCCGATCGTTTAGTAGGTTGCTATTGCCTTCTTCATGACTTATACATGCTCCTATGACTATGAGATTATGCAACTCCCGTTTGCCGGAGGAACACTTTGGGTGCTACCAAACGTCACAACGTAACTGGGTGATTATAAAGGAGCATTACAGGTGTCTCCAAAGGTAGATGTTGGGTTGGCGTATTTCGAGATTAGGATTTGTCACTCCGATTGTCGGAGAGGTATCTCTGGGCCCTCTCGGTAATGCACATCACATAAGCCTTGCAAGCATTACAACTAATGAGTTAGTTGTGAGATGATGTATTACGGAACGAGTAAAGAGACTTGCCTGTAACGAGATTGAACTAGGTATTGGATACCGACGGTCGAATCTCGGGCAAGTAACATACCGATGACAAAGGGAACAACGTATGTTGTTATGTGGTCTGACCGATAAAGATCTTCGTAGAATATGTAGGAGCCAATATGGGCATCCAGGTCCCGCTATTGGTTATTGATCGGAGACATGTCTCGGTCATGTCTACATTGTTCTCGAACCCGTAGGGTCCGCACGCTTAAGGTTACGACGACAGTTATATTATGAGTTTATGCATTTTGATGTACCGAAGGTTGTTCGGAGTCCCGGATATGATCACGGACATGACGAGGAGTCTCGAAATGGTCGAGACGTAAAGATTGATATATTGGAAGCCTATATTTGGATATCGGAAGTGTTCCGGGTGAAATCGGGATTTTACCGGAATACCGGGAGGGTTACCGGAACCCCCCGGGAGCTATATGGGCCATAGTGGGCCTTAGTGGAAAATAGAAGGGGCTGCCATAGATGGGCTGCGCGCCCCCCCTTCCCCTAGTCCTATTAGGACTAGGAGAGGTGGCTGGCCCCCTCCTCCTCTTTTCCCCTCCGAGGAATCCTAGTTGGACTAGGATTGGAGGGGGAATCCTACTCCCAGAGGGAGTAGGACTCTCCTGCGCCTCCCTCTATGGCCGGCCAGCCTCCCCCCCTCTACTCCTTTATATACGGAGGCAGGGGACACCTCTAGACACAAGTTGATCCACGTGATCTATTCCTTAGCCGTGTGCGGTGCCGCCTGCCACCATATACCTCGATAATACTGTAGCGGAGTTTAGGCGAAGCCCTGCTGCTGTAGTACATCAAGATCGTCACCACGCCGTCGTGCTGACGGAACTCTTCCCCGACACTTTGCTGGAACGGAGTCCGGGGATCTTCATCGAGCTGAACGTGTGCTCGAACTCGGAGGTGCCGTAGTTTCGGTGCTTGATCGGTTGGATCATGAAGACGTACGACTACTTCCTCTACGTCGTGTCAGCGCTTCCGCAGTCGGTCTGCGTTGGGTACGTAGACAACACTCTCCCTTCTCGTTGCTATGCATCACATGATCTTGCGTGTGCGTAGGAATTTTTTTTAAATTACTACGAAACCCAACAGTGGCATCCGAGCCTAGGTTATTTATGTTGATGTTATATGCACGAGTAGAACACAAGTGAGTTGTGGACGATACAAGTCATACTGCCTACCAGCATGTCATACTTTGGTTCGGCGGTATTGTTGGACGAGACGACCCGGACCAACCTTACGCGTACGCTTACGCGAGACCGGTTCCCTCGACGTGCTTTGCACATAGATGGCTTGCGGGCGACTGTCTCTCCAACTTTAGTTGAACCAAGTATGGCTACGCCCGGTCCTTGAGAAGGTTAAAACGGAGTCTATTTGACAAACTATCGTTGTGGTTTTGATGCGTAGGTGAGATTGGTTCTTACTTAAGCCCGTAGCAGCCACGTAAAACATGCAACAACAAAGTAGAGGACGTCTAACTTGTTTTTGCAGGGCATGTTGTGATGTGATATGGTCAAGGCATGATGCTGAATTTTATTGTATGAGATGATCATGTTTTGTAACCGAGTTATCGGCAACTGGCAGGAGCCATATGGTTGTCGTTTTAGTGTATGCAATGCAATCGCGATGTAATATTACTAAACGGTAGTGATAGTCGTGGAAGCATAAGATTGGCGAGACAACAACGATGCTACGATGGAGATCAAGGTGTCGCGCCGGTGACGATGGTGATCATGACGGTGCTTCGGAGATGGAGATCACAAGCACAAGATGATGATGGCCATATCATATCACTTATATTGATTGCATGTGATGTTTATCTTTTTATGCATCTTATCTTGCTTTGATTGACGGTAGCATTATAAGATGATCTCTCACTAAATTATCAAGAAGTGTTCTCCCTGAGTATGCACCGTTGCCAAAGTTCGTCGTGCCCAGACACCACGTGATGATCGGGTGTGATAAGCTCTACGTCCATCTACAACGGGTGCAAGCCAGTTTTTGCACACGCAGAATACTCAGGTTAAACTTGACGAGCCTAGCATATGCAGATATGGCCTCGGAACACGGAGACCGAAAGGTCGAGCGTGAATCATATAGTAGATATGATCAACATAAACGATGTTCACCATTGAAAACTACTCCATCTCACGTGATGATCGGTCATGGTTTAGTCGATTTGGATCACGTAATCACTTAGAATATTAGAGGGATGTCTATCTAAGTGGGAGTTCTTAAGTAATATGATTAATTGAACTTAAATTTATCATGAACTTAGTCCCTGATAGTATCTTGCTTGTTTATGTTGATTGTAGATAGATAGCTCGTGCTGTTGTTCCGTTGAATTTTAATGCGTTCCTTGAGAAAGCAAAGTTGAAAGATGATGGTAGCAATTACACGGACTGGGTCCGTAACTTGAGGATTATCCTCATTGCTGCTCAGAAAAATTACGTCCTGGAAGCACCGCTGGGTGCCAGGCCTGCTGCTAGAGCAACACCAGATGTTATGAACGTCTGGCAGAGCAAAGCTGATGACTACTCGATAGTTCAGTGTGCCATGCTTTACGGCTTAGAATCGGGACTTCAACGACGTTTTGAACGTCATGGAGCATATGAGATGTTCCGGGAGTTGAAGTTAATATTTCAAGCAAATGCCCGGATTGAGAGATATGAAGTCTCCAATAAGTTCTATAGCTGCAAGATGGAGGAGAACAGTTCTGTCAGTGAGCATATACTCAAAATGTCTGGGTATAATAATCACTTGATTCAATTGGGAGTTAATCTTCCGGATGACAGAATTCTCCAATCACTGCCACCAAGCTACAAGAGCTTCGTGATGAACTATAATATGCAAGGGATGAACAAGACTATTCCCGAGCTCTTCACAATGCTGAAAGCTGCGGAGGTAGAAATCAAAAAGGAGCATCAAGTGTTGATGGTTAACAAAACCACTAGTTTCAAGAAAAAGGGCAAAGGGAAGAAGAAGGGGAACTTCAAGAAGAACGGCAAACAAGTTGCTGCTCAGGAGAAGAAACCCAAGTCTGGACCTAAGCCTGAAACTGAGTGCTTCTACTGCAAGCAGACTGGTCACTGGAAGCGGAACTGCCCCAAGTATTTGGCGGATAAGAAGGATGGCAAGGTGAACAATGGTATATGTGATATACATGTTATTGATGTGTACCTTACTAGAGCTCACAGTAGCACCTGGGTATTTGATACTGGTTCTGTTGCTAATATTTGCAACTCGAAACAGGGACTACAGAATAAGCGGGCACTGGCAAAGGACGAGGTGACGATGCGCGTGGGAAACGGTTCCAAAGTCGATGTGATCGCGGTCGGCACGCTACCTCTACATCTACCTTCGGGATTAATATTAGACCTAAATAATTGTTATTTGGTGCCAGCGTTGAGCATGAACATTATATCTGGATCTTGTTTAATGCGAGACGGTTATTCATTTAAATCAGAGAATAATGGTTGTTCTATTTATATGAGTAATATCTTTTATGGTCATGCACCCTTGAAGAGTGGTCTACTCTTATTGAATCTCGATAGTAGTAATACACATATTCATAATGTTGAAGCCAAAAGATGCAGAGTTGATAACAAAAGTGCAACTTATTTGTGGCACTGTCGTTTAGGTCATATCGGTATAAAGCGCATGAAGAAACTCCATACTGATGGGCTTTTGGAACCACTTGATTATGAATCACTTGGTACTTGCGAACCGTGCCTCATGGGCAAGATGACTAAAACACCGTTCTCCGGTACTATGGAGAGAGCAACAGATTTGTTGGAAATCATACATACCGATGTATGTGGTCCGATGAATATTGAGGCTCGTGGCGGATATCGTTATTTTCTCACCTTCACAGATGATTTAAGCAGATATGGGTATATCTACTTAATGAAACATAAGTCTGAAACATTTGAAAAGTTCAAAGAATTTCAGAGTGAAGTTGAAAATCATCGTAACAAGAAAATAAAGTTTCTACGATCTGATCATGGAGGAGAATATTTGAGTTACGAGTTTGGTGTACATTTGAAAAACTATGGAATAGTTTCGCAACTCACGCCACCCGGAACACCACAGCGTAATGGTGTGTCCGAACGTCGTAATCGTACTTTACTGGATATGGTGCGATCTATGATGTCTCTTACTGATTTACCGCTATCGTTTTGGGGTTATGCTCTAGAGACGGCCGCATTCACGTTAAATAGGGCACCATCAAAATCCGTTGAGACGACGCCTTATGAACTGTGGTTTGGCAAGAAACCAAAGTTGTCGTTTCTTAAAGTTAGGGGCTGCGATGCTTATGTGAAAAAGCTTCAACCTGATAAGCTTGAACCCAAATCGGAGAAATGTGTCTTCATAGGATAGCCAAAGGAGACTATTGGATACACCTTCTATCACAGATCCGAAGGCAAGACTTTTGTTGCTAAGTTCGGAAACTTTTTGGAGAAGGAGTTTCTCTCGAAAGAAGTGAGTGGGAGGAAAGTAGAACTTGACGAGGTAACTGTACCTGCTCCCTTATTGGAAAGCAGTGCATCACAGAAAACTGTTTCAGTGACACCTACACCAGTTAGTGAGGAAGCTAATGATGATGATCATGAAACTTCAGAACAAGATACTACTGAACCTCGTAGATCAACCAGAGTGAGATCCGCGCCCGAGTGGTACGGTAATCCTGTTCTGGAAGTCATGCTACGAGATCATGATGAACCTACAAACTATGAAGAAGCGATGGTGAGCCCAGATTCCGCAAAGTGGCTTGAAGCCATGAAATCTGAGATGGGATCCATGTATGAGAACAAAGTATGGACTTTGGTTGACTTGCCCGATGATCGGAAAGCAATTGAAAATAAATGGATTTTTAAGAAGAAGACTGACGCTGATGGTAATGTTACTGTCTACAAAGCTCGACTTGTCGCAAAAGGTTTTCGGCAAGTTCAAGGGATTGACTACGATGAGACCTTCTCACCCGTAGCGATGCTTAAGTCCGTCCGAATCATGTTAGCGATTGCCGCATTTTATGATTATGAAATTTGGCAGATGGATGTCAAAACTGCATTCCTGAATGGATTTCTGGAAGAAGAGTTGTATATGATGCAACCGGAAGGTTTTGTCGATCCAAAGGGAGCTAACAAAGTGTGCAAGCTCCAGCGATCCATTTATGGACTGGTGCAAGCCTCTCGGAGTTGGAATAAACGTTTTGATAGTGTGATCAAAGCATTTGGTTTTATGCAGACTTTTGGAGAAGCCTGTATTTACAAGAAAGTGAGTGGGAGCTCTGTAGCATTTCTGATATTATATGTGGATGACATATTGCTGATTGGAAATGATATAGAATTTCTGGATAGCATAAAGGGATACTTGAATAAAAGTTTTTCAATGAAAGACCTCGGTGAAGCTGCTTACATATTAGGCATTAAGATCTATAGAGATAGATCGAGACGCTTAATTGGACTTTCACAAAGCACATATCTTGACAAAATTTTGAAGAAATTCAAAATGGATCAAGCAAAGAAAGGGTTCTTGCCTGTGTTACAAGGTGTGAAGTTGAGTAAGACTCAATGCCCGACCACTGTAGAAGGTAGAGAGAATATGAAAGATGTTCCCTATGCATCAGCCATAGGATCTATCATGTATGCAATGCTGTGTACCAGACCTGATGTGTGCCTTGCTATAAGTTTAGTAGGGAGGTACCAAAGTAATCCAGGAGTGGATCACCGGACAGTGGTCAAGAACATCCTGAAATACCTGAAAAGGACTAAGGATATGTTTCTCGTATATGGAGGTGACAAAGAGCTCACCGTAAAAGGTTACGTTGATGCAAGCTTTGACACTGATCCGGACGATTCTAAATCGCAAACCGGATACGTGTTTACATTAAACGGTGGAGCTGTCAGTTGGTGCAGTTCTAAACAAAGCATCGTAGCGGGATCTACATGTGAAGCGGAGTACATAGCTGCTTCAGAAGCAGCGAACGAAGGAGTCTGTATGAAGGAGTTCATATCCGATCTAGGTGTCATACCTAATGCATCGGGTCCAATGAAAATCTTTTGTGACAATACTGGTACAATTGCCTTGGCAAAGGAATCCATATTTCACAAAAGGACCAAACACATCAAGAGACGCTTCAACTCCATCCGGGATCTAGTCCAGGTGGGAGACATAGAGATTTGCAAGATACATACGGATCTGAATGTTGTAGACCCGTTGACTAAGCCTCTTCCACGAGCAAAACATGATCAGCACCAAAGCTCCATGGGTGTTAGAATCATTACAGTGTAATCTAGATTATTGACTCTAGTGCAAGTGGGAGACTGAAGGAAATATGCCCTAGAGGCAATAATAAAGTTATTATTTATTTCCTTATAATCATGATAAATGTTTATTATTCATGCTAGAATTGTATTAACCGGAAACATAATACATGTGTGAATACATAGACAAACAAAGTGTCACTAGTATGCCTCTACTTGACTAGCTCGTTAATCAAAGATGGTTATGTTTCCTAACCATGAACAATGAGTTGTTATTTGATTAACGAGGTCACATCATTAGTTGAATGATCTGATTGACATGACCCATTCCATTAGCTTAGCACCCGATCGTTTAGTATGTTGCTATTGCTTTCTTCATGACTTATACATGTTCCTATGACTATGAGATTATGCAACTCCCGTTTGCCGGAGGAACACTTTGGGTGCTACCAAACGTCACAACGTAACTGGGTGATTATAAAGGAGCATTACAGGTGTCTCCAAAGGTAGATGTTGGGTTGGCGTATTTCGAGATTAGGATTTGTCACTCCGATTGTCGGAGAGGTATCTCTGGGCCCTCTCGGTAATGCACATCACATAAGCCTTGCAAGCATTACAACTAATGAGTTAGTTGTGAGATGATGTATTACGGAACGAGTAAAGAGACTTGCCTGTAACGAGATTGAACTAGGTATTGGATACCGACGGTCGAATCTCGGGCAAGTAACATACCGATGACAAAGGGAACAACGTATGTTGTTATGCGGTCTGACCGATAAAGATCTTCGTAGAATATGTAGGAGCCAATATGGGCATCCAGGTCCCGCTATTGGTTATTGACCGGAGACATGTCTCGGTCATGTCTACATTGTTCTCGAACCCGTAGGGTCCGCACGCTTAAGGTTACGACGACAGTTATATTATGAGTTTATGCATTTTGATGTACCGAAGGTTGTTCGGAGTCCCGGATATGATCATGGACATGACGAGGAGTCTCGAAATGGTCGAGACGTAAAGATTGATATATTGGAAGCCTATATTTGGATATCGGAAGTGTTCCGGGTGAAATCGGGATTTTACCGGAATACCGGGAGGGTTACCGGAACCCCCCGGGAGCTATATGGGCCATAGTGGGCCTTAGTGGAAAAGAGAAGGGGCTGCCCTAGATGGGCTGCGCGCCCCCCTTCCCCTAGTCCTATTAGGACTAGGAGAGGTGGTCGGCCCCCTCCTCCTATTTTCCCCTCCGAGGAATCCTAGTTGGACTAGGATTGGAGGGGGAATCCTACTCCCAGAGGGAGTAGGACTCTCATGCGCCTCCCTCTATGGCCGGCCAGCCTCCCCCCTCTACTCCTTTATATACGGAGGCAGGGGACACCTCTAGACACAAGTTGATCCACGTGATCTATTCCTTAGCCGTGTGCGGTGCCCCCTGCCACAATATACCTCGATAATACTGTAGCGGAGTTTAGGCGAAGCCCTGCTGCTGTAGTACATCAAGATCGTCACCACGCCGCCGTGCTGATGGAACTATTCCCCGACACTTTGCTGGATCGGAGTTCGGGGATCGTCATCGAGCTGAACGTGTGCTCGAACTCGGAGGTGCCGTAGTTTCGGTGCTTGATCGGTTGGATCGTGAAGACGTATGACTACTTCCTCTACGTCGTGTCAGCGCTTCCGCAGTCGGTCTGCGTTGGGTACGTAGACAACACTCTCCCATCTCGTTGCTATGCATCACATGATCTTGCGTGTGCATAGGAAATTTTTTGAAATTACTACGAAACCCAACAGATTGGGGTTGTTGTTCTGAGGACACTCTCGGCTATAGTGACCCGGCTCTCCACAATTGAAACATGTCACAACATTGGTGCGTGGAGCAGCATTAGTAGCGGGGCCACCATAGGGTTTGGGCGGTGCAAACTGCTGGTTGGGATGAGGCGCCTCAAAGGATGGCCTCGGAATGAACCTGGGTGGCAGTGCCATGCTTGGAATCCACACCCGACGCTTCTGAGATCCAGAGCCGGATGAAGAGTCGAAATCACGGGAGTGCTTGCGTGAAGCGTCATAATCAGTCTGGCCTGTCTCAACATTGATGGCTTTATTGACCAACTTCTGAAAGGAGGTGCACTCGTGCAGACGAAGATCGCGGCGAAGCTCAGGGCTAAGTCCCTTGCGGAACCTTGCCTGCTTCTTAGCGTCGGTAGATACTTCTTCAAGAGCATAACGTGCCAGATTCCCAAATTCACGACTATATGCATCCATAGTCAGTCTTCCTTGGGTGAAATTGCAGAACTCCTCCCTCTTGCAATCTATGAGACCTTCCGAATGTGATGCTCACGGAAAGCCTCTCTGAATTCAGCCCAAGTAGTGATTTGGCCGACCGGGCGCATGGCTTCAAAATTTTCCCACCAAAGGCTAGCAGGGCCTTCGAGGTGATAGGCAGCATAAGTAACCTTATCAGCTTCGGCTACATTGGCAGAACGTAGCTTGTGGGTGATGCTGCGAAGCTAGTCATCCGCGTCAAGGGGCTCGACGGAATGGTTAAACTTTGGTGGGTACAGCTTGATAAAGTCATTGATTGACACCAAGTCATTTTGCTGATGGCGTGCAGTGTTCTGCTCAATCCGCTCCAACAAGCGGTTAGTCTCACGCTTGTTTCTTTCCGCCTCCAGCATCACTTCGGCCAGAGAAGGCGGGTCAGGTAGATTTTCACCCCTAACTGCACTGGCTTCCCCCTGCTCTGGGGCAGCAGGGTTGCTGCGGGTGTTGGCCATCCTAGGGGAAAACAAGACAACAGTTTAGATAAGGATGGCACAAACTTAGCAAGGGTGCAGAATGTAATGGATAACACGGAATGCAGAGATGTTCATCTGTATGTCATGGTAATATAGAACTGCCATATATATACCAACGGCCATATATACCATACATAGTTTAGTACAAGCCCAGGCTACAGTACAACTATGATGAAAGACGTTACATCTCATCGGAGGCATTCCAAGCTCCTATACATTATTTGTCTACACCTCCGGTATTGATTACACACAAAGTCATATTCCACAAGTCACGCAGAACAGTGGAGATACAACTATTACAATACTAGTGATACTACTACTAACTCAGACAGCTCCGTAGTAGTCCTCATAGAAGTCACCTCCATAGCCCGGAAGTTCAACGTGATCATTCGGGAACAGACGGTCCTGAGGAGCTTGTGTACCAAAGGGGCTAGGATGAGGTCTTGGACCAACAAACGGTGGCCTGCGGGGACCACGGGGTGGGGTGATGCCTCCCACATCACGCCAATCCACCATGTCTAGCAGAGCAGATCTCACAGGATACAGATCCCTTGTATCCACACATCCAGCTTGCACCGCAGGTGCAAACCGAGTCAAAGTGGCCCAATGATCAGCACGGGTGTTGAAAAGCTCCAGCCTTGAGGCCCGATTCTCTCGGTCCTTATCCTCAAGCATCTCGGCAGTGGTACGAGTTAGTGAGTCCTCCTGAGTAGAGTCAGCATAGATAGCCTGGAGATACCCTTGCACTCCCGGAAGTGAAGCTGGCATGTAACGGAAGTCGGTGTTCTGAAGCAGGCCAGTCCGGACTCGCATGATGGTCATCATGGAATAGGCAGCATCCTGCACGGCCATCTCAACAGTAACCCCGAGTCCACAGGAATAGTGGAGGGGCTCGGTAGATCCAGGATAAGAAGGAAATATCCTGATGGTGCAGAAATATTGGCTTGGATTAAAGTCTCGGAACTGCTCTTCGACAGTGTATTCGGGATACCAACGGTAACCCGTCTCGATCATTACCCGGACTAACATAGCAGTATGACCGGGCACATCAAGGCACTGGGTCAGGCAAACCACTTGGTTTTGAGCACGAGTGGCCATCTGAAAGCACAACCACAATGCAAAGACATTAAATTTCTAGGGAAAATTGGACAGCATAACAGTTGTAAATGCTCAGAAAAAGATCTGAGACATCCACAACAGTTTGCAATACCACTCAACAACATCATATCAAGGTTCTGATTCAACTAGTAACATACTAAAAGTAGTAGAAACTGTACTGAGGCTTGTAACAACAATCCTATAAGCTACTACGGATTAGTAACACGTGAACCTGACAGAAGAAGAGAGCCTAGTCCTTGACCCACGTTGAATGAGAAGAGAATGACTCAGATCAGAGGCATAAGGTAAAGGAGTAAAAGAGCATTACGTTCCCTCCCACAATCAATTCCCCTACATATAACTAAAGCATTTCTAGACTCGACATCGACCAGTTTGGCTCAACGAACCTATAGGCAGTCCGGCTCTGATGCCAACGCTGTCAGGACCCCGATTCCATATCACATCGATTTAGCCGGTAACACCTCATATCACATTGCGGCCTCACGCACGGTATCCCACGGGTGTCGCCTTACCATGGCTCGGGACCGTTAGCGCCTTTTGGCTCACGTATATGATAGTGTCGCTAGCATCCATATGATAGAGAACCAGGACCGACATGGCTAGTCGTGAACCCAAAGCGGCACAGACCTATGGAGACAGGCATACATGAATCACATAGAACATGTCGGTCATCAGCGAGTGAATCCGGGCTGTAGCACTGGGCTAACAGGACTCCAGATGTCACCGCATGACATTTCCCCTAAGGGACGGACATAGGAACGAGGTGAAACACATGCCGGCCAGTCAAGTGTCCAGAGCAGTAGTGCTGGGCTAGCAGGACTCCGGTGAACCGGGCTGTAGCAGACTACTATCGCTCAGGAAGCACTAGACTACATTTCCCCATATGAGAGGCTGCCAAGGATAAACAACTAGATTGTCGGATCCCGCTCATACCGAGCATTTCAATCATACACACAATATGCCCGATATGAGTGCATACAACATGGCATCACAACAAAACTCTACAACTCAAGTACTTTATTTAAAGGCTCCAGAGATCCATACACAATATGTTCATACAGGTAGGCGTCACACGACCCGACACTCAAGTCATACAATCATACAAGCACAAGCGGAAGCAACTAGTCTGAGTACAGACACTAGAAAGAAAGAAGGCTTCTCGAAGCCTGTCTATCTACATAGGGCCCTCCATGGCCAGGATCACCACCGGGGTGGCTAGTCACTCGTCGACATCAAGGTGTACGTAGAACCCATCGGAGGCGGCGGTGTTGTCGTCTGAAAACAGTAATTAAGCAAACATGAGTACAAAGGTACTCAGCAAGTCTTACAACAGAACCTACTATACATGCTCATTCTCAAGAAGGTGGTGGAGTTATTGCAGCAAGCCAGCTTTGACTCTTGGCTAAGCTATCCTATGAGACTCCACTAGTAAAATAGTTTTCGCACACGAGTCCACTACTCATCAACACAATACTCCACCGGGGATCCTCCCTCGTCATCCTACAAGAGGGCCATCCTCGATACTCACACTTGTCTTGAGTCTTTTAGTAGTAACCATTAACTTGTCTATGAACTGTATAGGCAACCAAGTAGTCCTTTACCGCGGACGCGGCTATTCGAATAGATGATGTTAACCCTGCAGGGGTGTACTTCTTCATACATGCTTTCACCACTTACCGCCGTTTACACGACATGTACTCGGCAACCTTCAAGCGGAAGCCCAACGAGGGTGTCGGCCACGGCCTACCTAAACACTCAAGTCTCTAGTCCAAGTTTATCGCCTATCCAAGTTCCATCCGCAGGGAGTCCGGCCGAGGTTTCCACATACGGACCCAAACGATGTGAACAGGGTCCCGAGACGCCAAACGGGCGCCCGGCATACCTGGCCACGGTGTATCTACCGCAACATAGCCCACCCCTAGGGTCAGCGCTACGCACGGCCGCCAACACATAACCTACAAACACTAGAAATTAATTGCAACTCCTAGACAGAGTACTAGGGTGATTAAGAAGCCGAGAGGGTCCATTGGTTTCGGGCCCAATGTATGGTAGTAACTGAATCTTAAATCACACATACAGATCTCAGTTCTTCGGGACGGCCTCAATGAAACAAGCCACCGTGTACTCCTACATGGCCTCTCATCGATACCTTTACCAAAATATGTTCAACACATCCCTCACATTACCGACATAATCATTTCACTCTAGCCCATCACCCAGATGAACCAGACCTGACACAACTCTAAGCATAGCAGGCATAGCAATGTAGGAATCACATACATGGCTCAATCAACTCCTACACATGCTAGTGGGTTTTAACTAGTTACTGTGGCAATGACAGGTCATGTAGAGGATGAGGGTTCAACTACGGTAGCACACAGTAGTTTGAATCGCGTTGTCTTAATGCAGTAAACAAGAGCAGAAGCGAGAACATGGGATTGTATCAGAATGATCAACGGGTTGCTTGCCTGATGTAGTGGTAGTAGGGTACTGCCCTTCAGACGGATACTCGGGGTTATCCTCGGAGGCAGAACCTACCATGAAAGGCACACCGAACATAATCAACACATGAAAATATGCAACAATATGATGCATGCTATGACATGGCAAGATGAAAGTGTCTTGGCCTAATGCAAGCTAAAACAGAAGGGGGTGAACTCATTTGAATCAAAGATTCAAATGCTAGCTCATTTAACATAGCCTTATTAGTGCATTATCTTATTCTGCTTAAACAGCAAGGTTAACTTGTTTTGTCATGCATGAAACCATTACAGATGGATAGATTGAATTGTTCTGATCATTTTTCATATATAACTTGTTTGATTTGGAGCTATGGTTGATTTTCTATGATTTTTAGAGGTTTTGGCTATTTTTTGGAATTTCCTGTATAAGAATAATTCCAGTAATTGAATTAATGCGTCAGCATGACATAGGTGTGACGTCAGCGGTCAACTGGGTCGGCCAGGTCAAACCTGACTGGTGGGCCCTGTCTGTCAGTGTCTCAGCTAATTAACAGAATTATGTTAGTGCTAACTAACTATCAGTGGAACCTGGGCCCACATGTTAGTGACTAAACTAATTAAAATTTGTTAGAACTAATCCTAAACTAATTAGCAGGCCGGCCCCACCTGTCATAGACTCAGGGGGAAGTCAACCTGGGCTGACGCGGGGTCAAACAGAGCCAAACTCGCCGGCGTTTAGCCGCCGGCGAGGCCAGACGCGGCGGAGGGCTTGGGTTTTGCACTCCGGTGACCAAAAGGATGGCGGAGACCATCTACGTGTTGCGGGGAGTGAGCCACGTCGAGTGGTGGTAGTAGCTGGAGTGGGGGTGGCCGGAAACGTCGCCGGCAACGAGTTTGGCGGCGGCCGGAGCTCGGGTAAGGTTGAACTAGTCGCTAGGGTGCACGGGGAGGCGCGTGGTTTGGTGCGTTGAGTTCCTGGGGGTGCGGTAGGGCTAGTGGACAGGGTGGCGCGTCCATTGGCTAGCTGGAGCCTCGTCGGCGACGAGCTCCGCGGCGGTGCATGCGGGTGATCTACATGCAGTCGCTACGGGGCTCGAGAGAGGGAACAGGGAGGGTGGGGAGGTGGCTGAGCTCACGGGGGTCACGTCGAGGCAGTCGGCGAGGTCGGGGACGAGCTGATGCGGTGGGGACGGCGAAGGGGATCTCCGGTGGCCGGAGTTGAGGACGAACTCGGTGCAGCGTCTCCGGGGCGAGCGAGCGCTCGGGGCTCGACCTACTCGATGTAATCGACGACGGCGGAGCTCGTGGACATGATGGCGCGGCGCGAGGACGACGGAGGGCGCGGCTACGACGACGGTGCGGCGACAAGGGTGTCGGCCATGGTGGGGAACGGCGAAGGGAGAGAGACAGGGGGAATGGCGTGTCCAGGGGCTTCAGTGTGCGACATGGAGGCGTCCAGGCGTCCAGGGGCGTGGGCGGCAAGCAGGTGGCGCCGTGGCGAGCTCATGCACGCCGGCGTCACCTCCCTGCCTACCTGGCGGGGAAGAAGCAGCTGGCTGGCGCGGGCCAGCACAGTGCTAGGCCGCGAGGTGGGCCGGCTGGTGGGTTAGGTGGGCTGCGCCAGGTGAGTTCCTCTCTCTCTTTCTTTCTGTTTTTTTTATTTATTCTATTATTTCTGTTGCTTCAGGGCTTTATTAAAAATGCCAGGGTATTTCCATAAATCATAAAATTAATCATGGCTACTGCTTAGAATATATCCAACAGCAAACATTTTAGTTTATGATTATTTGAGCATTTAAAATATTCTATAGCATTTAAATGCCCAAATGAAAATACTATAAGAATTAATCCAATGACCTTAAGATGTCCTAGAAAAATGTGCACCATTTTTGTCAAAGGTTTTAACCCAAAACAAAAAGGGTGGGCTTTTTAGAAGGGCATTTGAGGTTCATTGAACAAGTTTTTAGTAAACCCTAGTTGTTCCAGGGGGGGTGCTGGGGGTTCTGTCATCCCCATTTTAGTTTTCTGGGAATTTGAACATGATGCACAAGTTCAACCAATCCTAAAGCATGACTAACACAGGGATGTGACAACCGGAGCCGGAGCAGGTGAATCCCCTACCTTACCTCTCGCCCAAACCTGCAGAAGATTGAAATTAGGCTTGCAATCTGCTTCAATTGAGTTGTCTGGTGGTTATTTCTGCTTCCTGAGAGACAACATCTGGCTGGAGGATGAGAAGGAACCAGAAACTCTGATGAATTTCCCCTATCACAATTGGGGGGAGCACCGGTTGGGCAGTGGTACGGCCCACCTCCGCCCCAAATGGGGGCACAATCTGGTTAGGCTTCTGTAATTGGCCAAGATCAATATTCTGGTGGTTCTGACTGTGAGATCAGTGGGAAATCTCAAGGCAAGAATCAGCAAAAGAAGAGATAAGACATCCACAAAACTGCTCCTGCCCCTGCTTCGGGCCTTATGGCATACTCTAAAGTGATCTTCTACAACTGTGGGGAACCAGGGCATCGTATGGATAAATGTGTCAAGCCCAAGAGTTGTTTTATCTGCAAAATGGTTACCCATAAAGTTGAGAATTGCCCTGTCAGAAGGAAAACCCACAGTTCTGCTAGATATGTTGGAAGTGCTGCTCCAGGATTATGTCCACCATTGATAGAATTTTCTGTGACACAGAATTAGATAGTTTCTTTCCCCTTTCTAGTTTAGAGCTCCGCCCAGATGTTGTAGTGACCACACTCCTTTGCTCTGGGACTCTAGTCTTAACCAAACTTCAAAGAGCAATAGTTTTAAATTTAAAAAGTGGTGGTTGCTTAGATAAGGTTTTACTGAGCTAGTCAGGAAAATCTGGAATGAGCCTACTGGGAGAAGCTGCCCCCTAGAAAATTGGCAGATCAAAATCAGGAGATTTAGAAGAAATACCAATGGGTGGAACTCCAATGAGGAAGCTAATCTTAGAAGATACAAAAGGCTTCAATAAGAGTGGAACTCCAATGAGATACTAATAGATTAAACTTTGTCCATGGAGAGCTCAAGAAAATTTGGCTTCAAGAAGAAATCAAAGCCAAACAATAGTCTAGAGATAGGAATATTAAGGAGGGTGATAGAAATACTACTTACTTCCATGCAGTAGCTAACCAGAGGAGGAGGAAAACCATCATTCACTCCCTTGATGGCCCTAATGGCCCTGTTAGTGAGGGAGATGAGATGCTGAAAGTGACTAGTGACTTCTACAAAGACATGTTTAAGAAAGAAAACCCTTCTGGGTTCTCTCTACAAAACAATTTTTTCTCTGCTTCTAAAAAAGTCTCTCCTGCTGAAAATGAGCTGCTAAAAGCCCCTTTTTCAGAGACAGAGGTGAAGGAAGCCATTTTTAGCTCTTATCCTAATGGGGCTCCTGGTCCTGATGGGATTCCCTTCTTGTTTTAGCAGCATTTTTGGGACTTGGTGAAAAATGATCTCTTAGATCTTTTCCAAGCCTTTCATAGAGGAGAGTTGGATCCAGCAACTTACTCATGGGGCGTCTGTTGGGGTCAAGTTAAATAACTGTGAAAGTGATTTTTTCCTTGTTGGTAAAGGCCTTACTAAAATGCTGAGCAAAGCTGCTGATTCCACACATGCTAGCAATCTGAAAATTGTTCTAACCTGGTTTGAACAAGTCTCAGGCATGAGAATCAACTACTCTAAAAGTGAACTCATCCCTATCAACATGGATGATCTGGAGTTAGCTGACTTCCTCTCTATTCTAGTCTGTAATAAAGGTAACTTCCCCATTAAGTACCTACGTATCCCTCTCCACTATGATAAACTGAGGAGAGAGGATATCCAACCCCTTGTGCATAAAATCATTAAAAGGATTGCTGGGTGGAGGGGCAAACTTCTCTCTTACAGAGGTAGATTGATCCTCATACAAGCTTGTTTGGCTAGCATTCCAGTGTATCTCCTATCCTTCTTCAAGTTCCCTATATGGGCAGTGAACCTCATCAATTCTCAGATGTCTCATTGGTTGTGGAATGATTTTGAGGGAAATAGGAAGCTACAACTTGCTAATTGGGCCCTAGTCTCTATGAAAAAAGATTTTGGAGGCCTAGGCATACCTAACCTCCAAGAAATTAACATCTGTCTTCTAGGGTCTTGGATTAAAAGATTCTATGAGGAAGACCTGAAACCCTAGAAGCTTCTTATTGCCCATAAATAACTAGGAAATAAACCTAATATTTTTGTCCCTTCCTCCAACCCTAAGACCACTAGATTCTGGAAAGGATTAAAATCTATTATGCATGCTGTGAAATTTGGCTACAGATGGAACATAGGGGATGGGAGTAGAACCAGGTTCTGGGAAGATACTTGATTTGGCACATCCCCCCTAGCAGTCCAATTTTGGCCTATTTACTTTGTCCGTAATGAGCTTAACAAAAGTGTCAATGAAGTTTGGGACGGTCAATGCCTAAAACTCTCTTTTAGAAGGAACTTTAGTGATAGTCCCATGGAACAATGGTTCCAGTTGGAGGAAATTGCCAAAAGCATTACCTTTACTGTCGAGCCGGATGCCCTGATTTGGCAGCTGGACAATAAGGGGAAGTATTCCTCCAGCCCACCTTAGGAAGAGACACATCATCAAACCCCTTGATTGTGTTTACTGCTTGGAACAAGAGTCTTGTTCTCACCTATTTTTTGAATGTATAGTTGCTAAACATCTTTTGGCCCACATTGAGGAATATTTCTCTAGTCAGATTGGCTCATCCTTCAAATATGTCGCCAGATTCTGGATTGCTACCAAAAAGTGCTCAGTTTTAAACACTGTTAGCTCAGCTATCCTTTGGTGCCTCTGGAAATATAGAAATGCTATGATTTTCAGTAACACCTCCTGGATTTCCATTCCGCAGGTCTTGAGGTTGATCAAGAACATGGTGAGGAACTGGGCGATTCTCTCCTCGGATCAGACATGGACAAGTTGATGAGCTTCGTGGAAACCCTAACAAGATCCCTCCAGAAACCGTTGGCGATCACTTGTGGCTGAACAAGGCTCGACCTGCTCTGGGGTTGGACACGTGGGCTCGTCTCAAGATCTCTGATGAAGATGATGGGCACCTGGCGCCGAAAAAGAGAGACATCCACCATGCTACGCCTTCCAGCCCGGTGTCTCCGCTTGCTTACTGGTCGCCGCAGGCTGACACTGCCCCTCGGCTGAAGATCATGAAGGCTTCACTAGACCCTCCTTGTGTCATTTGAGTGCTATATCCGCTCTGCCTTTGGCACCGCTCGGGTGATTTGTGTTATTCAGGGAACTTGTTCATCCACCCCCTAGTTTGTAGCTTTTCTACCTTTGCTTTCGAACTGCTCTTTGAGCTGCTGTATCAGAATATGTTGTGGTTTCGTTCTTAGCAATGGAACCGGGGAGATGCTCCCTGTTTTTCAAAAAAAATATTTTATATGTTATTATATATTATTTTTATTGTCATCATATATTTAACAGATACTTACATATGTAAGAAAACAATATCGCACATCTTATTAACTTATGAAAAATAATTTCTTAACAAATAAAATCCTGGATTGTTTTGGCACGAAAATCCTAGTGATTGTGTACAAAAGCTTGGTAAGATTTAAGGACGAATGTAATAATAATATCACTTATTATTCAAATATATTTATAACAAAATGCTCAGCCCCTTTTTATTTTTTGATAACATTGCTGGCCCAACCCAACATTATAATTAGAATCAGCCCAGCAAAATCATGTATTTCGAGAAAGTGCAAAAGGGCTGTAATTTTTTAGGAAATAAAATAAACGGGCCGCATGGACGCTACATTATTTGTTCACCCAGCCCAGCTAATGGCTGTAATTCAAAAAAAGATCAAATTGACTGTAAATTCTACCGCGCAAACAAAAGACTGTAAATTCTGAAAAAATGGGTTGAATACGTGCCACATTTTTGGAGGCTGAAATGTGGGCCAATAGGTCGAAGCCATTGCAAGTCGTTGTCAATTTAGTCAACAAATGATTTTGACATGTTAGCCGTTGGATTTACATCCAATGACCGGTGTCGGTGTCAAAACCGGTGGATCTCGGGTAGTGGGTCCCGAACTGTGTGTCTAGGCCGGATGGTAACAGGAGGCAGGGAACACGATGTTTTACCCAGGTTTGGGCCCTCTTGATGGAGGTAAAACCCTACGTCCTGCTTGATTAATATTGATGATAGGGGTAGTACAAGAGTAGATCTACCACGAGATCAAGGAGGCTAAACCCTAGAAGCTAGCCTATGGTATGATTGTTGTATATGGAGTTGATTGCCTACGAACTACAACCCTCCGGTTTATATAGACACCGGATAGGGTTAGGGTTACATAGAGTCGGTTACAATGGTAGGAGATCTTGAATATCCGCATCGCCAAGCTTGCCTTCCACGCCAAGGAAAGTCCCATCCGGACACGGGACGAAGTCTTCAATCTTGTATCTTCATAGTCCAGGAGTCCGGCTGAAGGTATAGTCCGGCTACCCGAACACCCCCTAATACAGGACTCCCTCAGTAGCCCCTGAACCAGGCTTCAATGACAACGAGTCCGGCGCGCAAATTGTCTTCGGCATTGCAAGGCGGGTTCCTCCTCCAAGTCCTTCATAGAAGATTGTAAACAGCAAGAGTAGTGTCCGGCTCTGCAAAATAAGCTTCCAGATATTGCCATAGAGAGAATAATATTAACACAAATCAAATCTGCTGACGTATTCCGCAGTGCGTCATCACACTACAGCCAAGTCCTTCACTCGAATTGTTTTCACTTTTCCACCTCAGCATGTTTTGCGAGGCGGTTTCCTTGGCACGTCTTGTCAAAATAGAGATCATGTACCCCCCTTTTACGGGATTCTCATCAATACGGACGTGGGTAACCCAACCGCGCCACTTATCACGGCGCTTGGGAGGCAAGCGAGTTTTACTAGGTAGGTGAGGACGCACAACCGCATCCGCCCATATAAGGGGACAAGGATCCACCTTTTTACCTACGCCTTCTTCCTCCCTTGCCTACCCATCTCCCGCGCACCCGAGCTCCAGCGCCCAAGCCCGCACTTCCCACCTCAACCTTCTCCAGCAATGTCCGGAGCGGGAGGCAAGTGGATGGTCTCCTCCGCCACGGAGGGCAAAGTCAAGAAGCTAAGGAAGGCCGGATGCCTGTCCAAGGACATCGCGCACCGGCTTCCCGAAGAGGGGCAGCTTCTCCCCACCCCAAGGCCCCATGAGAGGGTAGTATTTCTCCCCCACTTCCTCCGTGGACTGGGTTTTCCACTCCCCCCATTTGTCCGGGGGCTCATGTTCTACTACGGCCTGGATTTCCACGATCTGGCTCCGAACTTCATCCTCAACATCTCGGCGTTTATCGTCGTGTGCGAGGCTTTTCTCCGCGTCCGCTACCATTTCGGCCTCTAGCTCAAGACTCTCATCATCAAGCCCAAGGTGGTGGGCGACAGCCAGGCGGAGTGTGGAGGCGCCATGGCAGGCAAGATGGCCAACGTCCTATGGTTCGAGGGATCTTTCGTGGAGACCCTAAAGGGATGGCAATCCGGGTGGTTTTATATCACCGAGCCGCGCGATCCGAAATGGACCGCAGCCCCCAAGTTCCGATCCGGACCCCCCCACAAGGCTTATGTCCTGGAAAGAGACGGGCCTGTCGTGGGGTGACGAAAAAGAGGTGACCGGATTGCAAACATGCATCCAGTCCCTGGTGAACAAGCCAGTCCGGCTTGTTAATATAATCCAGGTTATGCTCGTCCGCCGGATCCTCCCGTGCCAACAACAGGATTTTAATCTGTGGGAGTTCGACCCGGCGCAGCATCGAACCCTCAGCAGGCTCTTCGCGATGTACGAAGACGCCTGGAAGATGCTATTCAAGGGCACCGAGGCTCCCGCATCGGCTTCCGAGGACCGCGGATACATCTCGCAGCGTCACGCTAGCGAGGTAAGCCATCTACACCTTTTACAGGATGTTAAGCTTTTTTCATAGTTTGACTCTATGCGGGATCTAAACTCCCTTACCTTTGATAGGCTTGGCGGGCGATATCCGGACCGATTAACTGTCCGGCTCCGCTGCCCGAAGACCCAGCCCCAGCTCTACTAGTGAAGTTGCTGGTTCCGGCGCCTTATGTGGTGCCGGAGAAGAAGGCCAAGAAGAAGAGGACCACGGGGACTCGAAAGAGTGCCCGCAACATGGTGGTGTCGGACTCGTCATCTGACGAGTCCGAGATGCCCTCCTCCCGCGAAAATTAGGAGGAGGAGGAAGAAAACACTCCCCCCTAGCGGAGGGAGGAGAGAAGAGGAAGGCCGCCCCAACGGGGGAGGCCGGGGGGTCTAGGAAAAGGAAGACCCCTCCGCCGGACTATGCCCCCAACGCCGAAGAGGGCAAAGAGGAGTGGCCAAACAGGGCCAAGCGTTGGGCGAAATCGTAAGTTCGGATATCAGAGTAACTCATGATGTTCCTTTGTTGCACAGCTTTCCCTAATGTCGAATGTAATTATGCAGTCTGCCCCGGGCCGAATTCGACGAATCGTCGGGCGGCTCCCTGGACTCATCGGACGTGAACTCAGTTCCGCCCGCTGTCTCCCCCCGCACTGCAGACGACGCCGAAGTGGCGTCGTGACAAGCTCCGGGGCAGGAGGAGGTGGTCCCGGAGGAGCAGCAAGGCAACCTCCCGGACTCCAGGAGTGAAGGTGATAAGGCTCCCCAGGGCTCTAAGTCCGGCTTTCTGCCGGACACCGCGCCGGAATCAGTTCCGGACCGCGGTAGGCGAACTCCTTCCAACAGGAGCAAGCCTTCTGAGCCGGCGGCCTCCGTCCAACCGGAGGTGCCGGACAATCTGCTGGAGGTGCTTGACGACGCCTCCATCGACGAGGGGCACCGTACTATTATGAGTACGGTGATCCAGAAGGTTCAGTCCGCCAAGAGCGGACTGACTGAAGCTTGCGCTAGCCTTCTAACAGGCTTCGAGGTAAGTAAAAATATGTAAAAATATTACCGCATAGACAGTAGCCCCTGATGCTCTGTTTGGCGTTCGGAAAGAAAAGCCGAATAGAGGATCTATTAAATTTCGCAGGAGTCTAAAAAAAGTCAATATGCGTATGCAGGCTTCGCTGCTATCCACCGCCGCACTGACTGCGGAGGTGGGTGTCCTGAAGTAGGACCTCGAGCGGACCGAGCAAGAGCTCGGCCTTGCCAAGCGGCGGCTCGAGGAGGAAGAAGGTAAGAAATACCTTACACAAAAAGTGCATATAAAAAGGCTTGATTGCAAAAAAGAGTAACAGGATTGTACTGCTTATTGTAGGCGCTGTCTGAGGCCGAAAAGAAAACGGCCACGGAGCGCACCGAGCGAGACAGACTTGGGGCTCAGGTCGGTGAGGTGCAGCAAGAGCTTCAGGCTCTCATGAAAAAACATGAGAGTTTGGAGATGGAGTCGAAGGCACAAGCATCCGAGCTTGCAACGGCCCTAGAGGCTGCCAAGTCTGCCAAGGCCGAAGCCCAAAAGGCCCTCCAAGAGTTGGAGGAGATGAGGAAGATAGCAGCGGGTAAGGCATTCTTTATGCAAAGCAGAAATATAAAAGTGAACTACCTGTTACTTACCCGAATCCGGAGCTCTCCAGGGGCATTCACAGATCTTCCCCGCAGCGTATCCGACGCCGCCGCATTCTACCGAGCTGAAGAGGGTAGCTCGACGGAGAAGGTGTTCTGGTCTCAGTATTCTGAGGCCGGACACCCTGTGCCCTTGAGCGACCAGCTGAAACAGCTGGTCGAGCTCCACAAGGCGGCCGAGCAGGCCATGAAGGGCTTCATAGTTCGTATGTGGCCCGGAGAGGCCCTACCTGGGAGCTATTTCGGGCTGGTGCAGCGGCTGGTGGAGGCCTGTCCGAGGCTTGAGGTCATCAAGCGCTCCGTCTGCATCGAAGGTGCCCGTCGGGCCCTTGCCCGTGCAAAGGTGCACTGGGGTAAGCTAGACGGTGAGAAGCTTGTGAAGGACGGGCCGCCGCCGGGGAAGGAGCATTGCAAGCCCGAGAACTACTACAAGGATGTTCTTGCAGGTGCCCGCCTTGTGGCGGATGAATGTACCAAGGATGTGATATTTGAATGCACTCGCTCGTGTTTATCCTGTGCGCTCAAAACTTGTTCATATGCGCTAAGCAATGCTTATTGAATTTAAAATATTACTTTCTGTGCGGCCGTTTATCAAAAATCGAGAGATGGCCAGTCGTCGGCTTCTGCCCCCGTGCCACTAGTGATGGGGTGTTCGGGATAAACCTGAGCATTGTTTTTCCCATAGTTGGGTCCTTCCGGGGAGGCGCTCAGCACAGCGAACCAGGCAATCGGACTATAATGCTTGAACACTCTCACTTAGCCATAGAACTCTATAATTTTAAATTTCGGCGAAGCCCCTAGTGCGAAAGACCGAGTTCGGGGCGCTATCCACGCCTTGGCCGGACAAAGCCAGCTCCTCGCTCGAAGCGGCATAAGCCTTTAGGGACTCGAAAAACCTCTCGAACAGCGACCGGTCTCTCGCCACATCATGACAGTCAGTTTTAGCTTTCTCCACTAAGGTGCTTAACCCAGCTGAACCGGGGCACAATCGCAGTGGTTCTCCTAGTGCTACCTTAGCCGATAGAGCGGAACGTAAGGCACCAAAACATAGGAGCCGGGCAAACCCAACTATTGACCCAAATCATGATTCGGAGCCGATGCATATAGTGCTATAAGTTCGGGGTGCCGCACTTGTGAAAGTGTACGGACTTCTCACACCATTATGAGGGGTACTGAAGCCTCTGGCGTGTTTGCCGTACCATGGTGTACGGGTGCAATCATGTCATTTAATAAACATAAATGTGAAAAGAAGATAATGCAAAAAATAGACAAGAAGCTAAGCATTGTTTATAGAGAGGCTATTTATCAAAGCCGAACGATACAAATAGTGCGGTAAGCAAAAGATATTGGACTATTCAGTATGTCCTGGCCAGGGGCAGGCCGCGGAATTGTATTTAAAACAGGTATACCGCTCGTAACAGAGACCACCTGGGAGTTCCATAATGCGGCATGGCTTATCTACCTCCCTGGATCTTGCATCGTTTGTGCGGCAGTCGAATTGCCGAACAGGTCGTCCGAAGTATGGAGTCTTGAAAGTAAGAAAAAATTAAAAAAGGAATCCGGCAGCCCCTAGTACGTTTTAAGCCGTATTTTGGGCGTGCCGTTATTGTGCCCCTTCCCCTGTGCCCATGGTATTTCAAGGGCGTAGTTATGTACGCGAGGTACTGGTTTCGCTATGTCGCGAAAGCTGGGGTTGGGGCCGCATTGCTACGCTTGCTCAGAGTGTGCCAGGCGGTCCTGATGTGGGTTACTCCGCGCGCGCTTGGCAGTGTCTAGCTTTTTAATGGCCGGACTGGAGAATTAACTGAGAAGGCTACTTTGTACCTCCGCTGCGAGAGCCGCCGTATGCTCCTCCGTACGGAGGGAGCGTTTGGTGTTTCCGTTGACCGTAATTACTCCTCGAGGGCCTGGAATCTTGAGCTTGATATATGCGTTGTGCGGCACCGCATTGAACTTTGCGAATGCGGTTCGTCCGAGCAGGGCGTGCTAGCCACTGCGAAACGGGACTATATCGAAGATTAACTCTTCACTTTGGAAATTGTCCGGGGATACAAAGACCACGTCAAGTGTTACTGAGCATGTACAGTTGGCTTCTACACCTGGTATAACGCCTTTAAAGGTCGTTCTTGTGGGCTTAATCCTTGATGGATATATGCCCATTTTCCGCACTGTATCCTGATAAAGCAGGTTCAGGCTACTGCCGCCGTCCATGAGGACTCTTGTGAGATGAAATCCGTCGATGATTGGGTCAAGAACCAATGCGGCGAAGCCGTCATGACGGATGTTAATGGGATGGTCCCTTCGATCAAAAGTGATCGGGCAGGAGGACCATGGGTTGAACTTTGGGGCGACTGGCTCCATCGCGTATACGTCCCGTAGCGCACGCTTCCGCTCCCGCGTGGGAATGTGGGTTGCGTATATCATGTTCACCGTCCACACTTGTGGGGGAAAGCCCTTCTGTCCATTGTTGTTCGGCGGCTTGGGCTCCTCGTTGTCGCTGTGCAGCCCCTTGTCTCTGTTTTCGGCCCTTAACTTGCCTGCCTTCTTGAACACCCAACAATCCCTGTTAGTGTGATTGGCTGGCCTTTCGGGGGTGCCATGTATCTGGCATAAGCGATCGAGTATTCGGTCCAAACTGGACGGGCCCTGAGTATTCTTTTTGAATGCCTTTTTCCGCTGACCAGATTTATAGCCTTTGAATCCGGCATTGACTGCCGTGTCTTCATTGCTGTCGCTGGTAACGCGGTGTTTTTGCTTATTCCTACGTGTCCTACCACTTTTGTCCTTGGTATCCGAATTACCAGGGTTCTTTGATAAGTTGTTACTGCGAGCTAGCCAGCTGTCTTCTCCCGTGCAAAAGCGGGTCATGGTCGTCGTGAGGGCTGCCATGGATTTAGGCTTTTCCTGTCCCAGGTGCCGGGCAAGCCACTCGTCGCGGATGTTATGCTTGAACGCTGCTAGGGCCTCTGTGTCCGGACAGTCGACTATCTGGTTTTTCTTTGTTAGGAACCGTGTCCAGAATTGTCTGGCCGATTCCTCTGGCTGCTGAATTATGTGGCTTAAGTCGTCGGCATCCGGTGGTCGCACATAAGTGCCCTGGAAGTTGTCGAGGAATGCGGCTTCCAGGTCCTCCCAAGAACCGATGGAGTCTGCTGGCAAGTTGTTAAGCTAATGCCGGGCCGGTCCTTTAAGTTTGAGCGGGAGGTATTTGATGGCGTGTAGATCATCGTCGCGTGCCATGTGGATGTGAAGGAGATAATCCTCGATCCATACCGCTGGATCTGTTGTGCCATCGTATGATTCGATGTTTACGGGTTTGAAACCCTCTGGGATTTTTATGACCATTACTTCATTCGTGAAGCATAGCGGGTGTGCGGCGCCTCTGTACTGGGCTATATCACGACGCAGCTCGGAAGAGCTATGTCTGTTGTGTTCGGCCCAGCCGAATTTGTTGTATCCGGAGTGAAGATCATTGTCACATGCCGTAGGGCGCCTGCGCGATCCGTAGATCGATCTTGTTTGTCTTGCCTTATCCTCCAGTATGTCTCGCAGGTCGGGCGCATTTTCCGGCGCCTTAGTTGAGCGGCGTTGGGGCATGGCTTGGGTGGAGGGCCGAGAGGCCTCTCTGTCGCGGCCGCGAGGTGGCCGGTCTGCCATGTAATGCGCAGGTGATGTAGGTTCTTCCTCCTCTGATCGGGGTAGCGGCCTGCGCTTCGGGTAACTCTTGGAGGGGCGTTCGAGTTCATACTCTTCGGCCGCAAGGACTTCAGTCCATCTGTCAGCTAGCAAATCTTGGGCAGCTCTAAGTTGTTGCTTCTTTTTCTTGAGGCTGCTTGCCGTGGCTAAAAGCCTGCGTTTAAAACGCTCTTGTTTGGCGGGGTCTGATGGTATGACGAATTCGTCGTCATCGAGGCTTGCCTCGTCTTCGGAGGGAGGCGTATAGTTATCATCCTCGACCTCTCGGTCTGCCGCTCTCTCATGAGGGCTGGCTTCTCCATCTTCCTGTGCCGAATCTTGCTGAGGTGGGTGTTCTTCGGCGCTATCCGGGGTAGTATTATCTCCCGTGCCGGAATCACCATTTTTGCTTTGGCGGGATTTAGAGCGGTGCCGCTGACGCTGGCGCTTTGGCTGTTTCTTGGGGGCGTCATCCCGCACTGTTCCATCGCCATCTCCATCTTTTGGAGTATCCACCATATATATGTCATATGACGGGGTGGCCTTCCAGCGCCCTACAGGTGCTGGTTCCTGTTCGTCTCCTACATCGTCATCCATGCCATCGATGTCTTCGGAGCAGAAGTCAAGCATGTCGGTTAGATCGTCGACAGTGGCTACAAAGTGGGTGGTGGGTGGGCTTTGAATTTCCTCATCGTCCGTATCCCACCCTCGCTGACCGTAGTCCGGCCAGGGCTCTCCTGATAGAGAGAGAGACTTAAGAGAATTCACGATGTCGCCAAAAGGCGAATGCTGAAAGATGTCAGCGGCGGTGAACTCCATTATCGGCGCCCAATCGGATTCGATTGGCAGGGGCGTGGGGGGTTCGGAGTCTGGGAAGGAGTCAGGATCCTCGGAGTCACGGGTCGTGCAGAGTGTGGGGCTAGCGTTCGGCTCGATCACTTTCAGGATCGCAGCTCCCGAGGCGACGTCCAACCGCTCATCCTCGATTGGCGCAATAGGCTCCGAGTTAGGGGTCAGAACCGATGCGTGTGCGGCCTCCAGGACACTGTCCGGGGGCAGAGCTAGATCATGCCCCTCGAGATAGTGCGGCGCGCTTGGCCGTGGCTTGAGCCCATCGAAGATCAAGTCTCCGTGGATGTCAGCCGTGTAGTTTAAGCTTCCAAACCTGACTTGATGGCCAGGGGCGTAGCTTTCGATCTGCTCCAGGTGGCCGAGCGAATTGGCCCGCAGAGCGAAGCCGCCGAAGACGAAGATCTGTCTGGGGAGAAAAGTCTTAACCTGGACCGCATCGTTGTTGATGATCAAAGGAGCCATCGGGCCTAAAGGCGACGACACAGAGGAACTCTCCATGAAAGCACCAATGTCGGTGTCAAAACCGGCAGATCTCGGGTAGTGGGTCCCGAACTGTGCGTCTAGGCCGGATGGTAACAGGAGGCAGGGAACACAATGTTTTACCCAGGTTCGGGCCCTCTTGATGGAGGTAAAACCCTACGTCCTGCTTGATTAATATTGATGATAGGGGTAGTACAAGAGTAGATCTACCACGAGATCAAGGAGGCTAAACCCTAGAAGCTAGCCTATGGTATGATTGTTGTATATGGAGTTGATTGCCTACGGACTACAACCCTCCGGTTTATATAGACACCGGATAGGGTTAGGGTTACATAGAGTCGGTTACAATGGTAGGAGATCTTGAATATCTGCATCGCCAAGCTTGCCTTCCACGCCAAGGAAAGTCCCATCCGGACACAGGACGAAGTCTTCAATGTTGTATCTTCATAGTCCAGGAGTCCGGCTGAAGGTATAGTCCGGCTACCCGAACACCCCCTAATCCAGGACTCCCTCAACCGGCATCCATCTTAAATCTCTCGTATTCTTCCTCCAGCGCCGCCGGGACCACCTCCCGCCTCCTGCTGCTAGCAGCTCTGCTTAGCACGCTTCACTATGAAGTGCTACTCCACCATTGGCCAGGCCATACCTCCACCCCTCCAGACCTCCTGTTCTTCTCATCGACTGCCGAACCACACCGCACTAGAACCAGTTAACCCTCGTACACCTCTCTATCTGCGACTCTGCTCCCGCGTCTTCCCATCTCCGGCTCGTTGCTGTCCGGGGCCTCGCCATCGTCCACCACCTTGGATGCGCTCGGTGCGGCGTGGTCAACGTGGACAACGAACGACACCATCGGAAGTAGATTGTGCGTATAGAGGCTGACAGCTGGGTCAACAGCCGCACACAAGGAAATGCCTCCTTATTATGCGCAAGATAATGATTCCTCCACCTGACATCTGGGACTCACCGGAAGGGCCTCTGTATTTCACGAAATAAAGTGCCCCCACTGACATGTTGGACCCACCAGCTATCTTTGCACGCAACGAAGTGCCTCCTTATTACGCACAAAAAAATGAATATTCCCCCTGCCAGCTCGAACCCAGTGTCGGTTTCAAAACCGGCGGATCTCGGGTAGGGGGTCCCGAACTGTGTGTCTAAGGTGGATGGTAACAGGAGGCAGGGGACACGATGTTTTACCCAGGTTCGGGCCCTCTTGATGGAGGTAAAACCCTACGTCCTGCTTGATTAATAATGATGATATGGGTAGTACAAGAGTAGATCTACCACGAGATCGGAGAGGTTAAACCCTAGAAGCTAGCCTATGGTATGATTGTATGTTGTAGTTGTTGTGTCCTATGGACTAAAACTCTCCGGTTTATATAGACACCGGAGAGGGTTAGTGTTATAAGTTCGGGGTGCCGCACTTGTGAAAGTGTTCGGACTTTTCACACCATATTGTGGGGTACGTAAGCCCCTGGTGTATTGGCCGTACCAAATTGTATGGTTGCAAGGCGTCGTTAATGAACACACACACACACACACACAGATATATATATATATAACAAGAATGCAATAATAATCGTGATGTTATGCATTGTTTATTCAAAAATGTGCATTAAAGCAGAATGATACAGATAGTGCGATAAGCAAAGAGTGGGACTATGTCCCTTCCAAGGGCAAGCTGAGGAATAGTATTAAATCAAATATTTCGCTCGTTATTGTAATCCACCTGGGAATTCCCTGGTGTGACGTAGCTTTCTGCCTCCTTGGTTGCTGCATCATGTGTTCGGCAATAGTGCTGCCGGACAGGGTTTCCAGAGATTAAGGTCCTGAAAAAGGAGAAAAGTAACCAAACGGGAAGCCCCTAGTGTGGTTTAAGCCGCGTCTTGGGGCATGCCGCAGTGTGCCCCCCTCCCCACCTGTGCCCATGGTATTTTTAATGCGTAATTATGTACGCGTGGAACGAGCTTCGCCGTTTGGCTGGGACTAGGGTGGGGGCCGCATTGCTACGCGAGCTCGGATTGCGCCAGGCGGTCTATTTGCCGATTGCTCCGAGCGCGC
Organism: Triticum urartu; assembly: GCF_056163025.1. Taxonomy (NCBI): domain Eukaryota; kingdom Viridiplantae; phylum Streptophyta; class Magnoliopsida; order Poales; family Poaceae; genus Triticum; species Triticum urartu. Next base: position 691,581,170 of record NC_141875.1, on the reverse strand, counting down.
TTGAAAGTGTCCGGGTCTTGAAATGCCGAACTGGTGGATTGCCTTGAGAGGCTATTTTGCGCTTCTGCTGCGAGGGCCGCAGTGTGCTCCTCTGTTCGAAGAGAGCGCTATGTGTTTCCATTGACTGTAATAACCCCGCGAGGTCCTGGCATCTTGAGCTTGAGGTATGCATAATTCGGCACCGCATTGAATCTCGCAAATGCGGTTCGCCTGAGCAGTGTATGATAACCACTGTGGAACGGGACTATATCGAAGATTAACTCTTCCCTTCGGAAGTTATCCGGGGATCCGAAGACCACTTCTATTGTAATTGAGCCTGTGCAATGGGCCTCTACGCCTGGAATGACGCCCTTAAAGGTCGTTTTTGTGGGTTTGATCCTTGAGGGGTCTATACCCATTTTGCGCACTGTGTCCTGATAAAGCAGGTTCAGGCTGCTGCCGCCATCAATAAGGACTCGAGTGAGGTGAAATCCGTCAATGATTGGGTCCAGAACCAGTGCGGCGAATCCGCCATGACGGATACTAGTGGGATGGTCCCTGCGATCAAAAGTGATCGGATAGGAGGACCACGGGTTGAACTTTGGGGCGACTGGCTCCAACGCATATATGTCCGTGAGTGCACGCTTCCACTCCCTCTTGGGGATGTGTGTTGCGTATATCATGTTCACCGTCCGCACTTGTGGGGGAAACCTCTTCTGTCCTCCAGTGTGTGGTTGTCGGGGCTCCTCCTCGTCATCGCTATGTGGCCCATTGACCTTGTTTTCGGCAATTAACTTGCCGGCCTGCTTGAAAACCCAACAATCCCCGTTGGTGTGATTGGCTAGCTTTTCTGGGGTGTCGTGTATTTGACACGAGCGATCGAGTATACGGTCCAAGCTGGACGGTCTCGGTGTACTTTGTTTGAATGGCTTTTTTCGCTGACTGGGTTTAGAGCCTTTGAATCCGCCATTGACTGTCGTATCCTCGTTATTATCGTTGTTAATGTGGCGCTTATGTTTGTTGCGACGTGACCTGCTATTGCCGGCCTTGGTACCGAAGTTCCATCGTTCTTTGATATGTTATTACTATGAGCCAGCCAGCTGTCTTCTCCCGCACAAAAGCGGGTCATGAGTGTCGTGAGGGCTGCCATAGATTTCGGCTTTTCCTGACCAAGGTGCCGGGCTAACCATTCGTCGCGGATGTTGTGTTTGAAAGCTGCTAGGGCCTCTGCATCCGGACAATCGACAATTTGATTTTTCTTTGTTAGGAACCGAGTCTAGAATTTCCTGGCCAATTCTTCTGGCTGCTGAATTATGTGTCTCAAGTCATCGGCATCTGGTGGCCGCACATAAGTGCCCTGAAAGTTGTTGAGGAATGCGGCTTCCAGATCTTCCCAACAGCTAATGGACTCGGCTGACAAGCTGTTAAGCCAATGCCGCGCTGGTCCCTTGAGCTTTAGTGGGAGGTATTTGATGGCGTGTAAGTCGTCACCGTGGGCCATGTGGATGTGGAGGAGGAAATCCTCGATCCATACTGTGGGATCTGTTGTGCCATCGTATGATTCAATATTTACAGGTTTGAAACCTTCTGGGATTTGATGATCCATTACTTCGTCTATGAAGCATAAGGGGTGTGCGGCGCCTCTGTATTGGGCTATATCGCGACGCAGCTCGAATGGGTCTTACCCGCTGTGTTCGGCCCGGCCGGATTTGCTTTTACTGTATCTGGCATGACGTTTATCGTCTCACAGAGTGGCGCGCCCTCGTGATCCGTAGATCGATCTTGCATGCTTTGCTTTATCCTCCAATATGTCTCGTAGGTTTGGCGTATGTCCCCATGCCTTTTTATTTGAATGGCGTTGGGGTGGAGGCTGAGTTTTTGGCTGGAATGCCTCTCTATCGCGGCCACGAGGTGGCCGATCAACCGTATCATACGCTTCTTCCTCCAGTCGAGGTAGCAACCTGCACTTTGGGTAACTCTTGGAGGGGTGCTCGAGTTTATATTCCTCGACCGCGAGGACTTCAGTCCATCTGTCAGCCAGCAGATCCTGATCAGCTTGAAGCTGCTGCTGCTTTTTCTAAAGGCTATTTGCCGTGGCTATAAGCCGGCGTTTGAAGTGCTCTGGTTCGACGGGATCCTCTGGCACACCGAATTTGTCATCACTGAGGCTTGCCTCGTCTTCGGAGGGGGCATGTAATTATCATCCTCCTCTTCTCCATCTGCCGCTCTCTCAGGAGGGCTGGCTCCTCCATCCTCCTGCTCTAAATCTTGCTGGAGGGGATTGTTGTTGTCTTCGGCACTATCCGGAGTATTATTATCTCCTGTACCGGTATCACCACTTTTGCTATGGCGGGACTTAGAGCGGCGCCGCTGACGTCGGCGCTTGGGTTGCTTCTTGGAGGGGTCATCCTCCGCTATCTCATCGCCATTGCCTTCTTTGGGTGTATCCACCATGTATATATCGTATGATGAGGTGGTTGTCCAGTGCCCTGTGGGCGGTGGTTCCTCTTAGCCTCCCGCATCATCGTCCATACCGTCGATGTCTTCGAAGTCGAAGTCGAGCATGTCGGTTAAGTCATCGACAGTGTCTACTAAGTGGGTGGTGGGTGGGCCTCGAATTTCTTCGTTGTCCGCATCCCAGTCCTGCCGGACATAGTTCGGCCAGGATCCTCCTGACAAGGAGAGAGACCTTAATGAGTTCAGTATGTCGCCAAAGGGCGAGTGCTGAAAAATATCCACGAAGGTAAACTCCATGATCGGCGCCCAATCGGATTTGAAAGGAACGGGCGCAGGCGGTTCGGAGTCCGTGGCCGGAGAAGGATCCGGCAGTTTAATAGCACGGCTCTCGTGCAAGGTAAGGTCGATGTTTGGCTCGATCGCCACTGAGGGTAAGGCCTCTGTGGCGGGGTCCATCCACCCATCTGCGGAAGGGGCACCTGGCTCCGAATTGAGGGTCGGAGCGGCTGCCTGTGCGATCTCTTGAACACTATCTGATGGTAGCGCTAAACCGCACTCATCATGACCACGTGACGCACAAGGCAGAGGCTCGAATTCGTCGAAGATCAAGTCTCCACGGATATCAGCCGTGTACTTTAAGCTTCCAAACCTAACCTGGTGGCCAGGGGCGTAACTTTCAATCTGCTCCAGATGGCCAAGTGAATTGGCCCGCAGTGCAAAGCCGCCGAATACGAAGATCTGTCCAGGGAGAAAAGTCTCACCCTGGACTGCATCGCCATCGATGATAGTAGAAGCCATCAAGCCTAATGGCGACGACACAGGGGAAATCTCAACGAAAGCACCAATGTCGGTGGCAAAACCGGCGGATCTCGGGTAGGGGGTCCCGAACTGTGCGTCTAAGGCGGATGGTAACAGGAGGCAGGGGACACGATGTTTTACCCAGGTTCAGGCCCTCTTGATGGAGGTAAAACCCTACGTCCTGCTTGATTAATATTGATGATATGGGTAGTACAAGAGTAGATCTACCACGAGATCGGAAAGGCTAAACCCTAGAAGCTAGCCTATGGTATGATTGTATGTTGTAGTTGTTGTGTCCTACGGACTAAAACTCTCCGGTTTATATAGACACCGGAGAGGGTTAGGGTTACACAAGGTCGGTTACAAAGGAGGAGATATCCATATCCGTATTGCCTAGCTTGCCTTCCACGCCAAGTAGAATCCCATCCGAACACGAGACGAAGTCTTTAATCTTGTATCTTCATAGTCAAATAGTCCGGCCAAAGGATATAGTCCGGCTGTCCGGAGACCCCCTAATCCAGGACTCCCTCACCCAGCATAGTGGGAGGCTGACTTGTGGGCCTACCAAGTTGACGAGGACGGAGGGCTTTGTCAACTTAGTCAATATGAACGATTCTAGCTCCTGTTACCGTACGATGTTCATCCAACGGCCGTAGTGCTTCTTCAACCTCTCGTCTTCTTGCTCCAGCCGCCCAAACCAGCGCCGGTCGTGCCGCGTGCTCCTGCCTCCCATGGCCGGTTGTGATGCCGCAGAGGCCTCACCGCCCCCTACTACTCCCACTGCTGGCCAGGCCATCCCTCTACTCACCCACACCCCCTGTTATCCGGCGGCCACAGCAGCTTCACACCGCAGCCAAACCAGTGAACCCTCGTACTCCTCTTCACGTGGGCATCCACTGTTGCGTCTTCCCCGGCTCCGAGTCATCCCCTTCCTAGTTCTCGCCGTCGTCCATCGCCCTGGTGCTCTCGGCGCGGCGTGGTCAACGTGGTCAACGATCGACTTCCATTGGAAGAGTACTGTACGTGGAGAGGCTGACAGCTGTGTCCACGGCAGCCGCAAGGAAGTGCCTCCTTATTACGCGGAAAATAATTATTCCTCCAGCTAACAACGGGGGCCCACCGGACGGGCCACCAGTATTTTGCAAAAAAAATCATTTCCCCCTGACTGCTGGGACCCACCGGACGGGCCACCGTATTTCGCGAAAAAAACGTCCCCCTGCTGTCAGCTCGGAACCATCGGAAGTGCCTCCTTATTACGCACAAAAAAATGAATACTCCCCCGGCTAGCTGGGACCCACCTTGCTGGGAGGCTGACTTGTGGGCCTACTAAGTTGACGGGGACGAAGGGCTTTGTCAACTTAGTCAATATGAACGATTCTAGCTCCAGTGACCGTACGATGTCCATCCAACGGCCGTAGTGCTTCTTCAACCTCTGGTCTTCTTGCTCCAGCCGCCCAAAGCAGCGCCGGTCGTGCCGCATGCTCCTGCCTCCCGTGGCCGGCTGTGCTACCGCAGAGGCCTCACCGCCCCCTACTATTCCCACCGCTAGCCAGGCCCTGCGGCGACGGTAGCCTCACACCGCAGCCGAACCAGTGAACCCTCGTAGTCCTCTCCGCGCGGGCTTCCACTGTCGCGTCGTTCCCTTCCTAGGCCTCGCCGTCATCCACCGCCGTGGTGCTCTCCGCGCGGCGTGGTCAACGTGGTCAAGGAACGACTTCCATCGGAAGAGTACTGTACGTGGAGAGGCTGACAGCAGGGTCCACGGCCACAGCCCAGTTTTTTTGTGATTTGCCAAGTAAGTCGCTTTATCAGGCCTGTTGGGCTGCAAATCTTTCAAGACGAGGAGAGCTTTCATTCGGCTGGCCGAGAAAATGGCCCATCAGTAATGAGAAATGGGTTGTACATTTTTAAAACACATCAAACAGGCAATTAGTTTCAAATATATTTTTTTCATTTCAAGATTTTAAATTACATTAATTTTTATGCATGGAGAATTTGTTGGATTTTATATTGATATACATTTATTTTTAAAACCAGTTTGAATGTGAGTCAAAATTTCGGGATCAAAAACAGTTCGGACCGCACCGAAATATGCAAAAATTCGTATAATTTTTTTACTGTTGCCACAATATGGGCCGTAATGCTAACAAAAAGAATATGGGCTCCAAAAAAACCTTAAGAATTAGCAAATGGGCTGTAAATTATTAGAAATATTGGAAGATGGGTTGTATGTTGTTTTCCATAGATTTGATGCTTTCCTAAAAAAGGTTGACGCACAAGCACTGGATGTTGGATGACCATCCAACGGCCGTCGTGCTTCTTCAATCTCTGCTCTTCCTGCTCCAGCCGCTCAAACAAGCGCCGGCGGGACTGCCTGCTCCCTCCTCCTCGTGGCTGGCTGTGCTGCCGCGCAGGCCTGACCGCCCGACCGTACTCCCATCGCTGGCCTAGCCATCCCTCTACTCAACCACACCTGCTGTTATTCTCCGGCGATGGCAGACGAACCGGTAAACCCTCGTACAGTCGTACTCCCCTCCGTGTAGGAAACAACTGCCGAGTCTTCCACTACAAAAAAATACACTTCCGTGATGATACGTGTTTGTCACAGTAGGTCTCGTTTTTGTCATGCATGTACATCCATGACAAATTTATGACTGAATCAAGATAGTCATACATGTCCTGTCGTAGAAGTGTTCCATGACATTACCAAAATTATCATCACGGAAGTGTCCACTTCCATGATGATAAATCGCGCGTCACAGAAGTGCTTTCGTCAAGGGTGACCGACACGTGGCATCCACCGTAACGGAACGCCGTTAAGCTATCGGGTCGGATTTTGGATCCGATAACCCGTTAACAGCCCTGACCAATGGGGATTTTCCACGTGTAAAATAATCATTGGCTGGAGGAAACACGTGTCGGCTCATCGTCGGGACATATGTCATCCACTCATTGGACAGAAGGCGTCTATGATACGTTGACACGTGGCACGGCCCAACAGAGGCCCATTCCTGTGAAAAGGCCGGCCCGTTTGAGTTGGTCAAAAGGTGGCGGACCGGCCCCTAGAAAGCATGTTAATGGCATGTTCGCATATAGCCCATTTACAGCCCCCTAACCCAAGGCCCGTTATGCCATATCTGAATTAGGCCCAGTAGCGTCATCTGGGCCATCCAATATGATTCCAGGCCGTTTTCACTTCTGGCCCATGTATGGCCCATGACGTCTTTCGGCCCATATGAGGCCCTATATAACTCTTGGCCTATTAACGGCCCGTGGTGAAACTGGCCCGTAATGAACAGTGTATCACTTTACACCCATTAACGGCCCGTTGTGAAACTGGCCCGTAATGAACAGTGTATCACTTTATACCAATTAACGGCCCGTTATTCCGTTGGGCCGTCTCCAGCCCATGTTATCTTTCGGCCTTCTCAGAGCCCATTTATTCTTGGGCTCATTTCCAGCGTTCATTTACTTACGGCCCATTACTGTCATTTTCTGCTTATGGGCCAAATTCAGCCCGTGGTTACAGTTGGCCCGTTTGTGGTCCGTTAATACGTTGGGCCGTTTTCATAGCGTCATCAAATACGGCATATTAACGATGTCCCGTTATGGTCGGCCCATGAACGGACGATTCCAACTCTAGCCCATTTACGGCCAGAATGCAGTCTGTTTGGCCCATGTTTGGCCAATCGATCATACGGCCCGTATAAGGCCCATTGATAATACGGTCCGTAGAAGGCCCATTGATGATACGGCCCGTAGAAGGCCCATTGTTTCTACGGCCCGTAGAAGGCCCACTGTTTCTACGGCCCGTAGAAGGCCCACTGTTTATACGGCCCATAGAAGGCCCACTATTTCTACGGCCCGTAGGAGGCCCAGTGTCACTACAGTAAATATTAGACCATGGTTATTGTGGCCTAGTTTTAAAAAATAGGTTATTGCAGCCACTAGCAAACCGCAGAAAAAGAACTGCACTGACTACAAGCAAACAAATAAACAAGACAACAAGGAAATAAATAAGCAAGCACCTTACACTAGGCTATCATGGCTATTAGACATATTACATCCACTGGGCATCAAAGTTCACCACCAGTGCAAATATAGGGAACACAACAGCATCTAACCGTCGCAGCAAAACAAGTCCAGAACTGAAACCACTTCAGAAGAGCTCAAGAAACAATATCCTGGGTACCCATAATGCTGGCAAGATGCTTAGCAAGCTTATTAAGTTTCTCTTGTTTGGCGCTTAAGTCCTCCCGCGCTTGCTGTTGCACCAGAAAGTATGCATCTGAATTCTGCAGGGCCTTCCTCAGTCCTTCGGCTTCTTGTCGCATAACATCTGATCGATGTCTTTCAACTTGAAGTTGAGACTCAAGAAGCCGAACTGATTCAGGCAATGAGTTCGAAGAGCTGGTGCCAGCAGTGGTAGCCAGTAACTCGAACACTACATCAAGACAGGACTTTGGGGTTGTCTCATTGTCTTCAGTATAGTTTTTATCAGCTTTCTTGGAGACCAACAGGGATGTCTCACTATCTTGAACCTTATCTACATTACTTCCTTTACCATTGCATAACAAGGTACTCTCCTCCAATATTTTATCCGCGTTCTAAAAGAGAAACAAACAAACACATCTCAGGTTTACAATGTAGTGTATGAAACTCATTTTGGTAAACCAGTTCAGTAGTAAGGTGGACAGGATAACAGCATGAAACAGACATATATCTATGTAGTATGGTCACTGTATGGTCTATATCATTCTAGTTTATGTTGCCAAATCAAGATAGATACAGTTCGAATCATATCTATTTAAGACAAAGCAGCACAGACAGAATATAAGTGTGGGAAATTACACAGCAATAACAACACTTGTAATGTGCATGGTATGAGAACATAATTGTTTATTCAATTGAAACTGAAATCAACATAGAGCAAGTTACAAGAGCAAACAGCCAAACACGTTGAAGAAACAGGTTTAAAACATACCTGTTGCACCATTGGAGAAATTAGTTGGTATCAGTAAATACAATGATGCAAGAGCAAAGTAGTATGAACCATAGCTACGGAACCTAACCTGAGAACAATTCTTCTTCTGCTTTAAGCGTTGACTTCGGGTTCGGAGTGGTGGTCCTCGTGATTTGGGCACTGCAGTTGCCTTAGTATCTTCTCGTGTTTGGGTGCTCTGTGGTGGAGATGGTGATGTGTCAACGGGAACTGGGTGTCTATCTGCTAGGGTTGGGGTTAGAAGGGGTGTAGCTGGTTCTCTGTCCAACTGGGTAGGGGTGCAATCTGCATGAGTGTGGGTTATGTGTGGTGGGCTGGTTCTTGGGCAAGTACAACCGTGGTTCTATCTGCATTGACAGGTAGCACGATCTTTTCTGAAGACCGTGTTTTTACTCCCACAGATACTTCCATCACTCCCTCCAATTGAAATGGCTGATAAACAAGAAAAGTAATTGAATGTACAGACATTGTAAGATAGACAGGTGCAATGGATACTAGGGAAGAAAACAGGGCATGAAATAATTCACATTTATGTTGTCTAAGCAAACAGAATAGCAGGACATAATTTCACATATATGATGGCTAATTAAACAGGATAGCATGACACAATTTCACATGTATGATGGCTAACTAAACAGGATAGAATGACATACTTCAAAATATGATGACTATGTAAACAGGATGACATGATATAACTATACGATGTGTCTATTAAAGTGGTTGGCATGCCATAAATCACAAACATGCCGTCGATGGAAACATGATGGCATGATATAATTCACGGATAGACTGACATAATTTAAATATGATGACTATGTAAACAGGATGAGATGATATAACTATATTATGTCTTTAGAAAATGGGTTGGCATGCCATAATTCGGATATATGCTGTCTATGTAAACATCATGGCATGAGATAATTCAAATATATGATTTATATACTAAGGAAGTGAGCAGAGGGCAATCGCATATATGATGTGTCAACTAAGGAGATGGCATTCAATATTGTGTATATGATGTAAAAACTAAGCATTGCAATACAACATATGCATTATATGAGTAATATAACCCAGCCAAGTTTGAGCATACACCTCAGGGGGATACTAGGATTGGTCATCTACCTCTGAATCCTCCTCTAAAGAGCTATCTGCAACCAGCAAGATATTTGCTTCAGCAGGTAGCATTGTCTGCTCTGAAGACCTTGTTTTCACTCCAGATTTCTCCATCACTAATTCAAATGGCTGATGCACAGGAAGAGTAGTTGAATATACAAACATCATCGACAAAAGCAATGAGAAATACAAAAAATGGACGGCATGATATAATTCACATATATGACACTTGCCTAAACAGCATGGCATTGCATAATTCACATACATAATGCCTTGCAACAAGATAACATTGCATAATTCACATATATAATGTCTTGCAACAAGATGGCATTGCATAATTCACATATATGGTAATTAGACACTAAACAGGTGGCATTCAAACAAAGCATGTCTAAACTAAGCAAATGACATAGCAATGCAAGATACCATACGCACGATATGAGCAACATAACCCTGCCAAGTTAGGGCATGCACCTCGGGGGGGGGAATATGACTGGTCATTTGTCTCTGAATCCTCCTCTGAGGAGCTATCGGTAACCAGCAAGACATGCGCTTCGTCAGATAGCATTGTCTGATCTGAAGACCTTGTTTCCACTCTAGATTTTTCCATGACCGTCCCAATTGGCCGATGCACAGGAAGAGTAATTGAATGTAATAAAATTATTGACAAATTTAACACGTAATAAAAAAATGATGGCATGATATAATTCACATATAAGATGACTGGCTAACCAGGGTGGCATTGCAAAATTCACATATATGATGCCTGGCTAGACAAGATGGCATTGCATGATTCACATATACGATAAAGAAACTAAACAGATGGCATTGACACAAAGCATGTCTAAACTAAGCAGATGACATCTTTAATGTATTCAGTATGCAATGCAAGGCACCATATCCATGATATTACCAACATCAGCATGCCAAGTTAGAGCAAAGACCTCATGGGGTAAATAGGAGTGGTCTTCTCCTTCTGAATCCCCCTCATGACAGTTATCTTCCTCTTGATTACGATCTGAAATGGGTGGAGGGGGCTGCCCTTGCGCCCACCATGGAACGACGTCTGCATGAAATTTTATTGCCATGCAAGGCTCGTCTCTTTTGCTCTACATGATCAGTTCCATTATGTACAATAACTGGCATGCATAGGAATAAAACATAGTGAGATTATGTAAGGAGTGCATGCACAAATCCAGAGTGATGGTAGAAAACTGTGGATAGACCCAAAACCAATGATAGGAGGCAGATATTAGCTTTAGTTAAAAAATACAGATACTGGCTCCTTTAATGTTTGTTTGCACCCAACATGAAACTCATAGAAGAAACCGGAGATTAACCAGATAGTAGACAGATAGTACTGATTGCTGCCCCAATATGTACCCCACAACCATTTAAAAACTCAAGTTTCAGCGTTAGTTTGGACCTGACTCATTGTCTAATAGGTGAACACGACGATAATGTAGCATGATATCATATTAAGCGACGAATAACGTAAGCAGACATGGAAGAGTGCGACCTCTCTTGCGGACCCGTGTAGTCCTCAAGGTCATCTGCTCAGTTGATGATGGTAATGTAGTTGTCATGCCTGTCGGCGGCGGGGAAGAAGATCTAAGGCGGCGAAAGACAGTCTGGAGAGCGGATCCCTACTGTGGTGAACCCTTCCGTCATTGGAGCAGCTGAGCTGGGGTGGAACACGGCGCCGCAGGAGCAGGACAAACCACACATGGTTTTCTTTGACACATATCTGTAACAGAAGTAATTGAGTAAGGGCTTGTTTGAATTTGAGAATTCTAACAATGCAGGGATAGGAAATAGACAGGAATAGGATAGGAATGCACGTGCAAAACAGAGAATTTTAAAACACAGGATTTCTGCCAATCTGGGTGTTTGATTCACAACAATTGGAAGATCACAGGATGCAAAAAAGCATGGTGAGATTAAGTCAAACCACAAGAAAATGTACGGTTATAATGCTATTATGCTACTATCTCTTAGTCTTGTGCTTGATGAATAGGAATATGAAAAGGAGGAGAAGTGGAAATTAGAATTCCTACGGTTTTTCTTTCAAGGAGACACTAAAGGAACAAATCCTACAGTTTTCCTTTGCTCCATTCCTTTGCACCAAATTCATGAAAAGTAGTACCATAGGAAACTTTCCAATTCTGATGTTTTTCATTCACTTTTCCTTTCAAGCACTGGCGATTCTAGTAGGCAGGCTTGAGCAAGGAAAATCCTACACTAAAAAAATGTTTTTGTGCTACTTCTATTACTTTGGACCCAGGCCACTGCCATACTAGCTCAACTCCCAGGCCCATCAACAAATGCACAGCTCAAACGCGTAGAGATAAATAATGATGGCGTTCAAGAGAGTCCATCACGGATAGCTAAGTTGCCTGGTACCTCACTGCTTGTCATATAGTAGGATGAAATAATCGTATTTCCCGTTACTATGAGTGCTCAGTGGACAATATATATAACATCTATCCCTAATAATAAAGCACGAATTGACTCCGTGGTTTCACCATCACAATACGCTTCTTCCCGTGAATTTACGCTTTCAGTTTTTTTCACCTATATTATTTTCTATATCCGAGGTGGTACTATTGCTTCTTCCCCTTAATTTTCGTCGGTCATTAAGATGATTTTCGTCCGCCGTCAACGATCCATGTTTTTTCATCGGCCGTTGATGTCGCTATGTCTAACTCAGATGGCCCATCAATTTTTTCATCAAATGTCTTTATGGCCCAAGTCAGCCGGCCCAACTTCTGTACAAAAGAAGGCAGAAAAAACTGCTATCAACCAGCCCAACTTCTGTATAAAAGAAGGTAGAAAAAAACTGCTATCAAGTGGGAACGAACTCACAACCTCCACACCAAACCTGACAAGTCATTGCCAATTCAGCTGGGATGCCTTTGTGTTCGGATAAAAGGTTTCACACCTGTCAAATAGTCCCAGGCGGCCGATGCAAAATAATTCTGGACTAAGCTGGATCGCAACATATGAGAATATTATGTTGATTAATCTATTAAATAGTCCCACCTCGCTCCCTTAGATCTAATTTTTCTAATTTATATAAGTCTCAATTTTCTTGTGGATATCAAGGAGACATCTCAAGAATCATTAAGGAGTAAATCAGATGTCTCATAACAAGGAAGGAAAGAGGCATTGAAAGAATATAAGGAAAGAAAGAGGGAGATTGAGATAATAAGGAAAGAATGAGGGATTTCAGATGTGATTATAAATGAAAGAAGGTATGAGGAATTAAATGATGAGAGAAGGAAGCTTCCATGTGCGTGCGGGGAAGATGAGGCAGAAAAGAAAGGGATCGGCCATGATGATTGAGGACTCAAGAGAAACCATATTTGGAACAAGAAGCATGTGTACGCCACACTCCATTATGAGTCAGAAATAAATACAAAAACATGCGTACAATTTTTTTATGGAACACACAAGTTGAGATTTGAGCACATATAAAAAATAACATGAGCATATACAAAATTAGATGTCTTTGCACTAGAAAAAACTTAGATCGTGGCCGATCAAGATTTTGAGTTATTCAAAAAAAATTGTGCGGGAGTTATTCAAAAAATTAACGGGATGTACGAACACACGGCTTGCACAACATTACCCACGGCGGACATGAAACGACAATACAATCGGATCATCATCACATGTGCGACCGGTCTCCCAGATCAGACGGTCAGGTGCAAAAATATCATAATTTACCTACATGGTCGAGGCTGATGAATTTCTTCTTTTGTGTCTAAATTTGTTAAACGCTTCGTTTGTAACTGAAATGGTAGGTGTTTTGTTTAGGTGCATATGCCACGGTTCAACTAATTCTTTATATCAGAATTGTTGACGTCAAGAACTAATTAAGATATGATGTTGTAATACTAATATTTGACGTACCGACATATTTTAATTCAAGAGAAAATTATTACGTATAACACGCAAAAAAATATGTCTAAATTACAATAAAAAGGTGCTCATTTTTGTTGGTCATGTGCTATATTTTTCTGAGAACAAAAAAAATCTTTACTCTTATTTTTCTGATCAACTCACTAGCACCCGTCACCAAAGTACAAGGAATCGGACTCGGAGTCCCTACTGTCTACGACTCAAACTCCGCACTTTTCTCTGTTATATCATAGAAAGATGGGTGATCTTTGTACAACACTCCTCATATTATGGTGTTTCTCATGTGACAATGCGGAGGATTTGGAGTTTATTTATATCATCATGTCTCGTGATATGAGCCATTGCATTAGTAAAGTGGGTTTTTTGTCTCCCGTTGCCACGCACGGGCATCTGTGCTAGTGTAGAGTAAAAAAGAGATGCAACGAGTGTACAACCTCTTTGGCGAAGCCATGTCGATCTCAGCGTTATTGGGTTGGCCGGTGAGGATGCTCTGGCTGACTTGGCTGTCGGAGGAGGGGAAGAAGATCTTAGGCGTTTGGAGATGGAGCCCGAGGTACTGCTCCGCTGTTCTAGAGGGTTTCGTCGTTGGAGCAGCTCTGGTTAGTTGTACGACGCCGAGGCTGAAGCAGGACAAGAGAGACAACGAACAACATTAACCTGAGTGGAATTCTAATAGCATCTCCAATACAAGACATAAATACATAAACACAAAGTGCTAGATGTAAAATACATCAGCCGCTCATCTCTGAACTTAACTGTCGAAACTTAATTTAACTGTCGAAACTGAACTTAACTGTCGAAACTGAACTTAACTATAGAAACTGAATTTTGTTGTCGAAACTGAACGCACTAGCAAGGTGAGGCTACACGTCGGTCGACTGACTTTTTCATCTCTGGTCAGTCGATTTTGCAGCCGTTGGATATGAAATCAAGGGCCTGCGGTTCATCTTCAAACTCCACCCCCCTAAGACGGCCAAACAGCAGCCCCCCGCTGCCCGCGACCGGCAGTGCACCGCCCCGCCCGCCCCGAAAAACACTCCCCACCGCCGGTCCGCCGCCACCCCGGCCATCCCTCTAGCCCCCCCCCCCTGTGCCGAGCTTTTTCTCCAGCGATCCCCACGCCACCGCCCCGCCAACGCCCTCCACCGCCAGCGACCACCGCCCCCATCCTGAACCCTATGATAGATAGTGGGGTACCTCTCCGATGAGCCCCCCTCCCCGCAGCGGCTGGTTCTTCCTTCACCCCGGTGGCATCGGAGTGAAGTGTAGCTAAATCAGAGCAGCATCGCAAGCAAGAGCAAGAGCGAGAGCAGCAGCGCGAGCAAGAGCAATAGAAAGAGCAGACCAGGAAGGGGACCGAGAGAAAGAGCAGAGCAGCAGCGTGAGCGAGAGCTAAAGCAGCAGCAGGTCCTACTTATGTGGACGTCACCGCCAAGGGAGCGACGCCATGGAGGAAGTGGCCGGCGACGCCGCCGTGGATGGAGCCGCGCTGTGTCGGCTCGGGACCGAGCGTCGGCAGCACCGTGAGATCGAATCAAGAAGAAAATGCGGTGATTAGTGTACAACCTCTTTGTTGGCGCCGATTAGGCCGCAGCTTCATCCGAGGAAACGGTGATGATGATGCTCTTCCGGTGGTGCAGGTGAAGACGGCGGTGTGGGAATGGAGGTGGCGTGAAAGACGAGGGGAACGTCGGGGCAGCTCCTTGGAGGTGGAGGACGGGGTGGCTGAACCGGCGGGACGATGAGATCGACGACGGATCCTCATCCGGTACGGTGGATGAGGGACGTCGAGGTGTTGCTGTGGACGATGTCGTCGGGGAAGAGACTCTGGCTGGGTGGCAGACGGAGCAGGGTGTGGGGTTTAGTCGCAGGTTTTCACGGCCTTGGTGTACGAATGGTGGGCGGATGGGATGGCAGTGGGGAACCATGGCTTAGAGATGCGCTTGTCCGAAATGTGGGGTAAGTTACGAAAGTACCCCCACCGATTTGAGGCGGTTCTTTCGGTTCAGGGGTACCACGGGCATTTCGCGTGTCGGGATTTCACAGGAGGTGGGAGTTTTCGCCCGCGTTGTAATTTCGGAATAGCAAGGTGTGGGTTGAGATGGAGGGAGTTGTCGGAGCACAACGAGACAAAGATATATCTTAAATATTTCAGGCTAACAAGGCGCGGGTTGAAGAGGCGGGAGTTTCGCAGCACGATAGACAGAGACGCTAGCTTGAATTTTCGGCATAACAAGGCGCGGCTTGAAATTTCGGAAAAACAAGCTTAACGTGTACCCAAAAAAAGACAATTTGCACCTCAACACGCACAACACACACACAAACACCATTTAGACTAGAGTAAGGTACACGTGCATTGCACGCATGAGATTTGGCAACCAAATTATGAATAAATACCACATTATAGCATGCAAGCTTTGAGTCATATATGCATGATGTAGATGTTCGTTTAATTCTTATAGTTCATTTCATTCAAAATAATCTAGTTTTTATAAGAAAGCTAATCTATTTTAAGATTCATGGAATTGTGCGTCGTAAGACATAAAGTAAAAACAAATAATGGCAAATCATGTAGAAAAACATTTGGGCAATTCTGATACGGAATATTCTAGAACAAATAAGAAGTGCTTGTGTTTTGATGTTTGTGCATTATGCTTAAGTTCAACCATGGAGTCTTCTAGACTATACATGTGGCGAAATCTGGTGGAATCTAGATGATATCCAACGGCCAGTAGTACTCAAATTTGCCATCTTTGGACCATCGGATTCGCATCATCCAACGACCATAAAGTTACCCGCACACAATATAAAAAATTTATAATATAATATATATATATATGGGTATAGATATAGATATGTGATGCAAAAGCCGCCCATCATCTCCAATTAGAATAGTGTGTCGATGCACGGATGCGACGTGGCCAAATGATGTCTGCCATCGATATCTCAAATTCAAATCAGTCTGACCTTGTTCAATGTGTATACATTACAACATGCTCGTTTCCAAACCACACCGCGCAGATCTCCGTTATATTCATGCATGCATGGGTTTCAAACATCAGGATCTCTTATTCAAATATTTGAATTCAACTTTACATTGATTGTCACCTCACCTATTCAGCTATTCTTTTACACCCACACAGTAGTCTTCTGTTTATAATTGTACCACTAACTTTCTCTCATGCATGCATGCACACACACTACCAGTCGGCATTATCCATCGCACGCATGCAATCTTTTTCTTCAGGTCGGCCTCCCATGAAGGCACACACCAACACACATCCCCCTCTCCATCATATCGGGCATTCTTTATATCTCACGCGTGCATGCGCAACGATCGATGTTCCTCTATGTATGTGTGTATATAGCTAGGTCTTTCATAGTTTTCCACACAAACCGATCAATCGATATATCCAGTGAGGTCTCACCCTCTTTCCCACGTCCACATCGATCAATCTATACCACTCTATATAGGATTAACATATATAGCTAATACACCCACATTAATTATGTATCCAACGTCCCCCTCTCATCATCCATGCCTTCCGCTTCATCTCTCAGACACGTGCACAATGGCGAAGACAGGGGGCAGTAAGGGCCCTGCCCCCCTCCGCCTAACATTAATATATATCAAGGCTAATATGAATGTGATCATTAGACAATTGCTGCTAAAAATGGTTTAAGTTCATGAATTGACCCTCCTCGTAAAGGATTAGCAATGCTTGTCCCCCTAGCTCATTTATTTTTCATGGCTCCACCACTGCGCGCATCAGCGCACGTGTTCGCCCCCTCTCTCTAAACATCGATCTCGCACTTGTGCATTCCTTCATAGTCTCCCTCCACTCGGCCCCTCGCACCATCTTCTAGCCCCCCACCGAATTTTGCCACATGTACAATCTAGCAGACTCCATGGTTGAACTTAATTATAATGCACAAACCTCAAAACAACAGTGGTTCTCTTTTGTTCTAGAATCTTTCGTATCATAACTGCCCAAACTTTTTTCTAGTTGAATTGCCATTATTTGTTTTTACTTTATGCTTTACAACGCACAATTCCATGAATCATAAAATAGATTAAGGGCTTCTTTGATTCAAAGGATTTTCAAAGGAATTTTGGAGGATTCTAATCATTAGGAATCTTTCCTATCTTGGTTGTATGATTCGTAGGATTGTAAACCATAGGAATTTTTCCATATGATTCATTTGCACTAGATTTCATAGGAAACATCCCATCCACTCAAACCTCTTTGAAAGAATTCTGTGTTTTTTCTTTGCACAATCGAACACTCATACAATCCTGTAGGATTCAAGACGACATTCCACTATAATCCCATGTTTTTCCTATTCCCGCGTTCTTAGCTTTTTTATAAAAACTAATTGATCTTGAATGAGATGAACTATAAGAATTAAACGAAGGGCTACATCAGGCATATATGACTCAGAGCTTACATGCTATATTTTGGTATTTATTCATAATTTGGTTGCAAAATCTGATGCGTGCAATGCACGTGTACCTTACTAGTACTTCGATTATGTGCAAAACACGTAAATTAGAATACCAATGGCACGCTACACAGTGTCTTTCTTACAGTTCATGAAGCCACGTGGCACATGTGTAGGCGTTGTTGCGACCTCCTTGCATGGGTTGATCACAGTGACGTGCTGCTGGTTCCAGAAGAATGTACTCGTACTCCCTGAGCCATACTGGCGGTACATGCACGAAGCGAAGATGTGCATGCACGCCATGTACGCACTCATTCCTCGCACGCACACGTGGGTACACGGGCGGACGCAATTTTGTACCAAGATCCACCCCATGTGATAATTCGACACGTGTAAAGTCGTTCACTTCATTGATGGTCAATTAATACAGCGCTTGCAAATTGAGTGGACGTGAGGGCAGAAGAAAGACATTATTACTCCACTGCGCACATGCGAGTAGTTAAATCGTGGGTTGCTAGTAGTACTTCCATTGGTCTCCTTCATATTTCTGCCAATTTTTGACAGTAACATAATATTTACGCATTTGAGCAGTGTAGTACTTGAAATTTATGTTCCGCTAAACTCATCGGGAGCCGTTTCGGGCCTTGAAACCAAAACCATCAATTAATCCTTACCTTGTTCCCATCACATTCGAAAGCCTGCTCACACCTACTAGTAGTACGTACCAAACCTAAACGTGTTCCCACTATGCAGGTATTAGTACTAGTGCTAGTACTTAGGTTATAAAAAGGGGAACTACCTAACCGAAAATCACTCTACCTTTCCTCCTCATAAGTGCTTCTTCTTCGTTCGTCGTTGCCATGGCCGGTGAGCAGAGCTCCAGGTCGAGAACTACTCGTAACACGGGAGCGGCAACCAAGGTTGCGAAAAAAAGAGGGCTCGCCGCCATGCAGAGACCTCGAAAGATCTCTCACGGGCAGGCGATGGCTCCCAGGAGCGCCCTAGCCATGGAGGCGAACATGCCGAGCCGGTGGAGCTGGAGTCGTTAACCCTCGACGGCATGCCCGATCAGCTCAATAAGCAGAAGGAGTTCATCCAAGGCTTGATGGATTTGCTGAAGGAGAGCCTCGACGACATGCCCGCTGAGCTCAATCAGCAGGGGGAGTTGACCGCCGGCTTGGTGATGCTGCTGAAGAAGAGCATTGCCTCGGAGAAGAAGGCAACCGGCGAAATCCTGCGACTTCGGGAGGACAATGCGAAGCTCTGCCACGAGATCGACCTGTTGAAGGAGAAGAACGGCGGCTGGAAGAAGCTGCATGAGAATAGTAGTTCCTCGATGAAGTTGCTGTAGGCCCTCGCCATGGAACAGAAGGAAGAGTTGGCGAAGCTCCGCATCGAGCACCCGGCTGCTGTCAAGGTACGTGATATGGCCGTGGAACAGATGATGAAGGCTCGCGTCGAGAAATGCCGCGTCATGGACACAATGATGAAGATGGCGGAGGAGACGCGCAAGGAGATGGAGGTCGTAGAGGAGATGAAGAAGCAGTTACCACTCCGCGGCGAATTAGATCATTTGGGTGATAATCTTCCTTCTTCTTTTGCTCCTGTGTTTCATCTTTTGCTTCGGGTGTTTCGCCACACGTGTCACGTTCTCTGCGAGGCATGAATAGAACAATGTTTTTTTGAGGGAATGAATAGAACAATTCTAACAATGAGATGACTAGCAAATTAGATCATTTTTTATCGCCATATGGCACTGGGCTCCCGTGTTTCGTGCTCCTCCGTCGCAGTACTACTCCAGTGGAAAACTTGAGTATACCGCACGGTTCTTTGCTCGTCCTCGATCAGGTCATCGGCGCATTTATACGAGCAGTCAAATCACAAGGCCCCGCCTTCCAGCAGTAATGAGCCGTCAAATCACAAAGGCCCTCGCCTCTCGTGAAACCGACCAAGCTAGACTACCCCGCCCTCTAGCCTTTTAAAAAATGTATACTTTTGTACAACAGTAGTAGTATCGATGGATTGCGCCATGGAGCAAAACATAAAATTAAAAAAAAGGTGGTACATATAGAGAGCGCTCGTCGCCAAATTATGCATATAGTACTATTAAAAAGGCTAGTCACAATAATGGTGTCCAGCACAACCCACCCCTCAAATAAAACTAAGAGGGTGCTTGGATACGTTTTAGTCCCATGACTAAAAGTAGTGGCACTAAAACATGCTAGCCTCACCCATGCTTGGATCCCAATACTAAAAAGGCTAAAATCAAGTTAATGAGCATTTATTATCCTCCAAACCCTCCAATCCGGAACTCGTCCATGTTAAAGGAGAGGAGTTAAATGAGTAGAGAGAGGACTAATCCACATTTTAGTAGGGGTACCCCTGACTAAAAAAATTAGTCTCAAGACTAGTTTTAGCCCCTCTTTAGTCAGGGGTGCTTGGAACTTTAGCCTTTTAAAGAGACTATTTTTAGTCAGACTAAAATAAGTCCCTTGGATCCAAGCACCCTCTAAGCATCCTGGAATTCTTTGACAAAACTAAGCACCCTAAAATTCTTTGACAACTAAACTGCTGGCTATATGATGTTGGCCATATATATTGTACGTATATAATCTGAAGAAACGAGTGGTAGTACTATACCAACTAAAAGATGAAATGTAAGAAATACTAGTATGTATGTATGAAGAGTTAAAGTAACGAGAAGAAACATAACATAGTTCTGCTGGGGGCTCAGCACAACACACCCCTCAAATTAAATTAAGCACACCTGAAATTAAACTTTGCAACTATTCCGGTAGACACTACATTAGAACCACCATGAGCAACGACACTACCACCTTACTCGGAGTCCTCGTCCACGTCCTCGACTTCGTTCTTGTCCCTCTTCCTCTTGGCCGATACTTCTTTTCTTGAACCGCACACTTGGTTGTTGCTCTTCATCCAACCCTTGTAGATATTGAAGCAAAGGTAGCCATCCATTGCAGCGTAGTGGATGTGGTCTATATCTAGTAAATTTTGCTGCCATGCATGACGATGAAACGTGTAATGAGGTTTCTCCAGTTTACCGTACGAAGGATGAACCATGGCTCCTGCCAGGGTCAGCATTGAAGGTTAACAAGAGGACACCAGCCGATTCTTCTGGAGGTCGAAGGTGTTGCCTACAACGAGTCCTATCCGATGCAGGACTTCTTTGTCATTACTAAAGTCTACAGTCACGAATTTGACTAGGTTGCTCTCGAGGAAGTCCTTAAAATCCCGGCACTCAATGTCGGCATGGCATATGTGGTAGACCAAGCATAAGTCATGCACGCAAACCTGGATCACGGCGGGCTTCTTCCTCTCTTCGTCCTTTAGATCCTTCTCTCGTCCCAGGACTGCGGTGTACACAACATCTAGCCCAGCGACCCACTCATCATCTGAGTCTTCGAACATGCGTCTGAAGCGAGAAACGCATGCTTTCACCATCGCGGAAGAACGGGTGTAGATGACGTCGAACTCATTGCCGGTGATGGTTCTAACCTTGTACTCACTACCGATCATGGGGTTTGGGATGCCATGGATTTGGGAGGAGGGTTAGTATTAGTGGAAATGCCGTAATGTGAATGGACGGGACGACTAGGAGCGAAGCGCCGTAGTATTGAAGGACGTGCGGGGACGAGTAGGAGCGAACTACTAGCGTGCGAACAGCAGGGTAGTGGCTCTCCATTCTCCCATGATACGAGCTTCCGAGAGCCCTTGGATCTGAGATCGAACGGTTGCATGGCGTGATTCTAGACCTATGGGTGAATATCCTATCCTGGAGGGTTATTCTACAAATTTTCAGCAACTTAGCATGCGACCGTTTGATCTCAGATCCAAGGGCTGCCAACAGCCCGTATCATGGTCACGCCTACCACGACTGTCGCGTCGCTCGCGCGGTCGCGCCCTTGGAGATTTAACATGGTGCGTTAGGCTATCTGATGTTGGCATGTCATACATAGTCATCACTTAGTCACTCATACTACAACAAGGTTGGCTATAAGTGTATTTTTTTCTCCTCTCTGTCTCTTTCTTCGTACTCAAGGAAGAAACGGTGCTAAGCGCGTGTATTTATTGCATTTGCCAAGGAGTGACCTCTTCCAATGAAATGGTGTTGCTAAGTTTGCTTCATTTAATTAGCTATAGACTCAAAATTGTCTTTTCACCTAGGTACACGCGCTTAGCACCGTTTCTTCCTTGGGTCACCAAACTAGTCTCTCTCTTCTTGATTAACTTGCCACATCAAACTTTATGCTTATGTGGCAAGCTTAAGCACCTGTAGGAGAAAGTGAAAGTAAGTACAATAGTGCGCTTTACATGACATTTTTGCATATGTGGAGGAAAGAGAGGCAAGGAAAAAGTGGAGAAGTGGGCTCTCATGCAAGAGCCAGCCTCTACTACATGGTGGAGCAATGGGAGAGGCACCTGTATGGAGGTGGTCAGGAATCTGGGTGACTCACGCCGGTCGTAGCGCCGTAGTTAAAATGATAATGGCAAGTCAAATCACGGGGCCCCACCTGTCCACCAGTAACTCGCTGTCAAATCACACAGCCCTACGTTTGCAGCAGCCTACTCCCTCGTCTTCTCGCGTCTCTGTCTAACCGACTAGGCAGAACTGCCCCGTCGCCTACCGCGCAGGAAAAGCCCCGCCCTCGACTTTTAAATAGTATACAGTATACTAATTTTGTATCCATGGATTGCGCCCGCGCCATGGAGCAAAGCATCTAGAAAACGGAGGAGAGATAGTGGTCTTGCAATAGAGAAGAGGGAGAGGCGAGACAGTGGTTTTGGAATGGAGATGATGGAGAGGAGAGGAGGTGGTTTTGCAATGAAAAAGAGGGAGAGGAGCGTGCGGCAGCGATTCAGGATTGGACGAGAGGGCCGTCGCGCTCTGACTGGATCAAAATCAAAATCAATTTACGCTTCAATTAAGAAAGTGACCCCACATTAACTAGTCTCCCTTTTATTCTGGGTCATAACTGACCATGATTTTCGCACATAAAATATATGTTATACGTTTTATACAAGTCCACTATCAAAATTACAATTTGCAACTATACAAGGCCACCAACATTAATCGAGGCAAAATTGATGGCGTTTGCCTCGTGCTAGCACCCAAGGACATTAATATCCCATGTGTGCATGCGGGAGTGAGAAGGTTAGCTTGGATTCCCAACATTAATCAACCAATGAGGAGTAAGAGGGTTGGCTTGTTGTGCTTGGCAGAGAAAAACCACATTAATTAACACGACAATCAAGGTGACAAACTAGCTTGCAACATTGACTTAAACATAGCATTGATTTTTACCTTGGTACCTGTAATATGAGTTTGTGGCCTTGTATACAAAAATGGAGGGAGTATAATTTTAAAGTACATTCAGACACGAACCAAACGATACAATTTTTGGTGACATGCATTCACATTTTGCTTGTCAAATACAGTACGTGGTCAAACTTTGACCCAAAATACGCGAAACGACAAAAAAATACTTCCAAGACCAGCGCCGCTCTTCCGCTCTTCTCCTCTTAAACCACCGCCGCTCCTCTCCTGTTCCAATCTAAATGCAGGGCCGGTCCTCTCCTCTTCCATTTCAAAACCACCGCCCCTCCTCTCCTGTTCCAGTCCAAAACCAGCGTCGCTCCTCTCCCGTTCTAATCCAAAACCAGCGCTGCTCCTCTCCTCTTCCATTCAAAAACCACCGTCGGCGAGTGAAGGTGCTGTGGAGAAGTAGATCGATGGAGGAGTACAACCGATACGTGAGGATCGCAGACGGCGACCCTGTGAAGCTAGCTAGGATGTTGGAGATACAGTCTTGGTTTGACAACAAGGACCTACTAGCAGCGACGGGACATCCATGGCCAAATATCTGCAACAGAGCAAAAAGGCGGCAATACTCCCGGAGGGAGTCGTGCGGGAGTACATAGAGCTACTCCTATGGGCCATATCGATCCCATATGGAGCATCCACCAGAGATTAAAGGATCGAGCATCTACAGGGTGCCGTTTGTGAGGGTGTCCTGCCAGAGCGAGCCGGTGGAGTCTTCGTCGACCAAACCCAACTGCAAGAGGAGAAAAGCAGTTGGCCCGACGACGCTTCCCCGCCATCGTCTCCCTCGCCGTTCACTTCGTCTCACGGGGCGGCTGTCTACCGCCGAGGAATAGGAGGGGGCTGCCCCCCAGCCCAATATTCGGGCAGGTTGTGAATTGTCAGGAGGAGCTTAGGGTTGTCAGTATTTGCAGGTTGTGAATTGTGTTTTGTGTTGTGTATTTTGAGAGTACTTTCAGATATGAATGTCTTTTGAATTTCAGATTTGCAGTATTGAGCATATGAAGTATTTTATGAATTTTAGATATCTATTTTTACCACTTAATAAATGTAGTTTCATAGGAGTATAAAAGTGCAGACAATGTGATTCTCAGAGACGAATCTGCAAGTTTCAGTTTCAGATAAGAAACTACAAGTTCAGTTTCAGATAAGAAACTGTAACTTTCAGAGGCAGAGCATATATATTAACACGGCCTTTTCAGACAGGGTTAACATCCTGTTGGAAGTTTTATTCATGGTCGAAAATGGAACTACCAGCCAGTTAACATCATGCTGATCAACATTCATGCATAGCACATCTTCATATGATGCACAGTCAAAATTCCCACACAATGTCGAGTGTGCGAAACACAGAGAAAACGAGGGACAAAGTTTTGGCAAGTGTTGGACATGGTTTTGGGTTGCTCCGTCTAGGCTTTCATTTTTAACATGCGCAGCCCACGTCCTCGGATGGGAGGTCCATAGGCCTGTTTGTATTTTCTTAGGGCCGTTATGTATCGACCCGCCTATGGACCTCCCATCCGAGGTTTTATTTTTGGCAGCCCAATTTATGTATTTTTTTGAAGAAAACGCAGAGGTCTGATCTATTTTTCTATATAAGAATAGGAACGACAGGTCCAACCTATGTTTCCCTTCTAACTATATTATATATATTTAAATTATTTTATATGTTGACTGTTTAGTTCATATAATTGGCAAATAGATGACCGCTCTCGCGATCCCCTTCGCCCCCGCCAGCACCTCCACCCTCGATGCCGCCCCCGCCACTACCTCCACCCTCGCCGCCGCCATAGATCTCGCCGTCACCCCCCGCCTCCTGACTCCGGGTGCGCCTGCCCCCTCAGCAAGTCCGCTCGCGCGCCCCATTGAGTCGCCAGCCATATCCACGGGGGAATGGCTGGAAGATAGACAGATGTACAAGATGCATCTCCAACATGTCTACAAAGCCTTCCCGCGGATGCTCCAGCCGCTCGACTCCGTCGCGCCAGCGGTGCTGCGGGAGACTCGAGGGAGGAGATGGAGGGAGCGGGCGATGCGGATCCGCGACGACGCTCTCTCCTGGACCCAGTGCATGCGAGAATGGAGGGAAGCAGAGGAGGAAGCTGCGAGGGGAGGAAGCCGAGGAGGGACCGAATCCGTTCTCTCACTCGCGCAGGTATGCTCAGATGTGCAAGG
This sequence comes from Triticum urartu, assembly GCF_056163025.1. Taxonomy (NCBI): domain Eukaryota; kingdom Viridiplantae; phylum Streptophyta; class Magnoliopsida; order Poales; family Poaceae; genus Triticum; species Triticum urartu. The sequence goes on along the minus strand of NC_141875.1, from coordinate 691,555,935 downwards.
ATCATGTGGATTGGGAGCTGCTAAATCTAGCCATGCGGATCTACTTCGAAGGAGATTTCTCGGAGAAGCACAGGATGCCCCACCCCAGTGAGCCGCCGATTGCGTTTGTTCGATGGGCGAAAGAAGAAGTGAATTCCGGAGATCCACGCCGTGCTGCGAGATGGGAATGCTTGACTGGACTCCTGCTCACCAGCACGCCACCGGAGCCGGAGCAAGTGGATCCCCTGCCTTACCTCTCCTCCAAACCTGCAGAAGATTGAAATTAGGCTTGCAATCTGCTTCAATTGAGCTGTCTGGTGGTTATTTCTGCTTCCTAAGAGACAACATCTGGCTGGAGGATGAGAAGGAACCAGGAACTCCGATGAATTTCCCCTATCACAATTGGGGGGAGCGCCGGTTGGGCAGTGGTACGGCCCACCTCCGCCCTAAATGGGGGCACAATCTGGGCAGGCTCCTATAATTTCCCAAGATCAGTCTGCTGGGGGTTCTGACTCTCAGATCAGTGGGAAATCTCAAGGCAAGAATCAGCAAAAGAAGAGATAGGACATCCAGAAAACTGCTCCTGCCCCTGCTTCGGGCCTTATGGCATACTCTGAGGTGATCTACTACAACTGTGGGGAACCAGGGCATCATTTGGATAAATATGTCAAGCCCAAGAGTTGTTTTATCTGCAAAATGGTTACCCATAAAGTTGAGAATTGCCCTGTCAGAAGGAAAACCCACAGTTCTGTTAGATATGTTGGAAGTGCTGCTCCAGGATTATGTTCACCATTGACAGAATTTTCTGTGACACAGAATTAGATAGTTTCTTTCCCCTTTCTAGTTGTAGAGCTCTTCCCAGATGTGGTAGTGAGCACACTCCTTTGCTCTCGGACTCTGGTCTTAACCAAACTCCAAAGAGCAATAGTTTTAAATTTGAAAAGTGGTGGTTTCTTAGAGAAGATTTTACTGAGCTAGTCAGGAAAATCTGGAATGAGCCTACTGGGAGCAGCTGCCCCCTAGAAAATTGGCAGATCAAAATCAGGAGATTTAGAAGAACTACCAAAGGGTGGAACTCCAATGAGGAAGCTAATCTTGGAATATACAAAAGGCTTCTCCTCCTTGAGTTTGATTCTCTAGATATTACGGCAGAAACCACTAATCTCTCTGAGGCTGAGACTAATAGATTGAACTTTGTCCATGGAGAGCTCAAGAAAATTTGGCTTCAAGAAGAAATCAAAGCCAAACAAAGGTCTAGAGATAGGAACATTAAGGAGGGTGATAGAAATACTGCTTACTTCCATGCAGTAGCTAACCAGAGGAGGAGGAAAACCGTCATTCACTCCCTTGATGGCCCTAATGGCCCTGTTACTGAGGTAGATGAGATGCTGAAAGTGGCTAGTAACTTCTACAAAGACCTGTTTAAGAAAGAAAACCCTTCTGGGTTCTCTCTACAAAACAATTTTTTTCTCTGCTTCTGAAAAAGTCTCTCCTGCTGAAAATGAGCTGCTCGAAGCCCCCTTTTCAGAGACAGAGGTGAAGGAAGCCATTTTTAGCTCTTATCCTGATCGGGCTCCTGGTCCTGATGGGATTCCCTTCTTGTTTTACCAGCATTTTTGGGACTTGGTGAAAAATGATCTCTTAGATCTTTTCCAAGCCTTTCATAGAGGAGAGTTGGATCCAGCAACTTACTCATGGGGGGTCTATTGGGGTCAAGTTAAATAACTGTGAAAGTGATTTTTCCTTGCTGGTAATGGCCTTAGGCAAGGTGACCCCATCTCCCCGCTTTTGTTTAATTTAGTAGTGGATGTTCTTACTAAAATGCTGAGCAAAGCTGCTGATCATAGTCTGATTGCAGGGTTCTGTCCTGAGGTCTGCCCTCGTGGCATCATCTGCCTTCAATATGCAGATGTTACCATACTTTTCTTAGACAATGACTCCACACATGCTAGCAATCTAAAAACTGTTCTAACCTGGTTTGAACAAGTCTCGAGCATGAGAATCAACTTCTCTAAAAGTGAACTCATCCCTATCAACATGGATGATCTGGAGTTAGCTGACTTCCTCTCTATTCTAGTCTGTAATAAAGGTAACCTCCCTATTAAGTACCTAGGTATCCCTCTCCGCTATGATAAACTGAGGAGAGAGGATATCCAACCCCTTCTGGATAAAATCATTAAAAGGATTGCTGGGTGGAGGGGCAAACTTCTCTCTTACAGAGGTAGATTAATCCTCATACAAGCTTGTTTGGCTAGCATTCCAGTGTATCTCCTCTCCTTCTTCAAGTTCCCTAAATGGGCAGTGAACCTCATCAATTCTCGGATGTCTCATTGCTTGTGGAATGATTTTGAGGGAAATAGGAAGCTACACCTTGCTAATTGGGCCCTAGTCTCTATGAAATAAGATTTTGGAGGCCTAGGCATACCTAACCTCCAAGAAATTAACATATGTCTTCTAGGGTCTTGGATTAAAAGATTCTATGAGGAAGACCTGAAACCCTGGAAGCTTCTTATTTCCCATAAATACCTAGGAAATAAACCTAATATTTTTGTCCCTTCCTCCAACCCTAAGACCTCTAGATTCTGGAAAGGATTAAAATCTATTATGCATGCTGTGAAATTTGGCTATAGATGGAACATAGTTGATGGGAGCAGAACCAGGTTCTGGAAAGATACTTGGTTTGGCACATCCCCCCTAGCAGTCCAATTTTGGCCTATTTACTCTGTCCGCAATGAGCTTAACAAAAGTGTCAATGAAGTTTGGGACGGTCAATGCCTAAAACTCTCTTTTAGAAGGAACTTTAGTGATAGTCTCATGGAACAATGGTTCCAGTTGGAGGAAATTGCCAAAAGCATTACCTTTACTGCCGAGCCGGATGCCCTGATTTGGCAGCTCGACAATAAGGGGAAGTATTCCACAAGCTCCCTCTATCATGTTATCAACTTTAGAGGGGTTCAACCCGTGTTTATCCTGCTGTCTGGAAATTGAGAGTTCCCCCTAAAATTCATTTATTTCTCTGGCTTCTCTCCAAAAACAAATTGATGACTAGGGATAACCTTAGGAAGAGACACATCATCAAACCCCTTGATTGTGTTTACTGCTTGGAACAAGAGTCTTGTTCTCACCTATTTTTTGAATGTATAGTTGCTAAACATCTTTTGGCCCACATTGAGGAATATTTCTCTAGTCAGATTGGCTCATCCTTCAAATATGTCGCCAGATTCTGGATTGCTACCAAAAAGTGCTCAGTTTTAAACACTGTTAGCTCAGCTATCCTTTGGTGCCTCTGGAAATATAGAAATGCTATGATTTTCAGTAAAACCTCCTGGATTTCCATTCCGCAGGTCTTGAGGTTGATCAGGAACATGGTGAGGAACTGGGCGATTCTCTCCTCGGATCAGACATGGACAAGTTGATGAGCTTCGTGGAAACCCTAACAAGATCCCTCCAGAAACCGTTGGCGATCACTTGTGGCTGAACAAGGCTCGACCTGCTCTGGGGTTGGACACGTGGGCTCGTCTCAAGATCTCTGATGAAGATGATGGGCACCTGGCGCCGAAAAAGAGGGACATCCACCATGCTACGCCTTCCAGCCCGGTGTCTCCGCTTGCTTACTGGTCGCCGCAGGCTGACACTGCCCCTCGGCTGAAGATCATGAAGGCTTCACTAGACCCTCCTTGTGTCATTTGAGTGCTATATCCGCTCTGCCTTTGGCACCGCTCGGGTGATTTGTGTTATTCAGGGAACTTGTTCATCCACCCCCTAGTTTGTAGCTTTTCTACCTTTGCTTTCGAACTGCTCTTTGAGCTGCTGTATCAGAATATGTTGTGGTTTCGTTCTTAGCAATGGAACCGGGGAGATGCTCCCTGTTTTTCAAAAAAAATAGTTTATATGTTATTATATATTATTTTTATTGTCATCATATATTTAACAGATACTTACATATGTAAGAAAACAATATCGCACATCTTATTAACTTATGAAAAATAATTTCTTAACAAATAAAATCCTGGATTGTTTTTGCACGAAAATCCTAGTGATTGTGTACAAAAGCTTGGTAAGATTTAAGGACGAATGTAATAATAATATCACTTATTATTCAAATATATTTACAACAAAATGCCGAGCCCATTTTTATTTTTTGATAACATTGCTGGCCGAACCCAACATTATAATTAGAATCAGCCCAGCAAAATCATGTATTTCGAGAAAGTGCAAATGGGCTGTAATTTTTTAGGAAATAAAATAAACGGGCTGCATGGATGCTACATTATTTGTTCACCCAGCCCAGCTAATGGCTGTAATTCAAAAAAAAGATCAAATTGACTATAAATTCTACCGCGCAAAAAAAGACTGTAAATTCTGAAAAAATGGGTTGAATACTTGCCACATTTTTGGAGGCTGAAATGTGGGCCAATAGGTTGAAGCCAATGCAAGTCGTTGTCAATTTAGTCAACAAATGATTCTGACATGTTAGCCGTTGGATTTATAACCAACGACCGGCATCCATCTTCAATCTCTCGTCTTCTTCCTCCAGCGCCGTCGGGACCACCTCCTGCCTCCTGCTGCTAGCAGCTCTGCTTAGCACGCTTCGCTATGAAGCGCTACAGCACCGTTGGCCAGGCCATCCCTCCACCCCTCCACACCTCCTGTTCTTCTCCACCGACTGCCGAACCACACCGCACTAGAACCAGTTAACCCTCGTACACCTCTCTGTCTGTGACTCTACTCCCGCGTCTTCCCATCTCCGGCTCGTTGCTGTCCGTGGCCTCGTCGTCGCCCACCACCTTGGATGCGCTCGGCGCGGCGTGGTCAACATGGTCAACGAACGACACCATCGGAAGTAGACTGTGCGTGGAGAGGTTGACAGATGGGTCCACGGCCGCACAGAAGGAAATGCCTCCTTATTGCGCGCAAAATAATGATTCCTCCACCTGACATCTGGGACCCAGCGGAAGGGCCTCTGTATTTTGCGAAATAAAGTGCCACCCGCTGACATGTTGGACCCACCAGCAATCTTCGCACGCGAGGAAGTGCCTCCTTATTACGCACAAAAAAAATGAATATTCCCCCACCCAGTTGGAACCTAGCATAGTGGGAGGCTGACTTATGGGCCTACCAAGTTGACAAGCACGGAGGGCTTTGTCAACTTAGTAAATATGAATGATTCTAGCTCCTGTTACCGTACGATGTTCATCCAACGGCCGTAGTGCTTCTTCATCCTCTGGTCTTCTTGCTCCAGCCGCCCAAACCAGCGCCGGTCGTGCCGCGTGCTCCTGCCTCCCGTGGCCGGCTGTGATGCCGCGGAGGCCTCACCGCCCCCTACTACTCCCACCGCTAGCCAGGCCATCCCTCTACTCACCCACACCCCATGTCATTCTGCGGCGACAGCAGCCTCACACCGCAACCGAAACAGTGAACCCTCGTACTCCTCTTCGCGTGGGCATCCATTGTTGCGTCTTCCCCGGCTCCGAGTCGTCCCCTTCCTAGTCCTCGCCGTCGTCCACCGCCCTGGTGCTCTCGGCGCGGCGTGGTTAACGACCGACTTCCATCGGAAGAGTATTGTACATGGAGAGACTGACAGCTGGGTCCATGGCAGCCGCAAGGAAGTGCCTCCTTATTACGCGGAAAATAATTATTCCTCCACCTGACAGCGGGGACCCACCGGACGGGCCACCAGTATTTTGCGAAAAAAAATCTTTTCCCCCTGACTGCTGGGACACACCGGACGGGCCATCATATTTTGCGAAAAAAATGTTCCCCCCGCTATCAGCTCGGACCCACCGGAAGTGCCTCCTTATTACGCACAAAAAAATGAATACTCCCCCGGCTAGCTGGGACCCACCTTGCTAGGAGGCTAACTTGTGGGCCTACTAAGTTGACGGGGACGAAGGGCTTTGTCAACTTAGTCAATATGAACGATTCTAGCTCCAGTGACCGTACGATGTCCATCCAACGGCCGTAGTGCTTCTTCAACCTCTGGTCTTCTTGCTCCAGCCGCCCAAAGCAGCGCCGGTCGTGCCGCATGCTCCTGCCTCCCGTGGCCGGCTGTGCTGCCGTAGAGGCCTCACCGCCCCCTACTATTCCCACCGCTGGCCAGGCCCTGCGGCGACGGCAGCCTCACATCGCAGCCGAACCAGTGAACCCTCGTAGTCCTCTCCGCGCGGGCTTCCACTGCCGCGTTGTCCCCTTCCTAGGCCTCGCCGTCGTCCACCACCGTGGTGCTCTCCACGCGCCATGCTCAACGTGGTCAAGGAACGACTTCCACCGGAAGAGTACTATACATGGATGGGTCCACGGCCACAGCCCAGTTTTTTGTGATTTTCCAAGTAAGTCGCTTTGTCGGGCCTCGTGGGCTGCAAATCTTTCAAGACGAGGAGAGATTTCATTTGGCTGGCCGAGAAAATGGCCCATCAGTAATGAGAAATGGGTTGTACATTTTTAAAACACATCAAACCGGCAATTAGTTTCAAAATCTTTTTTTCATTTCAAGATTTTAAATTACATTAATTTTTATGCATGGAGAATTTGTTGGATTTTATATTGATATATATTTATTTTTTAAATCAGTTTGAATGTGAGTCAAAATTTCGGGATTAAAAACAGTTCGGACCGCACCGAAATATACAAAATTTCATATAACTTTTTAACCGTTGCCACAATATGGGCTGTAATGCTAACAAAAAGAATATGGGCTCCAAAAAACCTTAAGAATTAGCAAATGGGCTGTAAATTATTAGAAATAATGGCAGATGGGCTGTATGATGTTTTCCACAGAGGCTTTCCTAAAAAGGTTAACGCACAGGCACTGACTGTTGGATGTCCATCCAACGGCCGTCGTGCTTGTTCAATCTCTGCTCTTCCTACTCCAGCCGCTCAAACAAGCACCGGCGGGACTGCCTGCTCCCTCCTCCTCGCGGCCGGCTGTGCTGCCGCACAGGCCTCACCGCCCCATCGTACTCCCATCGTTGGCCTAGCCATCCCTCTACTCACCCACACCTGCTGTTATTCTCCGGCGACGGTAGACGAACCAGTAAACCCTCGTACAGTCGTACTACCCTCCGTGTGGGAAACAACTGCCGAGCCTTCCCTGCCTCCATGTCGTCCCCTTCCTAGGCCTCGCCGTCGTCCACCGCCCTGGTGCTCTCGGCGCGGCGTGGTCAACGTGGTCAAGGAACGACTTCCATCAGACGTGGACTGTACGTGGAGAGGCTGACAGCTGGGTCCATGGCCGCAGCAAGGAAGTGCCTCCTTATTACGCGGAAAATAATGATTCCTCCACCTAACAGCTGGGACCCACCGGACGGGCCACTGTATTTCACGAAAAAAATGTTTCCCCCTGACTGCTGAGACCCGCCAGCTACATCTTCGGACGCAAGGAAGTGCGTCCGGGCAAAAAAATGATTCGCCCCCTTACTGCTGGGACCGACCAGCTACATCTTCGCAGGCAAGGAAGTGCTTGACAGTCGGGACCCACCTGGTCAAAGCGTACGTAGCGTTGTCATTCTGGTCGTGAACGTGTACGTACATACTGGTTGATGTAGAGGCACGCACGTGTCATAGTAGAGGCGCGCACGTGTCGTAGTAGAGGCGCGCACGTAGCATTTACACGTACGTACAGCGGCCAGGGTGCAAGAAAGAAAATACGGCCACGTATGTGTACATACGGGCGGGGTCTCGAACACCTACCCGCGCATACGTACGGCGAGGCCTCGTGTACATGGCTGGGTCGGCACGGAGAAACAACGTCGTCATCGTGTTCATGGGGACGCAACGGAATGCGTCGTGTTCATGGGGAGGCAACGGAATGCGTCGTGTTCATCGGGAGGGCTTGGATGGAACAGGCGATGAAAACGAGGCCTGGCGTCCCGCAGAACGGAGGAAACGGCCTTGTGTTCGACCGGCCACGTTCAAAACGGGATCTTGTTCATCGGGAGGGGTCTGGCGTACCGCAAAACGAAGGAAACGGACCTCCTACGGTCGAAACGGGAATCCTGTTGATCGGGAGGGTTGTGGCGTACCAAAAAACGGACGAAACGGACTTGTGTTGGAGTGCTATGGTCGAAACGGGGGTCCTGTTCATCGGGAGGGGTGTGGCGTACCGCAAAACGGGACTCCACGGGATACTGTTCATCTCCACCGTCGACCCCCTCCAGCCTCCACGAGCTACTGTTCATCCACCGTCGACCTCCTCCAGCCTCCACCTGCGACTGTTCATCCACGGGCTCCTGTTCATCCAGCCTCCACCGCGCGCTACTCCACCTGCTACTGTTCAACCACCCCTCCACCGTCTACTGTTCATCCAGCCCTCCACACCCCGGGGTCCTGTTCAACCACGCCTCCACGGGCACCCTTCCACCGTCTACTGTTCATCCAGCCCTCCACACCACGGGGTCCTGTTCATCCACCCCTCCACGGGCACCCCTCCACCGTCTACTGTTTATCCAGCCCTCGACCACACCACGGGGTCCTGTTCATCCAGAGGCAACGCCACCGCTCACTGGTCATCCAACCCCCCCCCCCCCCCCCCCGCAACGCTCACTGTTCATCCCTTCGATCGGCTTCAGTTAGCAGCAGTAGCGAAGGAATCACTCGATCGAGTTCAGTTAATAGCCATCGATCGATCCCTCGGGTTCAGTAACGCGTACCCTGAAGTGCAATCACTCGGGTTCAGTTAGAGCCCAACGCCTCACTCGGGTTCAATTAGAGCCAACGCCTCGCACACACGCGCGTACGTGTATGAGAGAAACGCGCATCGCTCGGCCCCCGACCTCCCATCGTAACCGGGAACTCCCCAAAAATTTCCTCCCCCTCGCTTCGACCACAGTTTTTTCCGTCATGGACGGCCCAAAGAATGTCATTCAGCTGCGTCTCCGGCCTGCCCAGGACGAAAAGCCCATTTTCTGTCATGATTTTTTGTCACAGAAGTAGGAGCCCACCACATCTATGATGATACCGGGTTTTGTCACAATTATCGTCATAGAAGTGTCATATGTATGACAAAAAAAATTCGTTTGGCCCAAAATGTCACGGATGTGTCTTTTTTTTATAGTGTTCCCTGCCTCTGTGTCGTCCCCTTCCTAGGCCTCGCCGTCGTCCACCGCACTGGTTCTCTCGGCGCGGCGTGGTCAACGTGGTCAAGGAACGACTTCCATCGGACATGGACTGTACGTGGATCGGCTGACAACTGGGTCCACGGATGCAACAAGGAAGTGCCTCCTTATTATGCAGAAAATAATGATTCCTCCACCTGACTGCTGGGACCCATCGGACGGGCCACTGTATTTCGTGAAAAAAACATTTCCCCTGACTGCTGGGACCCACCAGCTACATCTTCACACGCAAGGAAGTGCGTCCCGGCAAAAAAACAATTCGCCCCCTTACTGCTGGGACCGACCAGCTACATCTTTGCATGCAAGGAAGTGACTGACAGTCGGGACCCACCTGGTCGAAGCGTCTGTAGCGTTTTCATTCTGGTCGCGAACGTGTAAGTACATACTGGTCGATGTAGAGTTACGCACGTGTCATAGTAGAGGCGTGCACGTGTCGTAGTAGAGGCGTGCACGTGTCGTAGTAGAGGCGTGCACGTAGCATTTACACGTACGTACAGCGGCCAGGGTGCAAGAAAGAAAATACGGCCACGTATGTGTACATATGGGCGGGGTCTCGAACGCCTACCCGCGCATACGTACGGCCAGGACTCGTGTACATGGCTGGGTCGGAACGGAGAAACAGCGTCGTCGTCGTGTTCATCGGGAGGCAACGGAATCCATCATGTTCATGGGGAGGCAACGGAATGCGTCGTGTTTATCGGGAGGGCTTGGATGGAACAGGCGATGGAAGCGAGGCCTGGCGTACCGCAGAACGGAGGAAACGGCCTTGTGTTCGACCGGTCACGTTCGAAACGGGATCCTGTTCATCATGAGGGGTCTGGCGTACTGCAAAACGGAGGAAACGGACCTCCTACGGTCGAAACGGGGGTCCTGTTGATCGGGAGGGGTGTGGCGTACTGCAAAACGGACGAAACAGACTTGTGTTGGAGCGCTACGGCCGAACGGGGGTCCTGTTCATCGGGAGGGTGTGGCATACCGCAAAACGGGACTCCACGGGATACTGTTCATCTCCACCGTCGACCTCCTCCAGCCTCGACGGGCTCCTGTCCATCTAGCGTCCACCGCGCGCTACTCCACCGGCTACTGTTCAACCACCCCTCCACGGGCACCCCTCCACCGTCTATTGTTCATCCAGCCCTCCACAACATGGGGTCCTATTCAACCATCCCTCCACCGTCTACTGTTCATCCAGCCCTCCACACCATGGGGTCCTATTCATCCACCCCTCCACGGGCACCCCTCCACCGTCTACTATTTATCCAGCCCTCCACCACACCACGGGGTCCTGTTCATCCAGAGGCAACGCCACCGCTCACTGTTCATCCAACCCCCCCCCCCCCCCCGCAATGCTCACTGTTCATCCCATCAATCGACTTCAGTTAGCAGCAGTAGCGAAGGAATCGCTCGATCGGGTTCAGCTAACAGCCATCGATCGATCGCTACTGTTCAACCACCCCTCCACCGTTGTCGGGACCCTGATCCTAAGTCACACCGATCTAGCATGTAACACTTCATATCACTTTGTGGCCTCACGCACGGTATTCCCATGGGTGCCACCTTACCTGGCCCGGGACCGTTTGCGCCTTTTGGCTCACGTATATGATAGTGTCGCTAGCATCCATATGACAGAGAACCCGGGCCGACATGACTAGTCGTGAACCCAAAGTAGCACTAACTTACGGGGACGGGCATACATGAATCAACCTCGAACATGTCGGTCAACAGCATATGAATCCGGGTTGTAGTACTGGGATAACAGGACTCCGGGAACCCGGGCTGTAGCAGGCTAGGCAGGACTCCGGATGTCACCGCGTGACATTTCCCCGAAGGGACAGACACAGGAACAAAGTGAAACATGCCAGCCAGTCAAGTGTTCCGGAGCAGTAGTGCTGGCTAGCAGGACTCCGGTGAACCGGGCTGTAGCGGACTACTATGGCTCATGGAAGCACAAGACTACATTTCCCCATAAGAGAGGCTATCAGAGGTAAACAACTAGGTTGTCGGATCCCACACATAGCAATACACGTTACACGTACGCATAACATGCAAGTATGTGTTGTACAACATGGCATCACAACATAACTCAAACTCATATAGATAAAGGCCCAGAAGAGCCACATAGCATTCAAAACAAACAGGGGTCTCATGACCCATCATTTAGAGCATACAAGCAACGGAAGCATTACATGTCTGAGTACAGACAACTACAAAAGGAAAAGACTAAGAAGCCTGACTAAACACGACCCTCCCAAGGGTACAAGATCGTAGCTGGGATACAAGCTACTCGTCGAAGTCACTAGCGTAACCAACTACAAAACATAAATAAGCAAATGTGAGTACAAAGGTACTCAGCAAGTCTTACATCAGAACTATCTACATATGAAACATTATCAACAAAGGGGCGGTGGAGTTTTAACAGCAGCAAGCCAGCTTTGACTCAGTGGCTAACCTATACTATGAGTATCAGAAACTTCTTTGAGGTGAGAAGACGCACACGAGTCCACATATTCACCATAACAATACTCCACTATGGATCCGTTCCCGTCTCCCTACGAGAAGGCCATCCATGGCACTCACGCTTATCTTGGGGATTTTAGCGTATCCACTTCAAGTTGTCTATATACTACATAAGTCCTCCAAGTTTCCATATCCAAGGAAAACGGCTATTCAAATAGATAACATTGACCCTGCAGGGGTGTACTTCTTCACACACGCTCTCGCCACTTCTAGCCCTGTACACATCATGTACCTCGACAACCTTCAAGCGGAAGTCGGGCGAGGGTGTCGGCCACGACCTGACTAACCACACAAGTCTCTCGTCCAGGTTTATCGCCTATTCGAGTTCCATCCGCAAGGAGTTCTGGCCGAAGTCTCCAGTACAGCCCCAAACGATGTGTGCAGGGTTCCCAAGCCCACCATCCGGGTGCCACTTGGTACACCGTGCCACGGTGCCTAGTCTGTCCCAAGCCCGTCCCGTCGGACACCACCTGGTAGACAAATAGCACTACCTACAAACGCCAGAAACTAGTTGCAACTCCTGGACAGAGATCAAGTGGATTAATAAGCCGAGAGGGGCCGGATAACCGGAGCCCAATGTGTGGTAGTAACTGGACTTGGATAACATACACAAAACTCAGTGCTTAGGGACGGCTCCAATGAGACAACCCACCATGTACTCCTACATGGCCTCTCATCGCTACCTTTACCAAAACGTGTTCACACACTTAGCCTTTACCGGTAGGAGATGTTCACCACTCCGATTCATTCCCGATGAATCAGACCTGACACAACTCTAAGCATAGCTGGCATAAAGAAAACAAGCATGGATGAGCAGGCACATCAAGGCTCAAGCAACTCCTACTCGTGCTAGTGGGTTTCAACTATTTACAGTGGCAATGATAGGTCATGCAGAGGAATGGGTTCAACTACCGTAGCAGAAAGTAGCAGTTTGAATCGTTGTTGTCCTAATGCAGTAAGGAGTAGGAGCGAGAGAGTGGGATTTATCGAAATGCTCAAGGGGGGTTGCTTGCCTGATAGATCCACGAAGAAGCACTGCTCCTCAGACAAGTACTCGGGACACCTTCCGGAGTAGAACCTATCAGGAGGGGACGGTGCCGGCAATCAATAAACAACCATATGTGACAATATGATGCATGAAGATGACATTTCAAAGATGCTATGATTTTCCCTATTGCATCTAGCATCAATTTGGTTGGAGTCCATATGAACCAAAGGTTCATATGCAAACCCCAAATTAAGTAGATAACATGCCATTATTATGTTTTCACTTATACAGCAAGTATAAGTTGGTTTTTCTTGCATGAAACTGGTATAAATGGATTCCTTACATTTTTCTGATGATTTTTCATATATAATTAATTTCAATCTGAGCTACGGTTGAATTTCTATGAATTTTAGAAGTTTTAACTATTTTCTGGAATTCCCTAATTCATTTTAAATCTAGAAAATAGCTTATTGCGTCAGCACTGCATCATGCTTGCGTCAGCAAGTCAACAGCGCTGACTGGTCAAACCTGACGTGTGGGGTCCACACGTCAGTGACATAGTTAGTTAACAGGGGGTTATTTCTAATCTAATTTAGATTAGTGGCGCTGGGGCCCACTGTTAGTGGCTCTAGGGGTAATTAGTGCCTAATTAGAGGCCATGTCAGCAGTCGCCGGAGTTCGGCCGGCGACAACCAAACCCGCGGCGGCGACTCGCCGGAATTGCGCTCCGAGCGGCGGCTAGACGCGCGGAGACCACCGGGGCGTAGCCCGTCATCATCCGCATCCAGTGGAGCATGTGGGATGAGCTGGGGAGGCCGGAGCAGAGCTCAGGGCGGCGGCCGGAGTTCGGCCTCGAGCGGGCGCAGTGCTGCGGTGCACGGGAAGGCAGGGGAGAAGGGGGAACCGACGCGAGGCTCACAGTGGACCGGAAGAGCAGCTCAGCGGGCTCGAGGATGCGCTGACGGCGGCGAGCGGCGACGGAGATCCACGGCGGCCGAGTGGTTGAAGACGACGGAATTGATAGCGAAGCAGAGCTCCTGGCGATGTGTGGCTCGACGATGAGGACGAAGGCGACAAGGCGAATCCCTGGGGCACGTCGGGGAGGCGAGAGGGAGGCGGTGGCTGCGGCTATGGCGAACGGCGGTGACGGGCTCCGTTCGGAAGCGAGCAGAGAAGGGGGGAGGAATCTAGAGCGAGAGGGGAGAGACACAGGGGTCGAAGGAGGTGCGTGGCGATGCGAGGGAAGGTCCAGGCGACGGGAGGACAGCCAGATAGGGTGGAGGTGGCGCGCGGTGGCCGCGCGCGTGCGTCGTGCCCGGCTTCTCCTCTGCCTACTGGCAAGAGGTAGAAGACGGGGCTGCCCCTGGTGGGCTGGGCCACCAGGTGGGCTGGCCAGCTGGGCTGTAACAGTGCCAGGCCTCAGGTAAGCTTTTCTTTTTTTTGTTTTCTTTTCTATTTCTGACATTTGTTTTGTATATAAAAGAAATGTTAAAACATTTCCATAAATGCTGAAAATATTTGTGGCATCTCGATATAATATTCTAGAGGCCCTCACCAATTCCCAACATTTTTGGAGCCATTAAAATATGTATATAATTTAAACACCTCCAAATCAAATATTTATGCATTGATTCAAAAATCCAAAATGAGTAGCAAAAATGTGCATCACCTCTGTTTGTTGTTCCCAACATTAACCAAAGAGCATGAACATTTTTGAATAGCATTTTGGGTTCATTGAAAATCCATTTTGAAGTTGAACCTATTGGGAAAAAACTTTGGTGCTAGGGTTTGCAACATCCCCATTTCAATTTCATTTGAAATTTAAACATGATGCACAAAGCAAGCCTAGGACCATACCAGAACTAGGGATGTGACAACCGTCTACTGTTCATCCAGCCCTCCACACCACGGGGTCCTGTTCAACCACCCCTACACCGTCTACTATTCATCCAGCCCTCCACACCACGGGGTCCTATTCATCCACCCCTCCACGGGCACCCCTGCACCGTCTACTATTTATCCAGCCCTCCACCACACCACGGGGTCCTGTTCATCCAAAGGCAACGCCACCGCTCACTGTTTATCCAACCCCCCCCCAACGCTCACTGTTCATCCCATCAATCGGCTTCAGTTAGCAGCAGTAGCGAAGGAATCGCTTGATCGGGTTCAGTTAACAGCCATCGATCGATCGCTTGGGTTCAGTAACACGTAGCCTGCAGTGCAATCGCTCGGGTTCAGTTAGAGCCCAACGCCTCGCTCGGGTTCAGTTAGAGCCAATGCCTCGCACACACGCGCGTACGTGTACAAGAGAAACGTGCATCGCTCGGCCCCCGACCTCCCACCGTAACCAGGAACTCCCCGAAATTTTCCTCCCCCTCGCTTCTACCACGGTTTTTTCGTCATGGACGGCCCAAAGAATGTCATGCAGCTGCGTCTCCGGCCCGCCCAGGACGAAAAGCCCATTTTCTGTCATAATTTTTTGGCATAGAAGTAGGAGCCCACCACATCTATGATGATACCTGGTTTTGTCACAATTATCGTCATAGAAGTGTCATATGTATGACAGAAAAAAATTCGTTCAGCCCAAAATGTCACGGGTGTGTCTTTTTTTGTAATGATTTGAGGAATGGGAAAGGAAAAGGTTGAAACTCTCTTACCTACGTACTTGTGGTTGTTTGGCAAAAGTCAATATACCAATTCCCAAGAAGCGCAAGCTTGGACCAAAAACCGTGGATTGTGTTCTTCTGGGCTATGCTTTTCATAGCATCGGCTATAGATTTTTAATAATAAAATCTGAGGTATTCGACATGCATTATGGTACGATTATGGAGGCGAATGATGCAACTTTCTTTGAGGACATATTTCCTATGAAGGATATGTCGAGTTCATCAAATCAGGAGATAACTACTCCATCTAGTGAGGAATTCACTGTAATTCCTGAACCCACCATTGCGATGGAACACGTTGAGAATCCTGTTGAGGGTGCCAATGGAACTCCTGTGAGGAGTAAGAGACAGAGGACTGCAAAGTCCTTTGGCGATGATTTCATTGTGTACCTCATGGATGACACACCCGGGACTATTTCAGAAGCCTATGCATCTCCTGATGCTGACTACTGGAAGGAAGCTGTACGTAGTGAGATGGATTCCATCTTAGCTAATGGTACCTGGGAGATCACTGACCGTCCTTATGGGTGCAAACATGTAGGATGTAAGTGGGTGTTCAAGAAGCTTAGACCTGATGGTACGATTGAAAAGTACAAGGCACGACTTGTGGCCAAGGGTTATACCCAGAAAGAAGGTGAAGACTTCTTTGATACTTACTCACCCGTGGCTAGACTGACCACAATTCGGGTGCTACTATCACTGGCTGCCTCACATGGTCTTCTCGTTCATCAAATGGACGTTAAGACAGATTTCCTCAATGGAGAGTTGAAGGAGGAAATTTACATGGATCAGCCAGATGGTTTTGTAGTACCTGGTCAGGAAGGAAAGGTGTGCAAGTTATTAAAGTCTTCATATGGCCTTAAACAAGCTCGTAAGGAGTGGCATGAGAAGTTCGAGAGAACATTAACTGCTGCCGACTTTGTAGTAAACGATGGTGACAAGTGCGTGTATTATCGCTATGGTGGGGGCGAAGGAGTTATTCTTTGTCTGTATGTCGACGACATACTGATCTTTGGAACCAAACTTGATTTAATCAAGGAGGTTAAGGATTTCTTATCTCGCTGTTTTGAGATGAAGGATCTAGGAGTAGCTGATGTTATCTTAAACATCAAGCTATTGAGAAATGAGAATGGTGGGATCACACTGCTTCAGTCTCACTATGTGGAAAAGGTCTTGAGTCATTTTGGGTATAGCGACTGCACGCCTTCTCCAACTCCATATGATGCTAGTGTGTTCCTTTGAAAGAACCGACGGATTGCTAGAGATCAACTGAGATATTCTTAGATTATTGGCTCACTTATGTATTTGGCGAGTGCCACGAGGCCTGACATCTCTTTTGCTGTGAGCAAGCTGAGTTGGTTTGTGTCAAAACTGGGAGATGATCATTGACATGCGCTTGAGAGAGTTGTGCGCTATTTGAAAGGCACCGTGAGCTATGGGATTCACTACACCGGGTATCCAAGGGTACTAGAGGGTTATAGTGACTCAAACTGGATGTCTGATGCTGATGAGATTAAGGCCACAAGTGGTTATGTTTTTACACTTGGTGGTGGGGCTGTTTCCTGGAAGTCTTGCAAGCAGACCATCTTAACGAGGTCAACTATGGAAGCAGAACTCACAGCATTAGACACTACCACTGTTGAAGCAGAGTGGCTTCGTGAACTCTTGATGGACTTACCTATGGTCGAAAAACCAATACCCCCTATCCTGATGAACTGTGATAATCAAACTGTGATCGTCAAGATAAACAGTTCAAAGGACAATATGAAGTCCTCAATACATGTGAAGAGGAGACTAAAATCTGTCAGAAAATTGAGGAACTCCGGAGTTATTACGTTGGATAATATCCAAACATCGAAAAACTTGGCAGATCCCTTCACAAAGGGTCTATCACGAAACGTGATAGATAATGCATCGATGGAGATGGGCTTGAGACCCACCGCATGAGTTGTCCATAGTGGTAACCCACTCTATGTGATCGGAGATCCCGTGAAGTAGAAGTGGGAGACAAGCTGTTGGCCAGCTGGGAGGAGAGTATCCCTATATTAACTATCCCACTCTGTGAAGATGCAATACTCTCCTGATCTGCATGGCAGGTTGATACTTATCTTAATGTGTTTCAAGTGGCTTATTCGGGTAAGTACAAATGTTGTCCTGCAGAACATCTTCTGAGAAACACACCTATATGAATTTGACTGTTAACATCGCAGTCTGTGAGAATTGGTTGTTCTCTAATAAATTCATGAAAAGGCCCTGGAGTACGACGTACACGCTCCACCCGCCGGGAAGCCTTGCAGCAGCCTAGTATCGGTCAAGAATTTGTGTGAAACTAGTCTCACAGAAAACTTGTAGTTGAAGGCATAGTCCACTATTAAAGTTGTGATCTAGTGTAGCATAAATCTCTAAGTGGAAGTTCAACTTCACAGTCTCCACTAAGCACCGGTATATAAACAATGTTTTGGAACTAAATGATGAGATGTGCCAATGAGACTTTGTGGGGGATTGTTGGAATTTTTCTAGTAGGCCTTTGGCCCAAAGCCCAACTAAAATTCTGAAATTCTCTTGGCCCATTCATGCACACATGTGAGTGGAGTGAGTGAGACTAAAGTTTAGTCCCACCCCGAAAGTTGAGAGAGAGTTGCACCTCTTTATAAGGTGAGCTCTTCAACCACTTGTATGAGCATGAGAAGAGGAGACCTACACGCGCGCTCCTCCTCCTCGCTCGCCTCGTCGCGACGCGACGCGCCGCAGGTTGCGGGATTGAGCCGAGCCAAGGACAGAGCTATGCACGTTGTCTATATTTTTGCTGCTCGGGAAAATTAATGAGTCATTAATTAATAATTAACGGACGCGTTAATTACTGAACCGTTTCTGATTCTTTTGGATCGTGATGACTCAGACGTGGGGTTTACTCCCACGACCTGCCCGGCCCGCACTATATAGTCAGGCAGACGTCTACCCTAGCCGCGGCCGCTTCGTATGGTTTCTCACCACCGTTCCAGATCATTGCGCCGCCAAGCAAGTCTTCTCCATCCCCCCTTTCGGCGTGCACCGGGAGAAGGGATAGCAGGCCTTCGGAACCCCGCCTCTCGTGATCCTGTACGGGAGAGGGGTGATCAGGTTTTTGGGGAGCGCACTCGCGCGACTGCTGGCAGCGACGACTTCTTCCCTGACCTCGGCAACCTCATCCTCGACGACATGGGCGACAACGTCAACGCCGGCTGTGCTGCTCCTGCTGCACCGTATGTGATTCTATTCTTCCTGTTCGAGATCGTGGTAGAACTCATGTTTCTAGTATGTGCCCTAGATGTGATCTGTTCATCTGCTATGCTAGTTCGCGTGATTAGTTTAATCTCTGCTAATGTAGTCATGATTTATCTTCTAATTATTCGGATTAAATCTCGTAGTAACTTGCTCATATTTCCAACAGATGCTTCTTTCTGTCACCGTTTGTTTCATCCTCCTTTATCGGCAAGTAATTGTTTCCTTTTTGTCTCTGTTAAAATAGGGGTATCGATTCAACTTGTTGCTATTGCGACATTTTGCTTCGCTACTCAAAACACTTATGTTTTAAGAGTGTTTTGTGCAATTCAACTTGAATGTCACACCGGTGACTTTGCTTAATTTTGGTGGAACTGCACAAAAGGAGATCGAGATTTGTTTCCAGTCTTCGTGGCGAGTTGTTTCAAATTTTGGTCTCAACCACATGATGTGCAGTGTGCTTTGAGATGTTGTGCTACTTGTTTTAGTACTGTTTTAAATAAATGTTGAATTGAAGCTATTGTATTGCTGTCTTTTCCCATTAAGTAGTGAACAAAAATGGACCAACCCAGACATGATGCTTGTTTCTTTGTTACAACAAATTCAGCATCACCCCCTTTATAAGCCAGTAATTGATGCCACTCTCAGAATTAACTACTGAATCTTATTTCAAAATTGCAACACTTGTTAGGGATTGGCGGGATTACCATTTTTGTGGCCGCATGTTTCATCCTCCTTTATTAGCCAGTAATAGATTCCTTTTTTCCTCTGTTTAAACAGGGATATCTATTCAACTTGTTGCTATTGCGACATTTTGCTTCGCTACGTGAAACACTTTGCTTGATTTCAGTGCAACTGCACAAAACGAGATTGGATTTCCTATTCGTGTTGGCAGATTCGTATTTTATCTTGTCCGTCTCATGAAAGGTCAGTACAGGCCTTCATCCACATGATTGTGCATTGTGCTTTTAGATGTTGTGCCACTTGTATTGGTACTGTTTTAAATAAATGTTGAATTGAAGCTATTGTATTGCTGTGTTTTCCCATTAAGTAGTGAACAAAAATGGGACTAACCCAGACATGATGCTTGTTGCTTTATTACAACAAACTCTGCATCACCCCCTTTATAAGTAGATGGAAGCACATACTGTTGTTGCACCCACTCTCCCCTGTAACTGTTTATGCTTTTCGTTAATCTAATGCCGCTAGTAAAATTAAGCAATGCCACTCTCAGAATTAATTAATATCGAATCTTAGTTCAAAACTACAACACTTGTTAGGAATGGTACTATCCTGCTTTGTAGTTCTTTCTACATGTTTAACCAAGGTATTGTTAAGATAATGTCTCTCTTAAAATGAATCAGTTGCATTGTTTTAGGAATGGTACTTTTCTGCTTTGTCGTTCTTTATACATGTTGAAACAAGGCATTGTTAAGATAATGTCTCAGTCAATATGAATGAATCACACTGATGGAGAATTGCTACTCTCCTGCTTTGTTTCCCATTAAGATAAAGTAGATCAGTAGATGCTTTTCTTCTGGGAGTACAAGCCATTAACTGTTATTTCTCAGTAATTGTTTCCCTTATACCTATTGTTGCTTACAGGGATATCAAAATTAAAGCTCAGTTTTATTCCGACTTCGATTTTAGTTGAACTACACAAAAGGAGTCAATGTGTAAGGCAAACTGCTGCATTACTGGGTCCAGTTGGTCGTTCCACTTTGCAGAAAGAAGCAGTCACTGTTTCCACTACGTTACAGAAGGAATGACCGAGAAGCTTTACAGAGTATTATTAGACACCGGTGACATGACTAGTCTGCAGAGACCATTGGCAATTTAACAACACATGGAGTGCCCTAGGCAAAAAGTGCCCAAACAAGTACAAGAAGCTACGACAGGACTCCACGATCATAGGCATTACATATTTTGAATGGAAAAAGCTTGTCAAAGTTTAATCATTGATGTTAGCAAGAAGACGTTTGTTTAATATATTGGAATTGGAAAACCTTGTCAAAATTTGCCCATTGATGTTAGCCAGAAGACATGCATTTGACATTTTTGAGTGGGATGCCCTTGTTGTGAGCAGCGTCGAGTGTTTTTTCCTATTCCTGTGTTCAGTTTAGAAGTAAATAGTTACTCTGGTGAGATATTCCTGTGTTAAGAGTTTGTTCTGAATATTGTCTATGTAATGCCAGGCCTTGTGTTTGATTGCAAAGTTGAGCTTGGAATGTTGTGGCATGCAGCATCACGAGCTGTTCACCGTGCCTCGTGAGAATAATGCTTCGTATTGTTTTGCATGTCGATCTAATGCCAGTGATTTGCTTGTTAAGAAGATCATCCTCTTCTATTGTTTCCGTGCTTAAGAAGTTCATCGTCTAATGTTTCATTCATAGCCTATATGACAAGACGGGTAGGTTAGACGTGAAACCATATGATCTTCCAACCAACTCATGATATTAGGCCGTGATTGGCTCGTCGTTTTCTAACCAAAACCGCTTGTAAAACTGACGCTTGTAAATTAAAGCAGATGGTCTCGGGCGAAGGTGCTTGGTTGGTCGATTTCGACTAGTAAAATATCGGAAGTACTTCACACACGATAAAAACGCTTAACGACACTCGGATGATTGCTAATCCAGTCGTTAGCTGCTATTTCAGCCTTGCCCATGGATGGCATGATACGCACGTCGTGCATGTATCATCTGGTAATGTCGTCCATATAGCGGTGCTCGTAAAATAAACACTGGTCTCTCAAATTACACGTGTAACCCGCCAGTTTTACTTACAAACCTCGGGCCCTCGGTTTCATTACGCCTGTATTTTACACGTTGTTTTCGATGACGAGTAAATTACACTTGTATGTTAATACAGGTTTGAAATAAACCAGAGCTCCCAAGCGCGGCCTTACCGTTTCATGCCGTCTCAGTTTCTCGAAGGTGCTCATAGGTGTTCGATGATCCTGGCTTCCTGAATGAGCAGCGGGCGCTGTATCAGACCATCCGTAGGGCCCGCGAGGCCCTCTCCATTGTCCTTCGAGTTGTTGCGCTCGCCGTGGCGCTGAGCATTGTTAACATCGTCAACGAACATGAGGATTCAGGAGATGACTTTATTTTGACTGGATGACACTAGGGATCCACTAGGGCCATAGCCGTACGTACGGAAGTGCCTCCTTATTATGTACAACTATAATTTTTTTTGCTTTTTCCTGGTTTCCTGACATCACGGTCCCACACCATTGTCAACCTATGTAGTCAATATAAATGAGATAATTGCACAAGGTGTGGCCAACAGCTGGGACCAAGCAGCTCGAGCAGTATTTGTGTTTTTGAGGCGTGAGCACTGCAGAGTTTTTCTTGGCGATGATTTCGTTGTTGTTCAGAGGAGAGCAGGGTATTAACTAGGCGGGCTGTGGCCCGTCTAGCCCAGGCCAGATATCCAGCCCAGATACTAATTTTTTCAAGATAAAAATGGCTAGCCCAGCTATACGTCTTTTTGAGGAATACCCAGGCAAGGTCAACTTGTTATTCTCCGCCCCGCTGGGCTTCAAATCTTTCCTAGGACGGATGCATTAGGCTTAACAGGAAAATGGGCTTTAAAAATAATAAATGGGATGTAATTATAAAAACCGGGCAGTAACTATAAAAAAATGCACCAAACATGAAATTAGTTTATAAAATATTATTTATGGATTTTGAAAATCTTAAATTTTCATTGTTGCGCGCGCAATGTTTCGTTGAATTTTTACATAATACAAATTTATATTTAATCTGACTAGAAAATTTGGAATAAAAATATTTCGGATCCCATCAAAATGTTTGAAATTTTATTGAATTCTGTCTTCAACGGTTGGTTGAAATTATTAATCGTTGTCCTAGCTAGAAAATGGGATGTACTTTTAACAAAATGTAAATGGGTTGTTGTAAATTCCATTAGAATTCAAAAATGGGATGTACATTCCTACAAAACGCAAATGGGCTATAAGTTCTCTGCCACACACTTGTGGGCCTACTAAGTGACGCGTCCCCTAAAAAAATAAGTTGACGCGTATGCAAGGCTTTGTCAACTTATTATAGTCAACACACGGTTCTAGCAGCAGTGGCCGTTGGATGTATATCCAACGGATGTCGTGCTTCTTCTTCAATCTCGGATATTCTTAGCTTCGGCCGCCCAAAAAATGATTCCTCGCCCTGACATCTGGGGCGCACCGTTTCGGAGGCTGACCTGTGGGCCTACTAAGTTGGAGCGTACCAAGGGCTTTGTCAACTTAGTCAATATAAACGATTCTAGCTTCAGTGATCGTACGATGTCCATCCAACGGCTGTAGTGCTTCTTCAACCTCTGGTCTTCTTCGTCCAGCCGCCCAAAGCAGCGCCGGTCGTGCCGCCTGCTCCTACCTCCCATGGCCGGCTGTGCTGCCGCGGAGGCCTCACCGCCCCCATACTACTCCCACCG
The DNA here is from genome assembly GCF_056163025.1 of Triticum urartu. Classification (NCBI taxonomy): domain Eukaryota; kingdom Viridiplantae; phylum Streptophyta; class Magnoliopsida; order Poales; family Poaceae; genus Triticum; species Triticum urartu. Next base: position 691,532,962 of record NC_141875.1, on the reverse strand, counting down.
GTGGCCAGGCCATCCCTCCACTCACCCACACCCCCTGTTATTCTGCGGCGACGACAGCCTCACACCGCAGCCGAACCAGTGAACGCTCGTACTCCTCTCTGCGTGGGCATCCACTACTGTGTCTTGCCCGGCTCCGTGTCGTCCCCTTCCTAGGCCTCGCCGTCGTCTACCGCCGTGGTGCTCTCGGCGCGGCGTCGTCAATGTGGTTAACGACCGACTTCCATCGAAAGAGTACTGTACGTGGAGAGGCCGACAGTTGGGTCCACGGCAGCCGCAAGGAAGTGCCTCCTTATTACGCAGAAAATAATTATTCCTCCACCTGACAGCGGGGACCCACCGGATGGGCCACCAATATTTTGTGCAAAAAATCGTTTCCCCCTGACTACTGGGACCCACCGGACGGGCCACCGTATTTTGCAAAAAAAACGTTCCCCCCGCTGTCAGGTCGGACCCACCGAAAGTGCCTCCTTATTACGCACAAAAATGAATACTCCTCTGGCTAGGTGGGACCCACCTTGGTGGGAGGCTGACTTGTGGGCCCACTAAGTTGACGGTGACGAAGGTCTTCGTCAACTTAGTCAATATGAACGATTCTAGCTCCAGTGACCGTACGATGTCCATCCAACGGCCGTTGTGCTTCTTCAACTCTGGTCTTCTTGCTCCAGCTGCCCAAAGCAGCGCCGGTCGTGTCGCATGCTCCTGCCTCCCGTGGCCGGCTGTGCTGCCGCAGAGGCCTCACCGCCCCCTACTATTCCCACCGCTGGCCAGGCCCTGCGGCAACGACAGCCTCGCACCGCAGCCGAACCAGTGAACCCTCGTACTCCTCTACGCGCGGGTTTCCACTACCGCTTCTTCCCCGGCTCCACTTTGTCCCCTTCCTAGGCCTCGCCGTCGTCCACCGCCATCTTGCTCTCCGCGCGGCGTGGTCAGCGTGGTCAAGGAACGACTTCCATCGGAAGAGTACTGTACGTGGAGAGGCTGACAGCTGGGTCCACGACCATAGCCCAGTTTTTTGTGATTTGCCAAGTAAGTCGCTTTGTTAGGCCTGTTGGGCTGCAAATCTTTCAAGAAGAGGAGAGCTTTCATTCAGCTGGCCAAGAAAATGGCCCATCAGTAATGACAAATGGGCTGTACATTTTTAAAACACATCAAACCGGCAATTAGTTTCAAATATCTTTTTTTCATTTCAAGATTTTAAATTACATTAATTTTTATGCGTGGAGAATTTGTTGGATTCTATATTGATAGACATTTATTTTTAAAATTAGTTTGAATGTGAGTCGAAATTTCGGATTAAAAACAGTTCAGACCGCACCAAAATATGCAAAATTTCGTATAATTTTTTAACCGTGGCCACAATATGGGCTGTAATTCTAACAAAAAGAATATGGGCTCCAAAAAAACCTTAAGAATTAGCAAATGGGCTGTAATTTATTAGAAATAATGGCAGATGGGCTGTATGCTATTTTCCACAGATTTGAGGCTTTCCTAAAAAAAGGTTGACGCACAAGCACTGACTGTTGGATGTCCATCCAACGGCCGTCGTGCTTCTTCAATCTCTGCTCTTCCTGCTCCACCCGCTCAAACAAGCGCCGGCGGGACTGCCTGCTCCCTCCTCCCCGCGGCCGGCTGTGCTGCCGCGCAGGCCTCACCGCCCCACCGTACTCCCATCGCTGGCCTAGCCATCCCTCTGCTCACCCACACCTGCTGTTATTCTCTGGCGACGGTAGACGAACCAGTAAACCCTCGTACAGTCGTACTCCCCTCCACTACCGAGTCTTCCCTACCTCCGTGTCGTCCCCTTCATAGGCCTCGCCGTCGTCCACCGCCGTGGTGCTCTCGGCGCGGCGTGGTCAATGTGGGCAACGACCGACTTACATCAGAAGAGTACTGTGTGTGGAGACGCTGACAGCTGGGTCCACGGCCGCAGCAAGGAAGTGCCTCCTTATTACGTGCAAAATAATTATTCCTCCACCTGACAGTGGGGACCCACCGGACGGGCCACCGTATTTCGTGAAAAAAATGTTTCCCCCTGACTGCTGGGACCCACCAGCTACACCTTCGCATGCAAGGAAGTGCGTCCGTGCAAAAAAAATGATTCGCCCCCCTGACTGCTGGGACCCACCAGCTACATCTTCGCACACAAGGAAGTGCCTGATAGTCGGGACCCACCTGGTCGAAGTGTACGTAGCGTTGTCATTCTGGTCGCGAACGTGTACGTACATATATACTGGTGGATGTAGAGGCGCGCACGTGTCGTAGTAGAGGCGCGCACATAGCATGTACACGTACGTACAGCGGCCAGGGCGCAAGAAATAAAATACGGCCACGTATGTGTACATACGGGCGGGGTCTCGAACGCCTACTCGTGCATACGTACGGCGAGGACTCATTGGCATGGCTGGGTCGGAACGGAGAAACAGCGTTGTCGTCATGTTCATGGGGAGGCAACGGAATGCGTCGTGTTCATGGGGAGGCAACGGAATGCGTCGTGTTCATTGGGAGGCAACAGAACGCGTGGGAGCCAACCGGCTGGGTCGAAACGGAATGCGTGGTCGTGTTCATCGGGAGGGCTTGGACGGAACAGGCGATGGAAACGAGGCCTGGCTTACCGCAGAACGGAGGAAACGGCCTTGTGTTTGACCGTGCATGTTCGAAACGGGATCCTATTCATCGAGAGGGGTCTGGCATACCGCAAAACGAACGAAACAGACCTCCTACGGTCGAAATGGGGGTCCTGTTGATTGGGAGGGGTGTGGCATACCGCAAAACGGAGGAAACGGACCTCCTACGGTCGATACGGGGGTCCTGTTGATCAGGAGGGCTGTGGCGTATCGCAAAACGGACGAAACGGACCTCCTACGGTCAAAACGGGGGTCCTGTTCATCGGGAGGGGTGTGGCGTACCGCAAAACGGGACTCCACGGGATACTGTTCGTCTCCCCCGTCGACCTACTCCAGCCTCCACGGGCTACCGTCGACCTCCTCCAGCCTCCACGGGATCCTGTTCATCCAGCCTCCACCGCACGCTACTCCACCAGCTACTGTTCAACCACCCCTCCACCGTCGACTGTTCAACCAACCCTCCACACCACGGGGTCATCTTCAACCACCCCTCCACGGGCACCCCTCCACTGTCTACTGTTCATCCAGCCCTCCACACCATGGGGTCCTGTTCATCCAAAGGCAACGCCACCTCTCACTATTCATCCACCCCCCCCGGCAACGCTCACTGCTTATCCAATCGATCGGCTTCAGTTAGCAGCAGTAGCGAAGGAATCGCTCAATCGGGTTCAGTTAACAGCCATCGATCGCTCGGGTTCAGTAACGCGTAGCCTGCAGTGCAATCGCTCAGGTTCAGTTAGAGCCCAACGCCTCGCTCGGGTTCAGTTAGCCAACGCCTCGCACACACGCGCGTACGTGTACGAGAGAAACGCGCATCGCTCGGCCCCCGACGTCCCACCGTAACCGGGAACTCACCGAAATTTTCCTCGCCCTCGCTTCTACCATGGTTTTTTCCGTCATGGATGGCCCAAATAATGTCATGTAGTTGCGTCTCCGGCCCGCCCAGGACGAAAAGCCCATTTTCTCTCATGATTTTTTGTCATAGAAGTAGGAGCCCACCACATCTATGTATGACAGAAAAAAAATTTGTTCGGCCCAAAATGTCGCGGATGTGTCTTTTCTTTAGTGGTACACCATCGACCCAGCCGTTGTGGACGACTACATCAACAACATTGAGCAGTTGCTTGCTCGAGACAAGTACAAGGTGGTTGGCATCGACCTCCACTACACCGCCGGTCGTCCCAGCATAGATCTGAAGGTTGTCGTCGCCCAGTTGTGCGTGCGCCAGCATGTCCTCATCTACCACTACTGCATGGCCACAGAGCCTTGCGACCGTTTCATCAGGTTTGTCAACAACAACGACTACAAGTTCACCATGGTGGAAACCACCGACGATGTAAAAGCGCTTAGTGTTACGGGCTTGGCCTACAAGAACCTTGTCGAAATCCGTGAGCACTACAGGGTCTGGGGCAGGATGAAGAAGGACTCCCTGGTTGAACTCACCTCGGCCATCATCGACCCCTACTACGAAAAGATGAAGCAGGATGCTGATAACCCACAAGTATAGGGGATCGCAACAGTTTTCGAGGGTAGAGTATTCAACCCAAATTTATTGATTCGACACAAGGGGAGCCAAAGAATATTCTCAAGTATTAGCAGCTGAGCTGTCAATTCAACCACACCTGGAAACTTAATATCTGCAGCAAAGTGTTTAGTAGCAAAGTAATATGATAGTAGTGGTAACAGTAGCAAAAGGTAATGGTAGCAAAAGTAGTGTTTTTGGTATTTGCTAGTGATGATAGTAATAGCAACGGAAAAGGAAATAAGAGAAGAACAATATGTGGAAAGCTCGTAGGCAATGGATCAGTGATGGCGAATTATGCCGGATGCGGTTCATCATGTAACAGTCATCACCTAGGGTGACACAGAACTAGCTCCAGTTCATTGATATAATGTAGGCATGTATTCCGAATACAGTCATACGTGCTTATGGAAAAGAACTTGCATGACATCTTTTGTCCTACCCTCCCGTGGCTGCGGGGTCCTTACGGAAACTAAGGAATATTAAGGCCTCCTTTTAGTAGAGTACCGAAACAAAGCATTAAAACATAGTGAATACATGAACTCCTCAAACTATGCTCATCACCGGTCAGTATCCTGATTATTGTCACTTCAGGGTTAACGGATCATAAAACATAATAGGTGACTATAGACTTGCAAGATAGGATCAAGAACTCTCATATATTGATGAAAACATAATAGGTTCAGATCTGAAATCATGGCACTCAGGCCCTAGTGACAAGCATTAAGCATAGCAAAGTCATAGCAACATCAATCTCAGAACATAGTGGATACTAGGGATCAAACCCTAACAAAACTAACTCGATTACATGATAGATCCCATCCAACCCATCACCGTCCAGCAAGCCTACGATGGAATTACTCACGCACGGCAGTGAGCATCATGAAATTGGTGATGGAGGATGGTTGATGATGACGATGGCGACGGATTCCCCTCTCCGCAGCCCCGAATGGGCTCCAGATCAACCCTCCCAAGAGGTTTTAGGGCTTGGAGGCGAATTCGTATCGTAAAACGCGATGAATTCTTATCTCTGATTTTTTTCTCCCTGAAACACAATATATAGAGTTGGAGTTGGAGTCAGAGAAGCTCCAGGGGGGCCATGAGGTAGGGGGCACGCCCCCACCCTTGTGGACAGGTGGTGGGCCCCCTGGCCTTCATCTTTTGCAGGTATTTTTTATATTTTCCAAAAAAGCTGCTCCGTGAAGTTTGAGGTCATTCCGAGAACTTTTGTTTCTGCACATAAATAACATCATGGTAATTCTGCTGAAAACAGCATCAGTCCGGGTTAGTTCCATTCAAATCATGCAAGTTAGAGTCCAAAACAAGGGCAAAAGTGTTTGGAAAAGTAGATACGACGGAGACGTATCAGATGCCTAGAGAACAAGTCACATATCCTGGCACAGGGCCTGGATGCGGCAACTGGATGAACCTCACCTCAGGTTCGCGGCCAAGAGCGTGTACACATGCCATGAAATGCACAGGCGGATCGTTGACATGAGGAAGTGCCTCGTTACCCAAATCGATGAGCCTGGATCGAGCCACAAGCCGAGCAAGCGTCACAAGAAGTAGATGATGATCAGATGATTGTTTATGCTAGTTAATCATGCATGTAATATATAGTTTAGTTTATTGGTGTGTGGAAATGTCATGTCTGTAGTAGCCACCTATGTAATTATGCATGTAATAGTTTACTTTGGTGTGTGCAAATGCCATGGTTGTAGTAGCCACCTATGCAACCATGTCCTTATAAGTGTGTGTATATATGTTGTTGTTCTGTATGCAATCCCATCGCACAACACACTCGTCTTATTAGAATCAATCGTCTGTGTTATTATCGGTCTTCACACACATTTCTGATTACAGACATGTTTGTCGCGTATCACACACATCTTGTTATATTGAACCGTTTATGTTCTCTTGTCTCAACACAAACAGTTCATCCGAGTGAACCACATGTCGTATATCGCACACACCTTGATCTGGCTGACCGTTTCTTTTGTGTTGCCTCATCACAAATAGTTCATCCGAGTGAACCGTATGATGTATATCGCACACACCTACATCGGGCTGCCCGTTTCTTTTGTTCCTCCTCATCGAAAACAGTTAATTGAACTGAACCATATGCCCTGCATCGCACACACAACTAAAATCTGAACTGTGTTTGATGCATCCGTCATCAAAAACGTTTTGCACCTTTTTGATGCGTTTTTTACACCACCATTTTCGATAATTGCATCGCACATAGTTTCAACAAAGGGTCTCTGATCGTAGTGTCGCATTAGTAGCATCCTGCAGTAATGTAGGCGAAAGAATTAGGTCAGGAGGTGCACGAGGGGCCCACAAGGGTGGGGGTGCACCATACTGATATGTCTCCAACGTATCTATAATTTTTGATTGCTCCATGCTATATTATCTACTGTTTTGGACATTATTGGGCTTTATTATCCACTTTTATATTATTTTTGGGACTAACCTATTAACCGGAGGCCCGGCCCAGAATTGTTGTTTTTTGCCTATTTTAGGGTTTCGAAGAAAAGGAACATCAAATGGAGTCCAAAGGAATGAAACCTTCGGGAACGTGATTTTCTCACTGAACATGATCCGGGAGACTTGGACCCTATGTCAAGCAACTAACAGGGAGGCCACGAGGTAGGGGGCGCGCCTACCCCCCCCCCCCCCAGGCGCGCCCTCCACCCTCGTGGGGCCACTGTTGCTCCACCTGCATACTCCTTCCTCCTATATATACCTACGTACCCCCAAACGATCAGATACGGGGCCAAAAACCTAATTCCACTGCCGCAACCTTCTGTATCCACGAGATCCCATCTTGGGGCCTGTTCCGGAGCTCCGCCGGAGGGGGCATCCATCACGGAGGGCTTCTACATCAACACCATAGCCTGTCCGATGAAGTGTGAGTAGTTTACCTCAGACCTTCGGGTCCATAGTTATTAGCTAGATGGCTTCTTCTCTCTTTTTGGATCTCAATACAATGTTCTCCCCCTCTCTTGTGGAGATCTATTCGATGTAATCTTCTTTTTGCGGTGTGTTTGTTGAGACCGATGAATTGTGGGTTTATGATCAAGATTATCTATGAACAATATTTTAATCTTCTATGAATTCTTTTATGTATGATTGGGTATATTTGCAAGTCTCTTCGAATTATCAGTTTGGTTTGCCCTACTAGATTGATCTTTCTTGCAATGGGAGAAGTGCTTAGCTTGGGTTCAATCTTGCGGTGTCCTTTCCCAGTGACACTAGGGGCAGCAAGGCACGTATTGTATTGTTGCCATCGAGGATAACAAGATGGGGTTTTTATCATATTGCATGAATTTATCCCTCTACATCATGTCATCTTGCTTAAGGCGTTACTCTGTTTTCATGAACTTAATACTCTAGATGCATGCCGGATAGCGGTCGATGAGTGGAGTAATAGTAGTAGGTGCAGGGAGGAATCGGTCTACTTGTCTCGGACGTGATACCTATATACATGATCATACCTAGATATTCTCATAACTATGCTTAATTCTGTCAATTGCTCAACAATAATTCGTTCACCCACCGTAAAATACTTATGCTCTTGAGAGAAGCCACTAGTGAAACCTATGGCCCCCGGGTCTATCTTCATCATATTAATATTCCAATACTTAGTTATTTCCTTTGCTTATTTACATTGCTTTTATTTTACTTTGCATCTTTATCACAAAAATACCAAAAATATTATCTTATCATATCTATCAGATCTCACTCTCGTAAGTGACCGTGAAGGGATTGACAACCCCTTATCGCGTTGGTTGCGAGGAGTTATTTATTCTGTGCAGGTACGAGGGACTCGCGCATAGCCTCCTACTGGATTGATACCTTGGTTCTCAAAAACTGAGGGAAATACTTACGCTACTTTGCTGCATCATCCTTTCCTCTTCATGGAAATCCAACGCAGTGCTCAAGAGGTAGCAAGAAGATTTCTGGCGCCATTGCCATGGAGATTCGCGCAAGTCAAGACTTGACTCCCGACAACGAGCCATTTCTGGCGCCGTTGCCGGGGAGTCTACGCAAAAGTCAACATACCAACTACCCATCACAACCTTTATCTCCCGCATTACATTATTCGCCATTTGCCTCTCGTTTTCCTCTCCCCCACTTCACCCTTGCCGTTTTATTCGCCCTCTCTCTCTCTATCCTCCCTTTCTTTTCCATTTGCTTGTCGTCATGGCAAGTCCTCTATCTTCTCCATTATCTCCCGAGAATGAAGTTCTAAATTTTAATCAAAGGGAAGGAGAAAATCTAAAAGACGCTTGGTATAGAATTTGCAATGCTCAAAATAGATCTACCAGGAAGCAATCTACTTCCGTTCTTCTTCACAATTTTTATGTAAGCGTTGCTCCTTGGTACAGATATGTCCTTGATACCATTACCGGAGGGAATTTCTTGGGTAGCCACACTTTTTATTCTTATAAAGCTATGATAGATTTATTTGGCTCACCACCTCTTTTTGTTAAAGGAACTGTATTAACTTTGGAGCATGTAATGTAAAGGCTCGAAATTATTGAAAATAAGGTTGCTACCGTAGAGTTAATTGAAAATTTGGATAAAAAGATCCACAACCGAATCTCTCAATATGGATCTAAAGTAGGAGTCACTTTAAAAAATATTAAAGAGAAGGAACCCATAGTTAATGAGAAAATAAATCATGATTCCACTAGGATCGATAAACTTGAAGATATCATTACCAACTTGGGAACCTCTCTTTCTTCCGTAAAGAATACTCCAAGTCCTCCTACTAAAATCGCCAAGCCTATGTATGTTCCTAAAAATAATGGTGAATCCTCTAGTAAGGAAACTGCGGATCTCAAATCTATAAGTATTCATCCCAATCTTGTTGCTATCATTAAGGAACCATTTGTTACAAATAAATTTTTCAATCTTGTGCCTAAAAGTTTGAGAATAACTAAAAATAAAGAAATTCCTAAGGATGGTAGATGCCTCATTGAAGAATTACCAACCAAAGATGGTAATACCTAGATCTATCCTTGCTTTTTATGCCTAGCTAGGGGCGTTAAACGATAGCGCTTGTTGGGAGGCAACCCAATTTTATTTTTATTCCTTCCTTTTTGCTCCTGTTTAGTAATAAATAATTTACCTAGCCTATGTTTTGGTTGTGTTTTTTGTGTTTAATTAGTGTTTGTGCCAAGCAGAACCGTTGGGAACACTTGGGGAAAGTCTTGTTATCTTGCTGTAAAAAACAGAAACTTTATCGCTCACGAGAACTGCTGCCATTTTTATTTGGAAATTAATATTTAGTTAATTATTTTTGCAGATGATTAAAAGATAAATTCCTCACGTACAGCAATTTATTTTAGAATTTTTGGGGTTCCAGATCTTGCGCTAGCTACAGATTACTACAGACTGTTCTGTTTTTGACAGATTCTGTTTTTCGTGTGTTGTTCGCTTATTTTGATGAATCTATGGCTAGTAAAATAGTTTATAAACCATAGAGAAGTTGGAATACAGTAGGTTTAACACCAATATAAATAAAGAATGAGTTCATTACAGTACCTTGAAGTGGTCTTTTGTTTTCTTTCGCTAACGGAGCTCACGAGATTTTCTACTTTAAGTTTTGTGTTGTGAAGTTTTCAAGTTTTGGGTAAAGATTTGATGGATTATGGAACAAGGACTGGCAAGAGCCTAAGCTTGGGGATGCCCATGGCACCCCCAAGATAAGCTAAGGACACCTAAAAGCCAAAGCTTGGGGATGCCCCGGAAGGCATCCCCTCTTTCGTCTACTTCTATCAGTAACTTTACTTGGAGCTATATTTTTATTCACCACATGATATGTGTTTTGCTTGACATCTTGTATTATTTGAGTCTTTATTTGTTAGTTTACCACAAGCATCCTTGCTGTACACACCTTTTAAGAGAGCCATACATTATTTGGAATTTGTTAGAATACTCTATGTGCTTTGCTTATATCATTTGAGTTATATAGTTTTGCTCTAGTACTTCACTTATATTTTTTAGAGCACGGTGGTGGAATTGTTTTATAGAAACTATTGATCTCTCATGCTTCACTTAGATTATTTTGAGAGTCTTAAATAGCATGGTAATTTGCTTAAATAATCCTAATATGTTTGGTATTCAAGAATAGTAAAAACTTTCTTATGAGTGTGTTGAATGCTGTGAGAAGTTTGATGCTTGGTAATTGTTTTGAGATATGAGGATGGTGATATTAAAGTTGTGCTAGTTGAGTAGTTGTGAATTTGAGAAATACTTCGGTTAAAGTTCGTGATTCCCGTAGCATGCACGTATGGTGAACCGTTATGTGATGAAGTCGGAGCATGATTTATTTTTTGATTGTCTTCCTTATGAGTGGCGGGCGGGGACGAGCGATGGTCTTTTCCTACCAATCTATCCCCCTAGGAGCATGCGCGTAATACTTTGCTTTGATAACTTGTAGATTTTTACAATAAGTATATGAGTTCTTTATGACTAAAGTTGAGTCCATGGATTATACGCACTTTTCTTCCTTCCACCATTGCTAGCCTCTCTAATACCGCGCACCTTTCGCCGGTATCATACACCCACCATATACCTTCCTCAAAACAGCCACCATACCTACATATTATGGCATTTCCATAGCCATTCCGAGATATATTGCCATGAAACTTTCCACCGTTCCGTTTATTATGAGACACTCCATCATTGTCATATTGCTTAGCATGATCATGTAGTTGACATCGTATTTGTGGCAAAGCCACCATTCATAATTCTTTCATACATGTCACTCTTGATTAATTGCATATCCCGGTACACCGCCGGAGGCATTCATATAGAGTCATATTTTGTTCTAAGTATCGAGTTGTAATTGTTGAGTTGTAAGAAAATAAAAGTGTGATGATCATGATTATTAGAGCATTGTCCCAGTGAGGAAAGGATGATGGAGACTATGATTCCCCCACAAGTCGGGATGAGACTCCGGACGAAAAAAAGGGGAAGAAAAGAGGACATAAAAAAGAGAAAAGGCCCAAAAAATGAGAGAAAAAGAGAGAAGGGACAATGTTACTATCCTTTACCACACTTGTGCTTCAAAGTAGAACCATGATATTCATGATAGAGAGTCTCTCATTTCGTCACTTTCATATACTAGTGGGAATTTTTCATTATAGAACTTGTCTTGTATATTCCAATGATGGGCTTCCTCAAAATGCCCTAGGTCTTCATGAGCAAGCAAGTTGGATGCACACCCACTTAGTTTCTTTTGTTGAGCTTTCATATACTTATAGCTCTAGTGCATCCGTTGCAAGGCAATCCCTACTCACTCACATTGATATCTATTGATGGGCATCTCCATAGCCCGTTGATACACCTAGTTGATGTGAGACTATCTTCTCCCTTTTTTTCTCCTCCACAACCACCATTCTATTCCACCTAAAGTGCTATGTCCATGGCTCACGCTCATGTATTGCGTGAAGATTGAAAAAGTTTTGAGAATGTCAAAAGTATGAAACAATTGCTTGGCTTGTCATCGGGGTTGTGCATGATTTAAATACTTTGTGTGGTGAAGATAGAGCATAGCCAGACTATATGATTTTGTAGGGATAACTTTCTTTGGCCATGTTATTTTGAGAAGACACAATTGCTTAGTTAGTATGCTTGAAGTATTATTATTTCTATGTCAATACTAAACTTTTATCTTGAATCTTTCGGATCTGAATATTCATGCCACAATTAATAAGAATTACATTGAAATTATGCCAAAGTAGCATTCCACATCAAAAATTCTGTTTTTACCATTTACCTACTCGAGGACGAGCAGGAATTAAGCTTGGGGATGCTTGATACGTCTCCAACGTATCTATAATTTTTTATTGCTCCATGCTATATTATCTACTGTCTTGGACATTATTGGGCTTTATTATCCACTTTTATATTATATTTGGGACTACCTATTAGCCGGAGGCCCAGCCCAGAATTGTTGTTTTTCGCCTATTTTAGGGTTTCGAAGAAAAGGAATATCAAACGGAGTCCAAATGGAATGAAACCTTCGGGAACGTGATTTTCTCACCAAACATGATCCAGGAGACTTGGACCCTACGTCAAGCAACTAACAGGGAGGCCACGAGGTAGGGGGCGCGCCTACCCCCCCCCCCCCCCCAAGCGCACCCTCCACCCTCGTGGGCCCCCTATTGCTCCACCGACGTACTCCTTCCTCCTATATATACCTATGTACCCCCAAATGATCAGATACGGAGCCAAAAACCTAATTCCACTGCCGCAACCTTCTGTATCCACGAGATCCCATCTTGGGGCCTGTTCCGGAGCTCTGCCGGAGGGGGCATCCATCACGGAGGGCTTCTACATCAACACCATAGCCTCTACGATGAAGTGTGAGTAGTTTACCTCAGACCTTCGGGTCCATAGTTATTAGCTAGATGGCTTCTTCTCTCTTTTTGGATCTCAATACAATGTTCTCCCCCTCTCTTGTGGAGATCTATTCGATGTAATCTTCTTTTTGTGATGTGTTTCTTCAGACCGATGAATTGTGGGTTTATGAACAAGATTATCTATGAACAATATTTTAATCTTCTCTGAATTCTTTTATGTATGATTGGTTATCTTTGCAGGTCTCTTTGAATTATCAGTTTGGTTTGGCCTACTAGATTGATCTTTCTTGCAATGGGAGAAGTGCTTAGGTTTGGGTTCAATCTTGCGGTGTCCTTTCCAAGTGATAGTAGGGGCAGCAAGGCATGTATTGTATTGTTGCCATCGGGGATAACAAGATGGGGGTTTTATCATATTGCATGAATTTATCCCTCTACATCATGTCATCTTGCTTAAGGCGTTGCTCTATTTTCATGAACTTAATACTCTAGATTCATGCTGGATAGCGGTCGATGAGTGGAGTAATAGTAGTAGATGCAGGAAGGAGTCGGTCTACTTGTCTCGGACGTGATGGCTATATACATGATCATACCTAGATATTCTCATAACTATGCTTAATTCTGTCAATTGTTCAACAGTAATTCGTTCACCCACCGTAAAATACTTATGCTCTTGAGAGAAGCCACTAGTGAAACCTATGGCCCCGGGTCTATCTTCATCATATTAATCTTCCAATACTTAGTTATTTCCTTTGCTTTTATTTTACTTTGCATCTTTATCACAAAAATACCAAAAATATTATCTTATCCTATCTATCAAGTCTCACTCTCGTAAGTGACCGTGAAGGGATTGACAACCCCTTATCACGTTGGTTGCGAGGAGTTATTTGTTTTGTGCAGGTACGAGGGACTCGCGCATAGCCTCCTACTGGATTGATACCTTGGTTCTCAAAAACTGAGGGAAATACTTACGCTACTTTGCTGCATCATCCATTCCTCTTCAAGGAAATCCAACGCAGTGCTCAAGAGGTAGCACCAACCCCCCAGGGCACGCCCTCCGTCCTTGTGGTCGCCTCGTGGATCCTCCGACTTCATCTCCAAGTCTCCTGGTTGTCTTCTGGTCCAAGAAAAATCATCGTGAAGGTTTTATTCCGTTTGGTAATCCTTTTCTGCGAAAATCAAAAATAGGGGAAAAAAATAGGAACTGGCACTGGGCTCTAGGTTAATAGGTTAGTCCCAAAATAATATAAAATAGCACATTAATGCATATAAAGCATCCAAAATAGGTAGTATAATAGCATGGAACAATAAAAAATTATAGATACGTTGGAGACGTACCAAGCATCCCCAAGCTTAATTCATGCTCGTCCTCGAGTAGGTAAATGATAAAAATATAATTTTTGATGTTGAATGCTACCTAACATATTTATTCGTGTAATTTCCTTTATTATCGCATGAATTCTTAGATCCGTAAGATTCAAACAGAAGTTTAATATTGACAGAAAAACAATAATACTTCAAGCATACTAACAAGGCAATTATGTCTTCTCAAAATAACATGGCCAAAGAAAGCTTATCCCTACAAAATCATATAGTCTGGCTATGCTCCATCTTCATCACACAAAATATTCAAAGCATGCACAACCCGGATGACAAGCCAAGCAATTGTTTCATACTTTTGATGTTCTCAAATTTTTCAACTTTCACGCAATACTTGAGCGTGAGCCCTGGACATAGCACTATAGGTGGAATAGAAGGTGGTTGTGGAGAAGACAAAAAGAAGGGATAGTCTCACATCAACTAGGCGTATCAACGGGCTATGGAGATGACCATCAATAGATATCAATGTGAGTGAGTAGGGATTTCCATGCAACAAATGCACTGGAGCTATAAGTTTATGAAAGCTCAAAAAGAAACTAAGTGGGTGTGCATCCAACTCGCTTGCTCACGAAGACCAAGGGCAATTTGAGGAAGCCCATCATTGGAATATACAAGCCAAGTTCTATAATGAAAAATCCCACTAGTATATGAAAGTGATAACATAGGAGACTCTCTATCATGAAGATCATGGTGCTACTTTGTAGCATAAGTGTGGTAAAAGGATAGTAGCATTGCCCCTCCTCTATGTTCTCTCTTTTTTTGGGGCCTTCTCTCATTTTTTTAGCCTCTTTTTTTCACCCGGAGTCTCATCCCGACTTGTGGGGGAATCATAGTCTCCATCATCCTTTCATCACATGGGACAATGCTCTAATAATGAAGATCATCACACTTTTATTTACTTACAACTCAAGAATTACAAGTCGATACTTAGAACAAAATAGGACTCTATATAAATGCCTTTGGTGGTGTACCGGGATGTGCAATGAATCAAGAGTGACATGTATGAAAGAATTATGAACGGTGGCTTTGCCACAAATACGATCTCAACTAGATGATCATGCAAAGCAATATGACAATGATGGAACGTGTCATAATAAATGGAATGGTGGAAAGTTGCATGGCAATATATCTCGGAATGGCTTTGGAAATGACATAATAGGTAGGTATGGTGGCTGTTTTGAGGAAGGTCTCTGGTGGGTTTATGGTACCGGCGAAAGTTGCGTGGCACTAGAGAGGCTAGCAATGGTGGAAGGGTGAGAGTGTGTATAATCCGTGGACTCAACATTAGTCATAAAGAACTCACATACTTATTGCAAAAAATGTATTATTTATCAAAATGAAGTACTACGTGCATGCTCCTAGGGGGATAGATTGGTAGGAAAAGACCATCGCTCGTCCCTGACCGCCACTCATAAGGAAGACAATCCATAAATAAGTCATGCTCTGACTTCATCACATAACGGTCACCATACGTGCATGCTACAGGACTCACAAACCTTAACACAAGTATTTCTCTAATTCACAATTACTTACTAGCATGACTCTAATATCACCATCTCTATATATCAAAACAATCATAAGGAATCAAAGTTCTCATAGTATTCAATGCACTTTATATGAAAGTTTTTATTATATCCCTCTTAGATTCCTATCATATTATGACTAAATTTAAAAACCAAAGCAAATTACGATGCTATTTAAAGACACTCAAAATAATATAAGTGAAGCATGAGAGTTCAATAGTTTCAATAAAATAAAACCACTGTCGTGCTTTAAAAAGATATAAGTGATGCACTAGAGCAAAATTGCCTAGCTCAAAAGATATAAGTGAAGCACTTAGAGTATTCTAATAAATCACGATTGATGCATGTCTCTCTCAAAATGTGTGTACATCAAGGATGATTGTGGCAAACTGAAAAGCAAAGATTCAAATCATACAATACCCTCCAAGCAAAAAACATATCATGTGGTGAATAAAAATATAGCCTCAAGTTACCGATAGACGAAGATGAAAGAGGGGATGCCTTCCGGGGCATCCCCAAGCTTAGGCTCTTGGTTGTCCTTGAATATTACCTTGGGTTGCCTTCGGGATCCCCAAGCTTAGGCTCTTTCCACTCCTTATTCCATAGTCCTTCAAATCCTTACACAAAACTTGTAAACTTCACAACACAAAACTCAACAGAAACTCTCATAGGCTCTGTTAGTATAAGAAAATAAATCACCACTTTTGGTACTATTGTGAACTCATTCTTTATTTATATTGGTGTAATATCTACTGTATTGTAACTTATCCATGGTTCATACCCCGCGATACTACCCATAGAGTCATCAAAATAAGCAAACAACACATAGAAAACATAATCTGTCAAAAACAGAACACTTTGTAGTACTCTGTAACTCTTGAATACTTTTGTAACTCCAATAATTCTAAAAAATTAGGACGACATAAGCAATTTTTTTATAATCTTTTGCAAAAATAATCAAATCAAAGAATGCTTCTGCAAAAGATTAAAATTATTTTTCTGAGCGCAAAAGTTCCTGTTTGTCAGCAAGATCAAATCGACTAACACCGTAAGCTATCCCAAAGGTCTTACTTGGCACAAACATTAACTAAAACACAAAACCACATCTAACCAGAGGCTAGATGAATTATCTATTGCAAAACAGAACATAAAAATCAAAAACAAAAATAAAATCGGGTTGCCTCCAAACAAGCGCTATTGTCTAACGCCCTTAGCTAGGCATAAAAACACGAATAGATCTAGTATCGTCATCTTTGGTATGCAATCCATAAGTAGCTCTCATAATAGATTCATATGGCAATTTAATTTTCTTTCTTGGAGAGTGTTACATTCCCTTCCTTAACGAAAATTGAAATCTAATGTTTCCTTCTTTCATATCAATAATTGCACCAATCGTTCTAAGGAAAGGTATACCAAGAATAATAGGACATGTAGGATTGCAATCTATATCAAGAACAATGAAATATGCAGGCACATAATTCCTATTTGCAACAATAAGAATATCATTAACCCTTCCCATAGGTTTCTTAATAGTGGAATCCACAAGATGCAAATTTAAAGAACAATCATCAAATTCACGGAAACCTAGCACATCACATAAAGTTTTTGGAATCGTGGAAACACTAGCACCCAAATCACACAAAGCGTGGCACTCATAATATTTAATCTTAATCTTAATAGTAGGTTCCCACTCATCATAAAGTTTCATAGGGATAGAAACTTCCAGTTCAAGCTTTTCTTCAAATGGTTGCATCATAGCATCAACGACATGTTTAGTAAAAGCTCTGTTTTAATTATATGCATAAGGAGAATTCAACATGGATTGCAACAAGGAAATACAATCTATTAAAGAAAAATTATCATAATTAAATTCCTTGAGATCCAAAAGAGTGGGTTCATTGCTACTTAAATTTTTGACCTCTCCAATCCCACTTTTATCGATTTTTGCATCAAGATCTAAAAACTCCAAATCATTGGGATGCCTTTTAACTAAAGTTGACTCATTTACAGTCCCATGTTTATCAAGATTTACATTGGAAAACAAAGATTCAATAGGAGTCACATCAATCACTTTAAGATATTCATCATTATTTTCATGGAAACTAGAAGAACACGTTTTTACAAACCAATCTTGTTTAGCACGCATCTTAGCGGTTCTTTATTTGCACTCATCAATGGACATTCTCATAGCTTTGAGAGACTCATTAATATCATGCTTGGGTGGAATAGATCTAAGTTTCAAAGAATCAACATCAAGAGAAATTCTATCCATGTTCCTAGCCAAATCATCAATCTTAAGCATTTTTTCTTCAATCAAAGCATTAAAATTCTTTTGCGAACTAATATATTCTTTAACACTATTCTCAAAATCAGAGGGCATCTTATTATAATTTCCACAAGAATTGTTGTAGCAATTACCATAATTATTAGAGGAATTACTAGGAAACGGCCTAGAATTAAAATTACCTCTATACGCGTTATTACCAAAATTGTTCCTACCAACAAAATTCACATCCATAGATTCGTTATTATTTTCAATCAAAGTATACAAAGGCATATAATTAGGATCAATAGAAGCACT
Organism: Triticum urartu; assembly: GCF_056163025.1. Taxonomy (NCBI): domain Eukaryota; kingdom Viridiplantae; phylum Streptophyta; class Magnoliopsida; order Poales; family Poaceae; genus Triticum; species Triticum urartu. The sequence goes on along the minus strand of NC_141875.1, from coordinate 691,514,957 downwards.
CTTGCTTGCAAATAATTTCATAAGCTCATCCATCACTAGTAGAAAAAGGGTCAAATGTGAAGCACATTAGTGTCGGTTTGAATTTGAGCCGGCACTAATGTGACCATTAGTGCCGGTTCCAACGGCTAGGCGGGCGGGCATCATTAGTACCGGTTCATAGGCAACCTTTAGTACCGGTTCATGCCATGAACCGATACTAATGAGGCCAGTGCGGCTGTGGTCAGGCTGGGGCCCCCACGAAGACCTTTAGTACCGGTTCATGGCATGAACCGGTATTAGAGTTTCTTATTAAGCTGATTTTTAGTCCCACCTCGCCAAGAGAGAGGCAGTATGAGCGGTTTATAAGCCATGAGTGCAGAGACAATGACGAAGAGGCGCAATGCTCACCTGCACGTTGATTAGCTTCAAGCCTTTCGGAATAGCATAGATTGCACTGAGCTATGTGCAGTGCAGTCTACACTATTCCGAAAGGCTTGAAGCAAATTAACCAGCATTGCACCTCTTTTTTATTTTTAGTAACTTATTTGAACTCCGGACTTCTTGTGTGTATGCAGCATTCAAAGCGACGTCATCAATTTCCAACATGTTCTGACATCATTTGCTGTTTTTTAGTCATTTACCGAATTGTTTAAAGAGCTAAATGACCGTGAAATTGAAAATCACTACAAAATGAACTGTGAAAATGTTGAAATTTAGCATGGTATCATCATTTCACCCGCATAGCATGTGTGAAAGAGTAGAGAGGGTAACGGCAAAAACTGGACGCACTTCGTGTACAAACTGGACAATCTCTTTCGGAGTATCAGGGTTTCGGACAAGAACTCATCTGTTACACGGGCACTTCAATGTTTTTTAAACTTATTTGAACTCCATACTTCTTTTGTGTTCAGTACGCAGCATTCAAAGCGACGTCATCAATTTCCAACATGTTCTGACATCATTTGTTGTTTTCAGTCATTTACCTAATTGTTTAGAGAGCTAAATGACCGTGAAATTGAAAATCACTACAAAATGAACTGTGAAAATGTTGAAACTTGGCATGGTATCATCATTTCACCCGCATAGCATGTGCGAAAGAGTAGAGAGGGTCACGGCAAAAACTGGACGCACTTCGTGTACAAACAGGACAATCTCTTTCTGAGTATCACGGTTTCGGACGAGAACTCATCTGTTACAAGGGCACTTCAATGTTTTTTAAACTTATTTGAACTCCGGACTTCTTTTGTGTTTAGTATGCAGCATTCAAAGCGACGTCATCAATTTCCAATATGTTCTGACATCATTTGTTGTTTTTCAGTCATTTACCTAATTGTTTAGAGAGCTAAATGACCGTGAAATTGAAAATCACTACAAAATGAACTGTGAAAATGTTGAAACTTGGCATGGTATCATCATTGCACCCGCATAGCATGTGCGAAAGAGTAGAGAGGGTCACGGCAAAAACTGGACGCACTTCGTGTACAAACTGGACAATCTCTTTCGGAGTATCAGGGTTTCGGACGAGAACTCATCTGTTACACGGGCGCTTTAATGTTTTTTAAACTTATTTGAACTCTGGACTTCTTTTGTGTTCAGTATACAGCATTCAAAGCGATGTCATCAATTTCCAACATGTTCTAACATCATTTGTTGTTTTTCAGTCATTTACCTAATTGTTTAGAGAGCAAAATGCCCGTGAAATTGAAAATCACTACAAAATGAACTCTGAAATTGTTGAAACTTGCAATGGTATTATCATTTCACCCGCATAGCATGTGCGAAAGAGTAGAGAGGGTCACAAAGAAACTAAATACAGAAAAAAAAGAACTACTTAGAAATAAATAGAAGAAAATAAATAAAGCAGAAAATAAAAAAAACTATATAAAAAAATTACTCAAAAATAAATAAAATAAAATAAATAATGCAGAAAAGAAAAAACTATATAAAAAATTACTCAAAAATAAATAGAAGAAAATAAATAATGAAGAAATGAAAAAACTATATAAAAAATTTGTTGGGGCGCTGCCCAGTGGGCCTGCCAGACCTAGGGTGTGCAAATGCAGGCCCAGAAGGGCCAGCAGGCTCACAGGGCAGCGCGCCATAGTTAGGCCCAGAAGCCTGCTATATAGAGAAGTTCGAAGGAGCAGCTGCGGCTGGGTTTATAAATCAGTGCGGCTGCCCTTCGCTCGGCGAGGTGAGACTAAACATTGTGCACCGCCGGTGGCAGCGCACAACCATTAGTGTCGGTTGGTGGCTCCAACCGGTACTAATGATTGGGCCTTTAGTCCCAGTTCCTGGCACGAACCGGTACTAAAGGGGCCGTTTCCCGCCCCTTGGCCTGGCGAAAATTGGCCTTTAGTACCGGTTGGTGGCTCCAACCGGTACTAAAGGCCCCTCCTATACGTATGGCACTTACGAAAAATTCAGTTTCATCGACCACCACTTCTTCTCCAACTTCTTCGCGCGACATAGACGCCGTCGCCGCACCGTCGCCCATCACGCGCCGCCCTCGCAGGCTCCGCCGCCCTCGCCGCCCCCGCCGCCCATCGTCGCCGTCACCGCCGTCGCCCCCGCCACCCATCGTCGCCGTCACCGCCATCGCCCCCGCCGCCCGTCGCCGCCGCCCCATACTACGTCGTCGTCTCGTTCGCACCGTCGCCCCCGGCCCACCGCTCGTCGTCGCGCCGTCCCCGTCGCATCGCCGTCTCACGCCACCGCCCGTACGCCGCCGCCCCCCGCTCGTACACACACACAGACACACACACACACATTGTTTTTACTTATTTTCTGTTTTCTGTTGTTTAGATTAATGTTAGATAAATTACGTAGATAAGAATATTGGAATGTTAATGTTAGATGAATTATATGGAAAAGATGTTAAATATTAATGTCAATTTTAGATGAATTAGCTAGATATTAATTAGTTATATATATGAGATTTGAACTAGTTGAATTAATATAACTAGTTTATTTTTAGTATGAAAATTAATAGAACAAGTTTATTTTTTGTAAGAAAATTTAGGTATATGAGATTATTTGAACTAGTTGAATTAATATAACTAGTTTATTTTTAGTAAATGATTAGTTGAACTAGCTAGTTGAATTAGTACTAGTTTAGTTTTAGTAAGAAAATTTAGGTATATGAGATTTGATGATCTAATTAAAATATTACTATATATAGCTACTTTATATATTTTAGTAAGAAAATTAATAGAACTAGTTTATTTTTAGTAAATTCTTAGTTGAATTAATAGAACTAGTTATTTTTAGTAAGAAAATTTAGGTATATGGGATTTGATGATCTAATCAAAATATTACTATATAGAACTACCTACTTTATTTTAGTAAGAACATATGTTTCACCTATATATGAACATATGTTAGATATTAATGTCAAATGTTGGATGAATTAGATATAAATTATATGTTAAATATATTTTTAATTTAGTTATATGAGATTTGATTATCTAATTAACATTTTATTATGTAGAACAAGCTACCTTATTTTTAGTAAGAAAATTAATAGAACTAGTTTAGTTGAATTAGTTGAATTAATTAGTTGAACTAGTTAGTTGAATTAGTTGAGCTACTTTATTTAGGTATATTTTTTGTAAGTGCTTAGTTGAATTAGTTGAATTAATTAGTTGAACTAGTTGAATTAACAGAATTAGTTGAATTAATAGAACTAATAAGTGTTTAATGTTTCACCTATGAACATACGAATGTCGTCTGATGACGAACACGATTTCATTATGTGCGAATACTGCGAAGACCAGCGCGGCCTGTGTGGCAGAAATTTTCTAGTTGATGATAGACGTTTCAGCATCAAGCTGGATTAGAACTTCGAAGTGGATACAGTAAGTCACAATGACAGGTCTTTTTTCGTAATTAAGCATGACTTATGCTTCATTTGCTTCAACTTTTAATTTTAATTTTTCACTATTCTACTAGTGTATCCCCTGCCATGCAAGAATTTTTGTCTTGGATAAGATAGGTTTAAGTCATAACGAAACTATGGAGGTAAAAAGAGTTTACTTGAAGACCGAGCATGGTTATACCTTCAACGTCAAATTATACAATGCAGACACATACACCTATTTTGAATGCAAAACTTGGCAAGCACTATGCAAGGCTTATGCATTTGAGCCTGATATGGTTATCACCTTTGATATTCGTCCGGAAGATGATATTGAAGGTAATAGAGACATCTGGGTCGATGTGCAGACGCCTCCAGTTCTACCATTATGTGACTTTCTCAACCATATTTATGTCTTCGATATGAGATTATTTGAACCAGTTGAATTAATAGATCTCAATTTATATTGACAGCTTATTTCTAATCAAGCAAACATGTCCGGCGCGTGGTAGACAGGACCGTCCATTGTCCCGGGGCTGAACTAAACTGCGAGGAGACAAGTCATTATGTTTCATGGCTTGAGGATCTTGATGCTGTCAAGACAAAAAAATTCCTGCACTCAGAAATGTTAGTACTCAAAACATGCGACCAATAGTGTTCGTACTGAACTACGGTCACATATATTTAGGAAATATGGTAAGATTTCTACTATTTCTCCTCAGTGCATCTTTTGCAAACATTATTTTTTTAAGCTAAACTTCATTGCTAAGTATGTTACTATACGATGTTCTTCAACAGGGACTCCCGATGAATGTTGTGCCTGATTGGATCGAGACTAAAAGTACCATGAATATTGTTAGCTTACGGCCAAGATATCCTACAATGCACTTTAGTGCATTCAGGATTTCTAATAGCGAGGAATGCTTAATAGTAAAATACTGGAGCAAAATTATGAACGATCGCAGAAAAGTACTAGGGGGCAGCAATCAGAAGCGCAACGCACGATTAGGAGACAGGTTCATCTGCATGCTCCAATATGATGAATCAGGAAAGCTATACATGTTCTATGCTATTTTACCTGAGAGAGAGCAGCAAGAGTGATTAATTAGCTAGTTCATGCTCTTAGTACTTGTCCTCTCATGTCCGTGTTCTTCGTCCTGAACTTAATCTCAAAGAGTGATTTGCTTTGTGGTGTTATGAACTCTTATAATATCATTACCATGTTGAACTCGATGATATCTTTGCTTCTGGTACAAGTGAATGTTTCTTATTTAAGCTAGTGTTGGTGGAGATTAGATAGCGGTAATGACTATATGATGATTAAGTAGTGGTAATGAGACGACTATTATATGATGATTTTTAGCTAGCTATGAAAACTGTTGTTGGTGATGATATATATGATGCAAGAGTTTTTATATTAATATGATGATGATGAGTTATTATATCATTTATGAAAGAAACTGCAGATTAGTTTCAACTGGATGGATTCTAGCTAAGTGATCAAGTATATGCCATATCCATATTACCTCGATCACTTAATTAGGTGATCAAGTATATATAATATGGATATGACATATACTTGATGACTTAGCTAGGATCCACATGCATCCAGTCAAACTAATCTGCGGTACATTCACCTAATGATTTAACAACTCATTATAATGTAAAAAAATCACTAAATTAAATTGAAAACACAAAATTAAATTAAAAAATAAAAAATAAAACCAAAACACACCCAAACATTTAGTACCGGTTGGTGTTACCAACCGGTACTAATGTCCTACGCGCCCACGGAACTGGCTCGTGTCACGTGGTTGCCCTTTAGCACCGGTTCGTGCTGAACTGGTACTAAAGGGGGGGCCTTTAGTGCCCACATTTTAGTGCTGGTTACCGAACCGTCACTAAAGGGCCTTACGAACCGGTGCTATTTCCCGGTTCTGCACTAGTGCATCTTTCCACTCAAAACATTAATCTCTTTAATCGCATGCACTTTTTTACTAGTGGAAGATCTTTCGATATGCCAATGAGAATAATTAACCATAATATTATCTAGGATTTTAGTAGCTTCTCCTAAAGTAATTTCCATAAAAGTACCTCCTGCGGCCGAATCTAAAAGATTTCTAGAAGCAAAATTCAATCCGGCATAAAAAATTTGTATAATCATCCACACATTCAAACCATGAGTAGGGCAATTTCGTATCATCAATTTCATCCTCTCCCAAGATTGTGCAACATGTTCATGATCAAGTTGCTTAAAATTCATAATCTCGTTCCTAAGGGAGATGATTTTAGAAGGAGGGAAATGCTTGGAAATAAAAGCATCTTTACACTTATTCCATTAATCAATATTTTTTAGGCAAAGATGAAAATCAAGTTTTAGCACGATCTCGAAGTGAGAACGGAGATAGCTTCAGTTTAACAATATCATTATCCACATCTTTTTTCTTTTGAATATCACACAAATCAATGAAACTATTTAGATGCTATGCGGCATCTTCACTAGGAAGGCCAGAAAATTGATCTTTCATAACACGATTCAGCAAAGCAGCATTAATTTCACAAGATTCCGCACTAGTGGCGGGAGCAATCAGAGTACTTATAAAATCATTATTATTGGTGTTGGAAAAGTCGCACAATTTGGTATTCTCTTGAGCAATGGTGACAAAGCAAGCAATCCAACACACGAGCACACAAAAAGCAAGTGAATAAGACAAACGGAAGAGGGGCAAAGAAAAGGCAAATCTTTTCGAAAATCATTTTAGAAGTGGGGGAGGGGAAAACAAGAGGCAAATGGCAAATAATGTAATGCAAGAGATGAGAGTTTATGATGGGTACTTGGTATGGCTTGACTTGGCGTAGATCTCCCCGGCAACGGCGCCAGAAATTCTTCCTGCTACTTCTTGAGCTTGCATTGGTTTTTCCCTTGAAGAGGAAAGGGTGATACAGCAAAGTACAAATAAGTATTTCCCTTGGTTTGAGAGCCAAGGTATCAATCCAGTAGGGGACAATGCACAAGGGGTTGTCAATCCCTTCACGGTTACTTGCAAAAGTGAGATCTGATAGAGATAGATGAAAGTAAACAAACAGTAAAGTAAATATTTTTGGTATTTTTGGTTTATAGATCGGAAAGTAAAAGATTGCAAAATATTAGATCGGAAACTTATATGATGGAAAATAGAACTTATATGATGGAAAATAGACCCGGTGGCCATAGGTTTCACTAGTGGATTCTCTCCAGATAGAAAATAATACGGTGGGTGAACAAATTACTGTCGAGCAATTGATAGAAAAGCATAAAGTTATGATGATATCTAAGGCAATGATCATGAATATAGGCATCACGTCCGTGTCAAGTAGACCAAAATGATTCTGCATCTACTACTATTACTCCACACATCGACCGCTATCCGGCATGCATCTACAGTATTAAGTTCATAAAGAACGGAGTAGTGCATTAAGTAGGATGACATGATGTAGAGGAATTGACTCAAGCAATATGATGAAAACCCCATCTTTTTATCCTCGATGGCAATAATAAAATATGTACCTTGCTTCCCCTACTATCACTGGGAAATGACACCGCAAGAATGAACCCAAAGCTAAGCACTTCTCCCATTGCAAGAAAAACCAATCTGGTTGGCCAAACCAAACCGATAGTTCGAAGAGAATTACAAAGATATCAAATCATGCATAAAAGAATTCAAAGAAGATTCAAATAATATTCATAATAAGCTGGTCATAAATCCACTATTCATCGGATCTCGGCAAACACACCGCAAAAAAGTATTACGTCGAATAGATCTCCAAAACATCGAGGAGAACATGGTATTGAGAATCAAAGAGAGAGAAGAAGCCATCTAGCTACTAGCTATGGACCCATAGGTCTATGATAAACTACTCATGCTTCATAGGAAGGGCAATAGAGTTGATGTAGAAGCCCTCCGTGATCGAATCCCCCTCCGGCAGTGTGCCGGAAAAGGCCCCTAGATGGGATCTCACGGGTACAGAAGGTAGCGACAGTGGAAAAGTGTTTTCGTGGATGCTTCTGGTTGTTTGGGAATATATGGGAATATATAGGTGAAAGAATTAGGTCAGGAGGTGCACGAGGGGCCCACAAGGTTGGGGGCGCGTCCTACCCCCTGGGCGTGCCGCCCGTCCTTGTGGCTGCCTCGTGGCTCCTCCGACTTCATCTTCAAGTATCCTGGTTGTCTTCTGGTTCAAGAAAAATCATCGAGAAGGTTTTATTCCGTTTGGACTCTATTTGGTATTCCTTTTCTGCCAAACTCAAAAACAGTGGGAAATAGGAACTGGCACTGGGCTCTAGGTTAGCAGGTTAGTCCTAAAAATAATATAAAATAGCACATAAATGCATATAAAACATCCAAAACAGATAATATAATAGCATGGAACAATCAAAAATTATAGATACATTGGAGACGTATCACCGTCATTTACGGGTCTTTGGCATCAAATTCGCCATTGACCAGGGAGATGGTGAGGTTCGAGTCTCCCCGCAACTCTAGCCGCCGAACACCCATCGACCTTGCCATCCTAAGACCGTGCAATAGTGCCTCGTACTCAGTTGTGTTATTGGAATCCGTGTACATGATCTGAACATACCGGATATAATCGTCGGTGGGGGTTATTAGGATCACCCTAGCCCCCAATCCGGCTAGCATTTTGGAGCCGTCGAAGTACATTGTCTAGTGTGCCACTCGTACCGTAAGGTTCTATACAAATGGTTTTTGACCCCTTTCCGCGACGGCATTCTGAACCGTCGCCATGTGAGTGACTGCGATAGGGAGGTCCTTCCCACACGATCCAGAAACCGTCAGGGATAGGCGAGTGGCTACCGACGATCGCCACAAAATAAACGTATGAGAAGTCTCCCCAGTCCCACACGTTACATCTCGACGTTGCGTTTCTGATCCAAGATACATCCCAAACGATTACACTGTTATAGTCGTGTGAAAAAGGTGGACATCAGCATTTAATCTACCGATATGTTTGCGATAGGTACATTCTCGCACACATTTCGAGAATGTCAAATGTGCGCAGTTCCTCTACTAACGCCAACGTGTCCATTTTCAAACTGTGTGTGATAGTATTCCTATCACACACGCACACTGGTTTGAAACGTTTGTCGTATTACCTTGAATCGCACATGCATATGAGATGAAACTGTGTGTGCGTCCGTCGAGCATCGCAAACGTTTCTCATCAAAGAACCGTTTGTTCTCTATTTTTCATCGCACACGCTATTTTCTTTCTAACCATGTGCACATTATTTTATTCGCTCCATTGTAATTTTATTTGCCCTGTAATTTATTATTCAAATTAGAAATTTTAAAATATGAAACGTGGAATTCAAATTCTCAGCACAATGGTTCAACAACGAATCCAAAAATAAATTTGTCAATACAATATGTTCAGTAATTACAGGATTAGATAGCAATTTGAAGGAAATATGCCCTAGAGGCAATAATAAATTTGTTATTTTATATTTCCTTATTCATGATAAATGTTTATTATTCATGCTAGAATTGTATTGATCGGAAACCCAAATACATGTGTGAATACATAGACAAATATTGTGTCCCAAGTGAGCCTCTACTTGAGTAGCTCGTTGATCAAAGATGGTTAAGGTTTCCTAGCCATGGACATAAGTTGTCATTTGATAATGGGATCACATCTGACCCATCCGTTAGCTTAGCATATTAATCGTTTAGTTTTATTGCTATTGCTTTCTTCATGTCAAATACATATCCCTTCGACTATGAGATTATGTAACTCCCGAATAGCGGAGGAATACCTTGTGTGCTATCAAGCGTCACAACGTAACTGGGTGATTATAAATATGCTCTACAGGTATCTCCGAAGGTGTTTGTTGGGTTGGCATAGATCGAGATTAGGATTTGTCACTCCGAGTATCAGAGAGGTATCTCTGGGCCCTCTCGATAATGCACATCATAAGAAGCCTTGCAAGCAAAGTGATTAATGAGTTAGTTACAAGATGATGTATTACATAACGAGTAAAGAGACTTGTCGGTAACGAGATTGAACTAGGTATGTGGTTACCGACGATCGAATCTCGGGCAAGTAACATACCAATGACAAAGGGAATAATGTATGTTGTCATAACGGTTCGACCGATAAAGATCTTCGTAGAATATTTAGGAGCCAATATGAGCATCCAGGTTCCGCTATTGGTTATTGAGCGAAGAGGTGTCTCAATCATGTATACATTGTACTCGAACCCGTAGGGTCCGCACGCTTAACGTTCGATGATGATTTAGTATTATATGAGTTATGTGATTTGGTGACCGAATGTTGTTTGGAATCCTGGATGAGATCACAGACATGACGATGAGTCTCAAAATGGTCGAGAGGTAAAGATTGATATATCAGATGATAGTATTCGGACACCGGAAGTGTTCCGGAGTGTATCGGGTACTTATCGGAGTATCGGAGGGGGTTACCGAAACCTCCGGGGGGATAATGGGCCTTATGGGCCATGAGAGGGGAGCACACCAGCCCACAAGGGGTGGAGCCCCCCTGTGGCAGGAGGCCGATTGGGAGGAGGAAGAGGGGGTTCGCCCCTCCCCCCACCCCCCTTTCCTTCATCCCTTCCCTCTTCCCTTTTCCTCTCCCATAAAATAAGGAAAGGGGGAGCCACTTGGGAAACCCCAAGTACGATTCGAATTCTACTTGGGGTGCCCCATCGCTGCCACTCCTCCCCTTCCACCTATATATATATGGGGGGGGAGGGGGCACCTAGAACACACAACAACAATCGTTAGCTGTGTGCGGCGCCCCCCTCCACAGTTTACAACTCTGGTCATAATTTTGTGGTGCTTTGGCGAAGCCCTGCGAGAATCACTTCACCATAACCACGTCGTTGTGCTGACGGAACTCATCTATTACCTCGAGACCTTGCTGGATTAAGAAGGCGAGGGACGTCACCGAGCTGAATGTGTGCAGAACTCGGAGGTGTCGTACGTTCGGTGCTTGATCGGTCGGAGCTAGAAGAAGTTCGACTACATCAATTGCATTGTCAAATGCTTCCGCTTTTGGTATACGATGGTACGTGGACATACTCTCCCCCTCGTTGCTATTCATCTCCTAGATAGATCTTGCGTGAGCGTAGATTTTTTTTTGAAATTGCATTCTACGTTTCCCAACACAATTAACTATGACGAACCACAATATTTAGAGGCGGTAAAGGTGAAGAGACAGGTGTAAATCATTTTGGCTACCGATGGTGTTGAAGAACTGGAATGCCCATAATGTGCCCTCCCGCATGCCATAGGCACGAACAACTTTTGTCAAACCCCTTGTGACAATCGCCTGCCCATCCTTCACCGCTTTTAGGAAGACTTCTAGAGCATTATCATGGTAGCATGAATTATATACTTTAACCTTAGTTGCCTCCACTCTAGTCATGTTGTTTGCAAGGTAATCATCAGTAAATAGCCTCGGAAACCACTGAAAAGAGAAAAAATTCATATACTGAGTTCTAATGGAGTAACTTGTTGTGGGCAGGGGAAAAGGCAACACATTACTTACCATCCTAAAGTTCACTGTTGTCTTGGACAAAGTGTAAATAAAGAGCTTAATTCCCATCACCCGTAAAAATCTTTCTTAGTTTCCTCACTTGACGCTTGTTCATGAATATCTCATTGCCCCATATGCAAAAGGGATCAAAGTGTGGATCAGTACCGCTCATATATGTACCTACAAGCAACCAGTAAATGTTAGAAGCTAAACTGAGATTGCACAAATGATGTAAAATACAACTACCTACGTTCCTAAGTACAAGTTTTTTTTAGATATTTCAATATGAACTACATACGGATGTATATAGAATTATAGATATAGTTTAGATTAGAATCTAGATTCACTCATTTTGCTCTATATGTAGTCTATATTGGAATCTCTAAAAAAAACTTATATTTAGGAACAGATGGTGTATAAGTCATGGGATGCAGCTAACCTCGACGGCAAACAACAGCATCACCCATTGTAGTCATGTGTAAGTACATGGAAAGACAATTTTAACTACAACAGGGTTAACATCTACCAAAAAGTGCAAATGGTAATAAAACGACAGCATCTGTAGTGATATCTTCATTGCGAAAGAGTAGTATGGTAGCAAAGGGACGGATTAAAAATGAATAAAATTGTTTACTGCAACAGACAACCAAGTATAGAGATTGAAACTAGTATTGATAGAAATGAAATTGTTAGAGTTAAACATCGCAAGGTAAGTGCTACCAGTGCACATAATGACCATGTTGTCTATTAAAAGGTAGGGAAAATAGATAAGACGGGCTAGGCGTGTTTACTACAACATGCTTAATACATGAACCGTACAAAACATGGGCATTGCAACTGGTATTGGTAAGATTGAACTGGTGAGTTCATACTTGGTAAGTCCTGAGGGGTAGTGGCTGGGGCACTTCATATGGACAAGAGCCCGCCCCAAGCTGGTCGCAGCGAAGGCGAGGTGTTCATCCGGGTCGAAGAGTGGATCAGTGTCGCCGATATGTGTACCTACAAGAAGCAAGTAAATGTTAGGAGCATAATTGCAATTACACAAATGATGTAAAGTACTGTAAGACATGGAATGAAGCTAACCTCGACGGCAAACAACAACATCGCCCGTTATGGCCCTGCATAAGTACATGGAAAGGCATGTTAAGTACAACAAGGTTAGCATCCACTAAAAATAGCAAATTGGCAGCATCTCTAGTATATCTTCATTGCGGAGAGTAGCACGGTAGCAAAGGGACTGATTAAAAATGATATAACTGTTAATTGCAACAGGCTTAACAACATCCTAAGTCATGTTTTGTAAGTTTGTAGCCATTGATATACAACTGTTTAAAAATGGATACAGTTGTTAATTGCAACATGCTTAATAGCCATTGAAACTGCTACTAATAAAAGTGCAATTGCCAGAGTTAAACATTGCAAGACACGTGCTACCAGAGCACAGAATGGCCCGGTTGTCCATAAAAAGGTAGCGAAAATAGCTAAAACGTGTTAGGCATGTTTACTACAACATGCTTAATACATCAACCATAGAAAACATAGCCATTAATTGCAACTGGTAATCCTAATACGATGAAAGAGATTTTTGAAATTAGGTGCGGTTGGAGATGCTAATAGATATAAGAATTATCAGAAGATCACAAAACACACGGTTTCTATGGCGTACCCGTGTGCATTGTTTTGCATTAATGATCCATAAGTCAGATACATGTGCGACGTTTCCTAATAAACCAGGCGTACCATTGACCCCAAAAATCAACTACAAGTGTACATTTTTTGGAGATGGGATCTGCCAATTTTCTCTTTTTCTCGCACATGAGTATTTTACGCGCTTCGTCTGCATTGTGTGTTTCCCCCGCCAAAGTTTCAAGTCTCGCAGCGAAATTTTCATTAGGCGTGCGATTTCAGAATTTATTCCTCCCACCACATCCCCATCCATCAAATTTCCTCTGTATCTCCCCTCCCCCCTACCGGCAGCTCAAACCGCCGCCACCGCAACCACATCTTCAGAACCACATCTACGTTTTGCCTGAGCATCATCGATCCAGTCAGGTAACCCACCAATCTCTATCATGGCCCGGGCCTGATTTCTTAAATTGCGCATGTGAAACATCCTCATGCCTCCAAATCCCCACTGCCCCTACCTCCAGAGCATCGTCGTGCCAGCCCAACCACATATCACGTGGAGGTCGAGGCACTAATGGCGGTCGATGGCGCGATGGCCGTTGTGCGTGTTGAACCAGAGGAACACCTCACCTCCGTCGCCGCTGACTTGGTGCAGGCTCTGGCCCAGATGAAGTGCCCCAGTGACTACCCCTAGGACTTAGCAGGTATGATCTGACCAGCTCAATCTTACCAATACCACTTGCAATGGCTATGTTTTGTACGATTGATGTATTAAGCATGTTCGTGCCTTGTTTATTTCAGTATTGCACACTATGTGATGTTCAAGTATTAACTGTCTAGTTCAATTTCACCAATACCAGCAACAAACTTGCAATATATGACTCAGGATATCACTAGAGATGCTGCCCATTTGCTATTTTTTATGGATGCTAACCCTTTCGTACTTAACATGCATGTCCATGTACTTACGTAGGGTCATAACGGCCGATGCTATTGTATGCCGTCGAGGTTAGCTGCTTCCCATGTCTTACAGTATTTCACATCATTTGTGTAATTGCAGTTTAACTTCTAACATTTACTGGTTGCCTATAGGTACACATGTTAGTGGCATTGATCCACGCTTCGACCTGGAGGAACAGCTCGCCTTCACCACCACTGACTTTGGTCGGGCTCTGGCCAAGATGAATTGCACCAGCAACTACCTCTCAGGACTTACCAAGTATGAACTCACCAGTTCAACCAAACCAGATAGCAAGTGCTTCATGGATCCCAACTTGTGAGTCTCAATGTCTTTTTGAGGAATGCTCTTGTCCATGTTCTTCATAAAAATGTGGTCCATCTTGGTCTTGGCATACACATGAACGTCTCTCTCTTCTTCTTCAGGTGCACCAAGAAGAGCAGCCCACTCAGAGATGGTTGACTGGTATCTCACCCCCTCGGTCTTCCACGCAATCCTCCCATCTGGATAGTAATGAGCAGTAGAATATAATTGCATGATCATCTCATCATTCCATGAGGTAAGTTTCTTCCCAACAAAAGCTTTAACACCAACAAGTTTGAAGCTCTCATGAACATTGGGAAAGTTGTCTTCATTCTCATCAATATATTCCCAATCCACCCAATTCATGTCACTAACAATTGACTTCTTATCTAGCAGAACTGTTTCATAAAACTCTTGTTGCTCTCTGGTGTGGAAACGATAGTCGGTATTTGCAGACGAGACTGGTCAAGAACTGCCATGGGAGAGAGGTGAGACTGATCGCGCGCCCCTCACCCCGAGCTCGCGCGCCCGCCGTGCGTCACTCCGACGCCGGCATCCACCTTCCCCGCCGTTGGCCTCTCCGGCAATGGCGGCCACCTCATCATCCCCTCGCCGCCTCTCTCCTTCCCTGGCGTGCCATGGCAGAGAGCCTGTGCTCTGTGACCTCAACCTTCCATAGGGAGAGGCCTGTCATCTCTGGGCTTGGCATCTCGTCGACTTCGAAGGGCTCTGCGGCGGCAACGCTGGTGCATGCCCCTGCGGTGGTGGATGGTGAGGTGGGGCCTAGCCAGCGGATCTCACCATGGCAAGAGGCACCCGCCTCGAAGAAGACTCTATGGCGGCGTCGGCGGGAGGAGAGGTTGGCGCCCCATTGCCCGTCACCTCCGCGCAATGAGGTCTCGCCGGAGATGCGGGACAAGTGTTTTCATTGCCTGAGCAAAGGACACTTCCCGAAGGACTGCACCAACGATGTCGTTTGTCTCCGGTGTGGCCTCCCTAGCCATGTCGCGAAGCAGTGCAAGAGACTGCACAGTCCATCGCCGGTCGAGGACCTCAGGAGGGAGGCTGCGGCCAAGGTTGCGAGGCGGTCTGCGTCGGGGGTGGCGCCTGTGGGTTCTCGTTCGTTGGGTGGGGCATCTGGGCGTAGGCTTCTCCCACCCCCTCCCCCGCCGTTGCAGCCAGCGGCGCTGGTATGGCCCTGTCATGCCCCGCCACGCCTGGTTGTGGAGTCTGATCAGGAGATTGGTCCAGGGGAATTCTGCGTTGTCAGGAGGACGCGTGCAATGGAGCAGCTTGAGGGCAGATTACAGCACGCCATGGTGGTTTATGTCGGTGGTGACAGGTCGGTGACCTCACCGGAGTTTGTGTTGGCTGCACCACAGGAGAGGATGGGCATCTCGCCTGACAATGTGTCGGTGCATAGGTTCAGGCCAGAGGACTTCCTGGTCGGGTTCGCGAGGAGGGAAGACCGCACCAATATGGGGCTGCGACCGGTGTTGGAGTTTAGAGGACAACGTCTTTCTTTCAGGCAATGGATACGGCAATCTCAGGCAGTGTTCGCGGCCATGAAATTTAAGGTGGGCCTGGAGATTGAAGGGATCTTGCCCCATGCTTGGGAGCTTGAAGTGGTGGAGAGTTTGCTTGGGGGTTCGTGCATCATCGAGTTCGTTGCTCCGGAGACCTCGTCAAGGGCTGATTTGTTGTCGTTCAAACTGACAGCGTGGACGGCGGAGCTGGAGAAAATCCTCTCTCGCAGGTGGCTTGCGGTACCGGTGCCGGAGGAGCAGCAGGACATGTTTGAGCTGAAGATGCTGCAGTACAGAGTTCTTATTCACCTGGATTCGGTGAAGACATTCGAGGACGGTGAGGAGCCATGGTTCTTGGGGGACTCGTCCTATAGTGCGCAGAACGGTCTTCCGGACCCGGAGCTGGACAGGGGCGGAGGCCCGAACTCGCGGCGGCTTGACTGGCAGTTTGGGGTTCGTGATCACCGCGTAGACTCTGCGGGCGGCAATGGTGGCATGATGGCCGGCCGGCAAGTTGGTTGGTGCGGTCTCTGTGACAGGCTGGCAGATCGCACCGATGGCCCCCATGCAGCGTGTTACGAATCGGGGCCCAGACGCAGGAGTCCAGGACAGATTGACGGTGAGGTGCTCTGCTTTTGACCGGCTGGATGACGTCGTTGGTAGAGGGCGTGTGCTGGAGCGGGGGCAGGTTCAAATTTCAAATCCGTAGCGGGCTGGCTCCACCGACGCACGGCCTCAAATCCCATGCCAGGATGGGCATAGGGAGGATCCTCCTCGGGGCTCTACCCAGCTGGGGGCCTTGCAGATTTTTGTTCAGGTGGCCAGAGTCTCACCCCAGGAGACCGCTCCACGACAGCCTGGCCAGATGGAGACAACAGAGGTGGGGGACAAGGTTGGGCCCGCGGAGCTCGGGGCCAGCGGCGCCGGAGCACATGGTTCGGATGGACTAATCATGACGAGTGCCCGAGATGTTTCGCAGGCAGACAGATAGTGGTCGGACCTGGGTGCATCTACCCAGATGAGACTCGTGGGGCCACAGGCAACGAGGGAGTTGGGATTGTTTGCAGAAACACACCTGGGGATCCACACCTGTTGCAGAGAGAGGGGTCTTGCCACAGGGTGCCTACTCTGGTCCTTCCCGCATCGGATCCTGTGGTGTGGTGTGCCATGGCAGGGTTGGCGGACTCCGCTGCGGGCCCCTTCGATAGGCCAACTCAGCAATCTGCACCGGCTCTAGGGCCACCAATGATTGCATAGATCCCCCCCCCCACGGGTGGAGAGCCGCACGATCTTGGACAACTGTCGGATGAGGAGGTGGGGACTGGAGTTCTGGATGATTCGCATGTTCAGTTGGCCATGCAAAGTAAGATTCAGGCATGCACGAGAGGTATGAAGCCCCAGGAGGCAACGGCGTTCGAAAAACTCAAGTGGTTTTGCAATGCTCTCGTGCGCAAGCTAGCGCATCCACTACTCTTGGAGGTGCAATCCGCGCTAAGGCTGGAGGCTAAACCATTCACTCCACAGGGTACGAAGAGGGGCTCCAAGCGCGCACCAGCTAGCAAATTGACCAGGGCAACCTAGGCGAAAACTGTGCTTGTGAGA
This sequence comes from Triticum urartu, assembly GCF_056163025.1. Lineage (NCBI taxonomy): Eukaryota > Viridiplantae > Streptophyta > Magnoliopsida > Poales > Poaceae > Triticum > Triticum urartu. The sequence goes on along the minus strand of NC_141875.1, from coordinate 691,497,554 downwards.
GCTCTTGGGATTGTGCCGGGGGACTTGGAGGGCAATGAGGACAACATTGTGGAGCTGGCAGAAATCTTTGATTCGCCATTAAGGGAGCAGCATATACGGGTCATAGTAGCTCTGTTTGGCAAGGAAGTGCCACCGAAGAGCGAGATGATCACCGGGACGACGGTGGTGGTGGGGGAGGCTTGAGCACCCCTTCCATTTGGATGTTGGCGGTTTCCTTGTCCATGGATAGGAACCCGCAAATTATTTGTTGGAACATGAGGGGGCTGAACAATCCATAAAAAAGAAGCGCAGTTAGGGATTTTGTTATGTCGGCGAAGGTGAACCTTGTGTGTTTACAAGAGACCAAGATTGTTGTATTCGACCCGTTTAATGTAATGCAATATATTGGGGCATCTTTTGATGGCTTTGACTACGTACCAGCGACCGATACGCGAGGTGGTATTCTTCTGGGGTGGGATACGACGGTCTTGGAGGTAGATAACATCAGTAGAGATACTAATTCGCTCACCGGGTAGGTCCACAATAAGAATGGGTCGGAGTGGTGGATTACGGTGGTTTATGGTCCGCAAGGGGATGAAGCTAAGATGCAATTCCTTCTGGATTTGAACAACACGAGGGCGTGCCCTGGCCCTTGGGTGCTTCTTGGTGATTTTAACATGATCCTACATGCTGACAAGAAGAGTAACAACAACCTTAACCGACAGATCATGAGGAAGTTTAAGGAGTTCATGGACAATTGTGAGCTTAAAGAAGTTTACATGCATGGGAGGCTCTTTACATGGACGAACGATTGGGAACAACTGGTGATGACCAAAATTGATAGAGTCCTTGTTTCCGTTGATTGGGAGTTAAACTTTCGGGACGTTCTACTCCAAGCCCTCTCCTCCAATATTTCAGTCCATGCCTCGCTCCACCTCACCACGTCGGCCCCTTTCTATGCTAAGAGAAGATTTTCGTTTTGAGATGTTCTGGACGAGACTCGATGGTTTTGAGGAGGTAGTTAGGGAGGCCTGGGTGTGCGATGAAGATACTGTTGATCCTTACAAGAGGCTGGACTCCCTCCTTCGTAACACCGTGGTAGCTCTACAAGCTTGGGGGCAAAGGAAGACTGGGCACATCAAGACTCTAATGGCGGTTGCCAATTACATCATCCTGAGGATGGATCGAGCCATGGAGGCTCGGGTTCTCACGACTGAAGAACGATGGCTAAGGAGAACTCTAAAACATGTGTTGTTGGGATTGGCCTCTTTGCAACGCGCAATTGAGCGGCAGCAATCGCCATTACGCTGGATTCGAGAAGGTGACACCAATACCAAACTTTTCCAAGCTGTGGCGAATGGACGCAGATCAAAAAAATTATCCCACACATCAAGCATAATAATGAGCTAATCACGGATCAACTGAGGAAGGAGGAGGTTTTTACGGAAGCCTTCACACTTCCACTAGAGAGGCAGATCTGAACCTGGATTTCCTGGAGTTAGACAGGCACGACCTTTCGACGCTGGATGCGATCTTCACTGAGGAGGAAGTTTGGGATACGATCAAGGAGTTGCCGCCGGATCGTTCGTCCGGGCCTGACGGGTTTATTGCTGCCTTCTACCAGAAGGCTTGGCCCATTGTCCAGAATGACCTAATGGCCGTGTTTACGAAGTTGTACGTGCAGGATAGAAGGGGCTTTGGCAAGCTGAATCGCGCGCATATTTTTCTGATTCCAAAGAAACCGGACGCGAAGGTCGTGGGGGACTTCCACCCTATAAGCTTGACCCACAGTGCTACAAAATTATTCGCAAAGATGCTTATAAATTGCGCTAGGCGCAGAATGTCAGAGACCGTAGTCGTCAAACAATCTGCCTTCATCCGCGACAGGCACCTCCATGATAACTTCCTTCTGGTTCGGCAAGTAGCGAGGAAAATTCACGCCCGCAAGGAAGCAACAGTTTTTTGAAACTTGATATCTCGAAAGCTTTCGACTCGATCGCATGGCCCTACCTTTTTGAGGTTATGAGACAAAAAGGCTTTGGGACCAAATGGCTGTCTTGGATTTCCATCTTGTTGAGGACGGTCACAACAAAAGTGATTGTCAACGGGATCCCAGGGAAAAGCTTTCAGCATATGAAAGGGTTAAGGCAAGGAGACCCTGTTTCCCCTCTTCTATTTGTCATTGCAATGGACGTTCTCTCTAGGATCATGATGAGAGCTGTTGACATGGGCGTGTCGAGTACGATATCTGGGGTCTCTACAACCTAGACGGTCTCGATCTATGCGGATGATGTGGCAATGTTTGTCAAGCCCTCTGAGGTGGATTTGAGGTTTGTTAGAGAGGCGCTAAAGATGTTTGGTGACACGTCGGGCCTCAAATTTAATTACCATAAATCTTCTACAGTGATGATCCATGGCGATGCCTACGACAGGGAGAGGGTGGTATCCTTGCTGCAATGCAACCTGGGAGTTTTTCCATGCAAGTATTTAGGTTTGCAGCTAGCAATTCACCAACTAAGCCATGCGGACTGGCAGCCCATGGTGGACCAAGCTAAGCGTTGTGCTCCGGCTTGGCAAAGAGGTCTGCTTCAGAGATCGGGCTGCCTTGTGCTTGTCAAGTTTCTTGTTGCAACCAAACCTATCCATCACTTCATGATTGCAGAGGTGCCAGCTTGGGTGTTAGAGGAAATCGACCAATGGATGCGAGCGTTCTTTTGGGCTGGGAAAGATAAGGTGAATAGTGGGCAGTGCTTGGTGGCTTGGAACATGATTTGTAGGCCCACGTGCCTTGGGGGTCTGGGAGTGAGGAACTTAGAACTGCAGGGGCTAGCACTCAGATTTAGATGGGAGTGGTTGAAGAGGACGGTCTCACAAATACCATGGCAGGGCTTAGCTATGATAGAGGACAGACAAGCCCGAGCTGTTTTTGACAGCCTCGTCAAGATTGAGGTTGGTGAAGGTACCAAGGTGTTGTTCTGGAGGGACAAATGGATTCACGGCTTTGTGGCTGCGGATATTGCTCCGCTGATCCATGCTATGGTGGCCACACGTACGAGGAATAGGTGTATAGTCAGTGAGGGCTTCGATAGTGGAAGATGGATGCAGGATGTGACTAGGGACCTCACATTCGTTGGCCATATGCAGCTTGTGCATCTTAACTTGGCAATAAGCACGGTTCAGCGCGATCCCAGCAGGCAGGACTGCTTCTCCTAGCCGGCTGACCCCTCGGGAAGATACACTACGAGATCCACGTACCACCGACTATGCCTCGGAACCCAGAGGGTTGCTTTCGCTTCATGCATCTGGAAGAGTTGGGCACTTCTTAAGTGCAAGATCTTTGTCTGGTTGGCCATGCAACATCGTATTTGGACCTCCCACTCGAGAGTTAAGCATAGGCTTTAGGATAGTCCCTCAGCATGTTACACGTGTGTGCAGGAAGAGGACAATGCTGAGCACATCCTGATCCAGTGTGTGTATGCGAGGGAAGTGTGGCATGAGGGTCTCAAAGCCCTCAACTTGGAGGTCACGCGGCCGACTGTGAATGATAGTCTTCTGGATTGGTGGCTGGAAGCGAGGAAGGGCCGTGACAGAGCTAACAAACAGGCTTTTGACACATTTGTGATTGTGGTGACATGGGCCTTGTGTAAACAAAGGAACGCTCGGGTTTTTAACAGAAGGAGCGAATAGAGGAACCCGCTGGAACTGGTGGACGCGATTCTTCGGGAGCTACAAGAGTGGAGTTCGGCCGGAGTCGGCGTTGGTTGGTTGTCACATTTCATGAGAGAGTCGGTTAAGGTTGTTAGGTGTGGGTTGTGTTCGGGTGTTGCCGAGAATGGATGTGTGCATCTGTTCATTGGCATATCTTGTAAATCTTTTTGCTCTCTTTTATAAAAATATGGTACGCCTTGGGCGTACTCTCAAAAAAACAAGCAGTCCTCCTTCTGACAACATAGGGATCAGGCAGTCTCCATCGGCGCACACCTTTATCTTTCCTCTCCATCATGTTCTCGGCAATAGATGGGCATTTTCATGAGCTAGAATCTTGAGTCTCAACTTTCTGAGCACTAGTGGTTCATCATCAACAGCAGCTTCGGGCACTAGGGCCTTGTTCTTCTCACTAGCAGAGACATTTCTTGTTGTCCTCTTGGGTGCTAGAACTTTTGGTTTGGACTTGGAGGTGGAAGCAGTCTTCATTGCATCTGCCATCAGTTTCTGAGACTTGGTAGGAGGTGGATTTGCTGGCTCTTCCTGTTCTTGCCTGCAGCTTCACCCTTTGAGCCACTTGGCTCCTCAAGTGTGAGAGTGAACTTCTTAGGTGTAGTGGATGCTGAAACTTTGTCTGCCTTGGAGATTGGGACTTTCCTTACTGCAGTCCTCTCCTTAAGACTGGCAGACAGTCCGGAGCTAGCAGCTATTCCATATTCCTTCGCAAGTACTACCTTTTTCTTCTTTGAAGTTGCTTCACTTACAACAAAATCCTCATCCTCATCATCTAAGGTTCTCTTCTTCCTTTCCCTTGTAGAAGCTTTGGGAAATTATGGAAAACTCCTTTCTCCCTCATAATAGCTGCCATCAGGACTAGAGCTTGCATTGAGATCAACATTTGATTCTGAGGCATTCTGACTGTCACTGCCTTTTGACATCTTGCAAATTAACCCTGTGAATAGTTGGGTATGGGTAGCGTAGATGACTCATCACAAAAGAAGATAGTTTTGAAGAAAAATGAGTTCAAATCTTAGATTCAAGTTTTCACAGAAGGCATTTCGGATCAGCCAAGTTGATCATCTCGGTGATGCCGAATCACTTAATAGAAACATGTCACACAGTTAAGCATAACTATTCCAGGGTGACCATATATATATATGGTCGCGCTATTCGTCACCCTGGGTGAGGAATAGTTATTCTTCACCCCCTCTCTATTTTGACATCAATGCACCGTATTTTTACGTTTCGTAAATTTTGTCTTATTTAATACATAAAAAGAGAACGTAAGAAAACATGTACTCACCGTAAAAAATATTTTATGTTACATAAAATTACAAATGTAAAAACATACATAAAATGCGATATTTTTGGCCTTATAACTTTTTTTTGTTTTCTTATACCAAATTTTATGTAGTGAATCAATATGAATGTAACTATTTGTATTCCAAACGTAATTTGTTTGTGAAGCGATCGTAAGATTACCTCGGGTAAAGAATAACTTATTATGTACCCTGGGTGATGAATAGCAACACTATATATATATATATGTGTGTGTGTGTGTGTGTGTGTTTCCGGCCCGTACATTGAAATTTCTTCAAATGTCATGTTCCCGCACCCCGATATGCTGTCGTGTGCTGTCGGTGGCTCCGAGTGGAACAACTCGGTGGCACCGATATGTATAACTGCTAGCAGTATAGCACATCGATGACTCTGAACCGGTTCAACTCGGTGACACCGACAAGACAAATTAGATCAATCTAAAGGATTTCAGTTTGACCAAGTTTGAGTGAATTGGTCCAACCAAAATGCACGTAGAAGATTTTCGAGCTCGGCCCTTCTCAGATCAGTGACACCAAGTGCGCCTCACCCGGAGGGTTCAAAAATGACTTGTTCAATTTTTGTGATGTAGCGAGAATAGAATTTGAGACAAGAAAGCATAGACAGCTACAGGAGGTGCTTAGGTATTCTTGTACATCCACTTGGCCAGAAAAACCAAGACAAACAAAACAACAAATGGGTGTCCTCGAATGAAGAAAACATGCATACCAACATGCTCACACAATAAGATAGCAAATGAAATATGTGTCAAACATGCACAACCAATTCTAGCATCTATCAAGCAATTGGCGATGACTATGTCATCTATATATGAGTATATTGACTTAGGATTCAAATGAGAAGATTTGATCATAGGTCATACTCATCGTTTGAGCAGAAGTGGGGTTACCATTTTTACATAAAGCATTAATGTGTTCGCACCATTAGAGTTGCTTTAGCTCAATTTTTAGAGCAAAGCGCCCCTAGATGTGATATCCCCCCAAAGAGGGATGAACTAACATTGGGTTTTGTCAATGATGACTTCGAGTAGATAGTGAACATGTGGATGCTCAATGTTGATGTAATCCAGACATAGAGTGAATTGCACATATGATGATGTACATTAATGCATTGAGTTTCCTTGTCCCTTGTCTTACCAACAAGAACGTTTGTGACTCCATGAACTAGTGCAAGATGTTGAAGTTGGTTGCACAAGTTCTTGCCAAAATGAATATGAGTGAAATATATTGGCGGGTCACCCTCAAGAACTCTCTAGTTCTTCTTTGGGACCCACATCAACTTTATGGGAATCCTTGGAGTTGTAGTTGAACTTGATGAAGTCTTGGAAACCCACTTAACCAAGGCTTGAGGTGCTTCTTCAATTGAGTCAATCTCTTCTCGAAGCTTGTCCTTGCCTTTTAGTTTGTGGTCTTGTGTTGGAAGATCATCTTGAGTTTGTGTTCCCTCAAAAGAAGTGGGGCATATTTCTCTTGCTGAGGAAAAAACTTTGTCATGGGGTATTGATCTTCTTCCCATTCAACTCTATTTGCATTAAACTTTCATTCAAAACCAGCATCTTGATTTTTTCGGTGTCTTCCTTGCTTGCGTATAATTTCTTCGAATTGCTTACTCCCGGCAATACTCTTGTAAACACCTTTCTCTATAATTCCCTTCAATAAGCTATTTTCTTGCTCGAGTGTAACTTGGCTAAGATAATCATTAGTGGAATCAAGAGAATTACTAGAAGCAACAATATTGGAATCAAGAGAATTCCCTTCAATAAGCTTTTTCACACTAAAGTTAGCATACACAGATTTTGTAAAAAAGTTGATATGTTTGAATTTGCTCGTCAATCAAATTGTATAGCATGTACCCATAAGAGGCGGGGCTCTAAGAGTAGTCTAAACTATACTAGTCCCTTTGATAAAGTTGTACTAGAGCCGCGACAAGTAATATGGATCGGAGCACTATAATTTTTGCATTTTCTCGGCTCCTTGCATCTAACACAAACTCTCCATGTTAGATCAGACAATCAATGGCGTGAAAAAAATGAAGAATGATAAAAAGAGTGAAGCGCCTTCGGGCGTGGGTTATAATGCACCATTTTTTAATCAAAACTTGTTGCTTAATAGTAAGTCTGGGAAATATCTAAAAGTATTTGCAAGTGCAAAATTTCATCAGGAGAAACTATACCATCTGTATATAAAAGACGCATTTGTCCTTTTTCATGTACTCGTGTCGTTAGAATCACAGATTAGATGAAAATTCAAAATGTATATGTACGACATCAATCTGTCTGTGCATGTTAGTTTCTTCAGAATTTTTTTGCACCTCAAATAGTCTTCTCTCTCACCCTAAAAAAATAGTTTTCTCTGAATATAAATAAAACTGATACCACCCACACAAGAAATTAAAATAAACATGATACCAGATCCAAAAGCACCCCCCCCCCCCCCCCCCCAAAAAAAAACATGGCTATAGCAACTCGAATAATAAGCATGACCGAATGCAGTGATAGTATACAGGAATTGCGGCGGTGGAGGGGTATATATATGGAACCGGATGCATCACTAGCAGCACGATTGGATGGGCGGATGGTGATGCGAGTGTCAGCAAGCATTGACGGCGAGTCAATGCCCGCAGTCAACCACCGAGCGAGCCGTCGCCCGGATTGGGCCGCCGCTCCACTCCCGCGAGTTGGGGATTTATTAGAAACCTGAGACCAAACCCAAATTTGAAACCGGAAAGCCACGCTCCACCCCCACCTACTCGTGCCATATGGCCGCCCCGCCCACCTCGAGTCGAGTTACAAAACTCCCACATGCGCGTGGGCGTGGCGACCCGGAGACTGGAGGCGCGGGAAACATGCAGCAACACCCCCGCCAAACCCACGAATCCGTCCGGCCACCCGAAAACGATGGTGCGTGTGAAGTTCCAGGAGTGGAGGTCCCCCAGTCCAGTCCACTCTCCGCATCAGCGGGGATGCATGCATGGGCCCCGGCTCTCTGCCGACCCAGCCAGCACGGCCAGCCAGCCAAGTGGTGAGGGCGAAAAGACGGGAGCGCCCCGGCGCGCGAGCCCGAATTGCGGGTATGGGCACGGAGGCGGTGCGGTGCGGCTTGGGGGCTTTGACTTGTGTCGGGGGCGGCCACGATGGCGACGGCCCGCCCATTTTGGGGTTGGATTGGATGCATGCTCGGCTCGGGCGGCGCGGCCGCTGGCTGCTGGGGGTTTGGATGCTGGGCGCGTGGACGGGTGCGCGTGGGCCGGCGCCGTCTTCACCTTTTGACCGGCCGCGCGCGCGGGCTCGTGCCGGTAAATCACACAGCACACGACATGAATCGCCTTGTCTGCCTGTTTCCATGTCCGGTCCGCGCGCCGGCCTCGGCACCACGCACCGCCGCCGCACGACCTATCCATAAATGCCGTGTACCCGCCGTGCCAATCCGCCCTCCGATCCCTCGCCGACCGTCAGTGCCCACTCCAGCTTTCCTGCGCGCGCTCGCACCGAGCTGCCGGTACGCTGTACGTGACGTGCGGGCCTCTCGGCCAGCCAAGTAGAAGAAGATCGGTCCGCAGCGCACGCCATTTTTTCGAAATCTCCCAGTACGGCCACGGTTATCTTGGTAGATTAGCGATCGACGGCATTGATTGCGGGCAGGCAGCCCCGCGTGACGACGCAGTACGTACCGGTGCGTAGCAGGCATGCGCGCGGCGAGGTGCAACCACCAACGCCAGTTAGTGTTAACCCACCGACCCGCACCAACAAACACGACTGCACCACCACACCCGCTCGCTGCCTCCCCCGCTGGGTCGATCTCTGCGTCTTTTTATCGTCTCGGACAGAGGCTGTAACTCGAGACTGTTTTCGAATTTGCAATAGCTACTCCTTGGACCACACATGCATACAGGTTAATCAACGGACGAAAAAATGAATAAAATTAGGGATCGAATGTGGTCTTATTCCACGTGCAGAGAAGAGGAAACATGCACAAGTTAGACGAGAGTCAGGTCATGTAGTAATATGAACCAAATAAGAATGATGAGTGGCAGTGGTATTTTCAAGCACGCCATGTCGTTGTCGTCGACCACGACCAGACCAGACCAGGTGTAGCTTTCGTACGGGTATTCTACCACCAGTCTACCACACGACCACGAGTACACAACACTCATGCATCTACAGTTGCCCGAAACCGCCGTACGTGGTGCCATCACCACGCCAACGACATAACTGTTCATTGCACCACGCCACGCCACTACTCCTGTTACTACCACTCTCCTGCCTGCGACTCTACATTACCGTGCACTTAACTGCTCATTACTGTCGCAGCGTGAGTGTCCGTGATTATTTTAGGAGCCTCGCCGGATAACAGAAACGATCGCATGCAGTAAAGAAATTGCATGCGCAGAAGCGGCTCAGTAAGGAAACTGCATGCGTGGAAACGTACAGTGGGATGAGTTTTCCGTCAGTAGTGTGTTAATCTTTGCCGCCTCACGTGATTACAGGAACGATATGCATGGGTGCTGTCGCGTACTACGTGGAGTGTTATCATCCATGTGGCGCAATAATTACGTGGTGATGCAGTGTCTGTGAAGCTGCATGCGAGACCGGTCAAGCGTTCGAGCCAGAAGAAACGCAGTTCGAATCGATGCGCTTGGAAGAATCTGAGGCCGTTAAAGTTCCACGAGTACTGTTAACTAGATAATTTAATTTATCCTCACTGCATAATGCATACGCTTCTCATTTTACGCAGTGGGCTTTCTAGTCATTTCCTTGTATTCTGCCCTATTCGCGCATGTTCTCACTGCTCAAGTTATCTCCTGCTTGAAACATTGGTTTTTCAGGGGAAAAATTAACAGCATTTTTTCTTAGGCGAGTACTGTATCTATATCCTTGTGGATATTGGTCGTGTATCAACGTGTCTTTAAATGGACCTAGGAGCAACATGGTGCTGTCGAAAATGAATGTAAACAGGAGGAGTTAATTTCCGGAAGTAATCCATGCAGGGCCTTCCCACTAGTACTACTCCCAATATACCTAAACCTCGTGTTGCCCAATCGGGAGTTAATACTACTATTACTACTTAACTCTTGCATCAACTGTATTCAGAACACATTTGCGTTCTGTCAGTGTCGCTAATGCCGGTGAATCCATGGGCGATGCATGCATGCTTCGCAGCTCAGAGCTGCATGCATTTTCCTCCGGGAGGAGACGCCAATTCCGTTCCAGCCCAAACAAAGATCTGCGGGGACCCAACCCCAAAATGGCTTACTGTAGTAGTATGGGGTAGGGGTAGGGGTAGGGGCAGGACGGGGATTTGGCGAGCAGCGGAGGGGGAGCGAAATGGAATGAGGCGGTGGGCCAGTGCATGGTAAAGTGTGTGGGACACATGGGAGCGAGCGAGCGAGGACTGCACGGCAAGCTACAGTGGAGAGTTGTGGGCAAGAAACAAAAGGCGAGGTTGCCGCGGCCTGAGCAGAGCGCGAGTGAGCCCCGTCCATGGACCGCAACGCCGCGTCCGCGCCGGAAGGAAGGAGGTTGGGGGGCGGACTTTTCGCTGGGGCGGTCCATGGACCGGGCCTAGGGCGCGTCGGCGGAGTCGAGGCGAGCGGCGACGGGAGCTGCGTCCGGGCCGTACCCGAGAGAGACTCCAGCTGGCCTCCGCTCATTCCCAGCTCAGCACACCCCTCCCCTGCGCTCTGCTCCGCCTGCCTGCCCGCCCGCCTGCCCGCCCGCGCCTTTTGATTTCCTTTTTTTTCTCTCTCCTTGATCGACTATAATACTAATAAAAAAACACGCGCCGAAAAGTGGCCCACCCGCGCCACGCGCTGCCAGTCCTCCTTCCTCGAGATGCCGCTTCCCTCCACCTCCACGTAGGCGCCTAGTCATGCAGCCACCATCCTTCCCGCCAACTTGCCACGCCTCCCCGCCATCAACTACCCAAGAATCATGCACGCCCGCCCGCGCCCACACAAACAGCTTCCTCCACTCCCGCAAAGTAGCATAGCAGTATCAACAATAATTTCGTTTAGAAATGGATTTGGTGACTGCAATTTGCTGGAGTGCTTGATTTTGTGAGCTTGTTTCTTTTCCGTCTGCGACGTGTACGAGTGTGTTTTTGGAACAAAAACAATACGCTTTCTACTTATAATATATAAATAAAAGAAGCTTGTAGCTGCTCTATGAAATGTATTTGACGCGTTAACGATTATCATGATTACCTCTGCGTGCTTGTAAGTGATTTCTAGAAATAGTCCACTCAAATACTCTGATATTTAGTTATCTAAACGGTTTTATATTTCTTTACAGAGGAAGTAGTACCTCTATCGCTCTATACACAAATGCAAAAATGTCCTACCTCCTACATATGTTCGCAGAGGGAGGGCTGGAGTAATGTAAACATAGGTAAACTAATTTCTTTTACAGAAAAACATAGGTACACTTGATCAACAACTCTTCTTTTTTTTCGCATATAATCAACAAACCTCTTGATATCATTAGTCCCCATCTGATAGTATATTCCAGCCTCAGAATAAAAATACCATAGTATATGAATAATATTTTGGTTTATAGTAAATGAAAAATAGGTAACTGCAGTTTGCAGGTTCCGTGTGCTAGTTCCTTGGGTAAGCATTGCATAGGACTCTCGTTTTTGGAACTGAACAAAATCCGCTTTAAATAAAAGAAGCAAGAAGCTGTTCGCGGGCAGGTATTTTATGTCTTAACGATGATTATGATTTCCCCTGCATGCCCGTAAAGGGTTTCTGGAAAATATTCTACTCCAAAACTTGAGCTGCAGACGTTTGCACGGAATAATGCAAGCATAGAATGATACCAACTTAATCAACAACTTCTATGTTTTCTGTAAAAGCTATATAATTTCTCCTGGAGCTGGTTCACTTGATACACACATTGCGCCAGTGTGCCGATTTTGTAGCTGAAAAATCGCTAGCATCTGCATGCGCGCGGCGCAAAGATCCAATATACAAGGACGACTTTACAGCTTATATGCTCAATCATGAGCTTGGATGCACAACCGCCCTCTAATCTTGGCGTACCATTTCATGTGCTAGCTGTACATTCTTTTGTTATTACACTACTCCCTCCGTCACGGTTTAGAAGGCACAGTTAAATTTGCGTGCGTTTCCACAATAGACAAGGTTTAGGCCACATTGCATTTATTTCTAGTAGCTAATTAGTACTCCGTATACTATTTCTATATGCATGCATAGTGTGAATGCTATTTTTTAGCCCATCTCATAACCAATAGATAACCACCTAGGTCCCAAAAAATTTCCAAGTGTGCTTTCTAAACCGTGACGAAGGAAGTAGAAAATCAACCAACTGCTTACTAAATCTGCTGGCGGAGGAGAGTCTTTCCAATCATCATCATATGGCTAAGGAACGAATTAAAATATTCCGGTGGTCCACGGCTTATATGCAATTATATACATTTCTCGCAGCAAAGTTAGCTAGCAACCAGGCCTACCCTCCATGACTTTTCATGGGTAGATTTTGTAGAGTTTCGGGCCGCCGAATATGGTCCAAAGGAGAGGAGAGCCCTTCCTGATTGCTTCGATACACCACGTTGTCGTTGGTTCTGGCTCTTCACTTGCAAAAACACATGCTCTCAGATGCTAGTGCTCACAAACAATCAGGAAAAGGAAAGCCGTTTTTTTTTTTTGCTGGGGACAAGTCCGGGTGGGCGGAGCCATCCACCACAATCCTCGTGATCGCGCGGAAGCCCACGGCGGCCCACCTCCCCGAGCCGGGGCCCGGGGCTCGAGTGGAGCGAGCACACTGGCACCGCACTGTAACCCGTGCCTGGCCGTGCGCGCGCCGAGACCGCTCGATGGCCATCGGACGGCGCGCGCGGCGGCTCGCTGGCTGGGTATGGGGCGCGTCAGGCCCGTGAGCTGGCGCACGTGAAAGGGGTGGCGGCGAAGCGTGGCAGGCGAGGCCGCTTAGCTGGGAGTAGCCCGTACGTAGGCCCGCAGTGCAGCTGTAGAGAGAGAGAGGCAGCTGGGGGTGCAGGCCGGGGCATGTGATGGTTTGATTTCGGCACGGGGGTGAAGCTGGGGGCGCGTGCCGGCCGGCCAGTGCGCGTAGCCGCGTAGGCGCAGCGACGAGGACGGCTGTGCCGCCGGCCCCGCCGGGCAGACAGCGGCAGCGACCAGCGAGGACGGCACTGCTGCGCTCGCGGTGCTGCCCCAGCCGCCGCGCCGCTGGGTGCTTGCTGCTCGACTGTGGTTGTTGCATCGGCATGGGTGGCCGAGCGCGAGCGGCCGCGGAGCGGAAAGAGCTTTTCGTTTCTCTCTTTCGGCTGCAGGCCCAGCCCAAGGCCACCTTGTCATGTTCCGCCTTCCAGGAAGCATGCATGCATGCAGTGTAGCTACTGTAGCCGGATTCGCTGTGGCAAACAAATCGTTCGGTCGACACGTCCGTGCTCCCTCTATCATCGCTCGTGACCCGGACGCCGCTGCTCCGTGCGTGACCAACCGAGACCTCGAACCTCTCGAAGCCCCGGGCTAGCTGGAAACAGAGAGACAGAGAGAGAGGGGGAGGAGCGCTGAGCCGCTGACCTGAAAAGACAGCTTCCGCAGTCGCGTCCATCGAGCCGAAGAAATGACAGCAAGTAGTGTACCTCACTTGTGCTGATTATTACTCTGTTCCAGCTCCTGGTAGCCAAAAGAAAAGCACACAAAATGCTGTACGTATTCAACTACAGGTGGAAAGCACAAAAGCAGCGGTGAAACGATTGGAACAAAGAAATCTGCGGATGCAGCAGAGCTGAGTGGAGTGGGGTGCAGTGCAGGTGAGCTGGCTAGCGGTTGGAAGCGCAGGCGGGCAGTCAGGGTAGGGTTAAAAGACGATTTTGTTCTGCCTCCATGCTCGGTTTGGGGTCTAGAGCAGGGCAAATGGTGAGTTAGTGTACAGGCCAGCTGTTGTGTTTGTGTGTCCTCGGGCCAGCCACAACCGTGCCATGGCATGCCACCATGGCAGCCACATCGATCCATCGCCCATACAACAGACACGTCGACCCAAATTATGGCGTAATGCTCCGCTCGTATGCGCGATTGAAGATGTATGTGTGATAACTAAACGCGTGCATGGTGGTACGTAAGCAGGGTGTTGGTTACCGCTCAAAATTTCAAGATTTACCATGGTTTCCACATATTTCAGCCCCCTCGATAAATGGTCATTTCAAGCAAAAGTCGAATTTTTTAAATTTCTAGAATTCAAACGCTCAATGTATAGTAAAGTATGGCAACACCTCACAACACTTGCGTAGACAACCTTCCACTAAGCTAGTAGCTCTTTTATGATAAATATAAGTTCAAGTGCTATCTATATCTATTTTGAAAGAATTTGAATGCAAAATTGAATTGTAAATTTCGTTCAAAATTTGCTCAAAATTTCGTGGTAACTATGGTGACCACGTGTAACGATTCCCCCTCGGTAAAAATGCCCCATTTGGTAACCAAAACCTTGTACGTAAGTAGGCCATTTAGTCAGTTTCTAGTATGTCTACAGAAGAGGGGGCATACATGTATGCCTGTGCAGGGTAGAGTAAACCGTGTGAACCGTGAACCGCTGTTCGTGCCGGCGGATTTATGGAATGGAAATCTTCTCTCAAGTATGTACTCATGGATCATCTATGTGAAAAATATAATGACAGAGCCTAATATGACGTTCGTGCCATACGTCGAATTCCAAACTGTATCATAGCATCAAAATTAAGGCGTGTCGTATGTGTATTCTACTTATCCCACCGTTTCTTTGTAGTTACCATATAAAATTTGTCTAAAGTCAAACTTAGAGCATCTACAACAAGACTTAGCAAATCAGACCGAATAAACATCAGTGGATGTGCGCAGGTTGAGTTCTTATTTATCCGCTCGTGCAACCATAATTTTTTCCCTTATATGTCCGGTTACTTGCATTTGATTGATGAAGATGTTGAGAGAGAAAGAAAAATAATAAAGAAAGAGAAAAAGTGGTCTGGGATGGGCCGCGTCCTATGTGGCAGACTGACCAGGCATGTCTGTAAGACCTCATGTTCTCCCTACATATATCACCAATAGATATGGTAAATATGAGGAGTCCAGTTGTGTCATATTTTCTCTTCTCTATCCTGCCCGGGTGCGCCTGCGGACGTTTGAGGAAGATTTGAGGAGGTCGGCTATAGATGCTCTTAGTAAGTATAAACTATTTTATAGGAAAGAACACCATTCAAAATAAATAAAAATCAATATCAATAGATGCACAATGAAATGAATTTTCATACTCCCTCCGTTTTTATTTAGTCCGCATCTTAGCTTTAGTCAAAGTCAAGCTTTCTAAACTTTGACAAAGTTTATAAACAAAGATATTGACATATACAATAACAAATCAATAACATTAGATTTATTATTGAATGTAATTTCACATCATATAAATTTGTTATGTTAAATATTTGTATTGTTCTATATAAATTTGGTCAAATTTTACAAAGTTTGACTTCAGTCAACTCTTATATGCAGAGTAAATAAAAACGGAGGGAGTACTGTATAACTATAGTATTGATGTTGATATTTTGAAATAAAAATTTAATCAAACTTTGCATAGTTTGAATTATTTATTAATACATGTAGTAAAAAGAAACAAAAAAAGTACTAATACGTCGAATAATGAAATAGACAGTGCAAAAAAAAAAAAACGGAAGAGACTGCGCGGCGCTAGTTGGTTCCTGGCTCCAAGAAGCATGGGACCAAGGATCGCATGCTAGAGCTGCTAGCTACATGCACGTCGATCGCAAAATTTTCGTCGCGATCCACGTCGACGGCACCGACACTGTACGTACTTATCCATATATTGTATGTATATACTTCCTTCGTTTCTAAATAATTGTCTTTCTAGACATTTCAAATGACTACCATATACGGATATATGTAGACATATTTTAGAGTGTAGATTCATTCATTTTACTTCATATATAGTCACTTGTTGAAATATCTAAAAACATAAATATTTAGGAACGGAGGGAGTATATAGATGCTTGTGGAACGCATGCGCCGCCAGTTAGCTATCAACAAAAAAATGCAACGAAAAAGGTGCATATGCAGACCCATGCAAAAAAAAAAGTATGGAGACAAATAGGATTTCCCTCAGACGTCGACGGCTCAGGTCTCTGGACTTACTAAGATAGATATGTTTCCGTACGATAACGTGGGTGCAGACGAAGCGCTACTCGTATCTACACACGTACGTACTCCCATACACTGCATGCATCTCGCTTTTAGCCATACGTAGAAATGGGCCCATATACCACTGGAACTGTACCATTCCATATGTACTTGCTACTCCTTCCGTTTCAAAATATTTGTCTTTTTAGTGATTTCAAATCGCTATCACATACGGGTGCATATACATATTTTAGAGTGTAGGTTCACTCATTTTGCTCCGTATATAGTCACTTGTTAAAATCTCTAGAAAGATAAATATTTAGGAACGGAGGGAGTAGTATTTTGCCAGTAGTTGAGTAGAATCGACTGCGGTGCGCAGCTGGCAATAGTAGAGTAGGAGTATTCCTCCGTTCCTAAATATAAGTTCTTTTGGATATTGTAATATAAACTACAAATAAATATACATAGACGTAGTTTAGAATATAGATCCACTTATTTTGTTCCGTATGTAGTTTGTATTGTATTTTCCAAAAATACATATTTAAAAACGAAGGAGTATATAGAATGGAGCCAGCTCATCAAAAAGTAAACCGTGTACGTTTGGTACGTACTGGACGAAATGATCGCCGCTGTAATTCGGCCGTGCATGCTGGATCGGTCGATCGCGATCAGTTCGAATCCAGGCCGCGATCGTTCCATGTGTAGGTGGTACGTACCTAGATACTACAACAGCCCTCAGTGGTTCAACCTACGGTGGATTAAATTCTACGCTTATGGTTTTACTCTATATTTGGCTATCCGGAGGGGTGTCATGTGTCCACCGTTGCCTGGATCGAGAACGCACGAGGCTTCGATCGTACGTATCTGGCCGTGTTGATGGGAATTGAAGTTCCTGCTCAGAAAAAGAATCTACGGCTTAATTCATCTCTGATTGGACACTTCGTGCGTGCTGTTACTGCGCCATGCACGCACGTATAGAAACACGTGTCTATGGAGCAATTAACCGTCGGCCGTTTCGTGCTAGCTGAATCCGCAGGTCGTTGTCAGCTGGCCGTCGGTGGGCGATGCGTACGCGCGTACGGCATGACGATCCTGCAGCTTCTCTGGCTGCCCATGCAGGCTCATACGTCGTACTACTTGCGCACGGTCGTACTATGTCAGTACGGGCCTAGGTACACGCAATGACCGAAGTCGTTGATGTAGGTCGATCTTCCAGTTTCAGCTGCCGGCACCGGCACGGCACAGGGCGTCGATCGAAGCATATGCACCGGCCCGTACGTATATATTCACACCTAATGCGGATTGACGTCAGATCGATCGGTTGATCCACTAGCTACGGGTTTGGATGCCTGCATAAGGTCCAGCCCGCGTGGAACGAAAACAGTTGTTTGATTGATTGGGCTGCATCTACATGTCGTACCGCACGGAACATAAAGCAGTTCACGGCTAGGCCCACCAGCGACTGCCATTTCGGCGGTTTCTCGACAGCCAGGCTCACTGCGGCCACATGTGGCTCGGAAAGTGCGGGAGACGGACAAGACGTCTCATAACTCTTCACTTTCGTGCGTGTCACCGCCCACGTCTTCATTCACAACACTTTCCCGCACTCTTCTCACCGCCCCTTGCCCTCCTCTCCTCCGATAGCTCGCTCGCCGCTGTGTCGTCCCCTGACCCCCACCGACGTCGGCAACAACCACATCCAGGAGCAGTGGATTGCCGGCCTTGCGAACTCGGGCATCGACATGATGGCGGCCCGTTGCTCGCCATCGTCGATCTGCACCAGGCCTCTTCGTCCGGCCAATGCGGTGCCAGCCGCTCCAGCTCTGCCACCGTATCCGGACCTTGTGGTCGTGGGTTCGATGGTGCCGCCGGAGGAGGCGGTGATAACCCACAAGTATAGGGGATCGCAACAGCTTTCGAGGGTAGAGTATTCAACCCAAATTTATTGATTCGACACAAGGGGAGCCAAAGAATATTCTCAAGTATTAGCAGCAGAGTTGTCAATTCAACCACACCTGCAAACTTAGTATCTGCAGCAAAATGTTTAGTAGCAAAATAATATGATAGTGGTAGTAGCGGCAACAAAAGTAAAGACAACAAAAGTAATGTTTTTGGTATTTTGTAGTGATTGTAACACTAGCAGCGGGAAAGTAAATAAGTGTAAACCAGTATATGGAAGACCCGTAGGCATCGGATCAGTGATGGATAATTATGCCAGATGCGGTTCATCATGTAACAGTCATAACATAAGGTGACATAGAACTAGCTCCAATTTATCAATGTAATGTAGGCATGTATTCCGTATATAGTCATACGTGCTTATGGAAAAGAACTTACTGACATCTTTTGTCCTACCCTTCTGTGGCAGCGGGGTCCTATTGGAAACTAAGGGATATTAAGGCCTCCTTTTAATAAAGAACCGGAACAAAGCATTAGCACATAATGAATACATGAACTCCTCAAACTATGGTCATCACCGGAAGTGGTCCCGATTATTGTCACTTCGGGGTTGCCGGATCATAAAACATAATAGGTGACTATAGACTTGTAAGATAGGATTAAAAACTCACATATATTCATGAAAACATAATAGGTTCAGATCTGAAATCATGGCACTCGGGCCCTAGTGACAAGCATTAAGCATAGCAAAGTCATAGCAACATCAATCTCAGAACATAATGGATACTAGGGATCAAACCCTAACAAAACTAACTCGATTACATGATAAATCTCATCCAACCCATCACCGTCCAGCAAGCCTACGATGCAATTACTCATGCATGGCGGTGAGCATCATGAAATGGGTGATGGAGGATGGTTGATGATGACGACGGCGACAAATCCCCCTCTCCGGAGCCCCGGACGGACTCCAGATCAGCCCTCCCGAGAGGTTTTAGGGCTTGGCGGCGGCGCTGTATCGTAAAACGCGATGATTTCTTCTCTCTGATTTTTTTCTCCTCAAAACTCAATATATGGAGGTGGAGTTGGAGTCGGAGACGCAACAGGGGGCCCACGAAGTAGGGGGCGCGTCCTAGGAGGGGGCGCCCCCACCCTCGTGAGAAGGGTGTGGGCCCCCTGGTCTTCATCTTTGGCGAGGATTTTTTATTGTTTTTCTAAGATGTTCCGTCGAGTTTCAGGTCATTCTGAGAATATTTGTTTTCTGCACATAAAACAACACCATGGCAATTCTGCTGAAAACAGCATCAGTCCGGGTTAGTTCCATTTAAATCATACAAGTTAGAGTCCAAAACAAGGGCAAAAGTGTTTGGAAAAGTAGATACGGCGGAGACGTATCAACTCCCCCAAGCTTAAACCCTTGCTTGTCCTCAAGCAATTCAGTTGACAAACTAAAAGAAAGAAAAACTTTTACAAACTCTGTTTGCTCTTGTTGTTGTAACTATGTCAAACCAACATTCAAGTTTTTAGCATAAATCATAACTAACCATACTTGCAATAATTCTCAGGTCTCATCATTACTCATATCAATAGCATAATCAACTAGTAAGTCATAATAATAAATCTCGGATGACAACACTTCCTTAAAACAATCATAATATGATATAACAAGATGGTATCTCGCTAGCCCTTTCTGAGACCGCAAAACATAAATGCAGAGCACCTTTAAAGATCAAGGACCGACTAGACATTGTAATTCATGATAAAAGAGATCCAATCATAGTCATACCCAATATAAGTTAACAGTGATGAATGCAAATGACGGCTGCGCTCCCCAGCTAGTGCTTTTTAATAAGAGGGTGATGACTCAACATAAAAGTAAATAGATAGACCCTTCGCAGAGGGAAGCAGGGATTTATAGAGGTCCCAGAGCTCGGTTTTAAAATAGAGATAAATTGTATTTTAAGCGGTATACTTTCATTGTCAACATAAACTAAGAGATGGCAATATGTTCCATGCTAAACACATTATAGGCGGTTCCCAAACAGAATGGTAAAGTTTATACTCCCCCTCCACCAACAAGCAGCAATCCATGGCTTGCTCGAAACAACGAGTGCCTCCAACATACATCAGGTCCCAGGGGGAGTTTTGTTTGCAATTAATTTTGATTTAGTTTGCATAAAGCATGAGACTGGGCATCCCGGTGACCAGCCATTTTCTCGTGAGTGAGAAGTGGAGTCCACTCCTCTTGAGAATAACCCGCTTAACACAGAAGATAAGGACAACCTTTGTTGATACATGAGCTATTCGAGCATACAAAACAGAATTTTTATTTGAAGGTTTAGAGTTTGGCACATACAAATTTACTTGGAAAGGCAGGTAGATACTGCATATAGGAAGGTATAGTGGACTCATCTGGAATAACTTTAGGGTTTAAGGGATTGGATGCACAAGCAGTATTCCCGCTTAGTACAAGTGAAGGCTAGCAAAAGATTGGGAAGCGACCAACTAGAGAGCGACAACAGCCATGTACATGCATTAAAATTAATAAACATTGGATGTAAGCATGAGTAGGATATAATCCACCATAAACATAAATATCGTGAAGGCTATGTTGATTTTGTTTCAACTACATGCGTGAACATGTGTCAAGTCAAGTCACATAAATCATTCAAAAGAGGATACCACCCCATCATACCACATCATAATCATCTCAATAGCATGTTGGCATACAAGGTAAATCATTATAACTCATAGCTAATCAAGCATGGCACAAGCAATTATGATCTCTAATTGTCATTGCAAATATTTTTATTCATAATAAGCTGAATCAAGAATGACGGGCTCATCATATTTACAAAAACAAAAGAGGTCGATTTCATACCAGCTTTTCTCATCTCAGTCATTCCATCATTTATTATCATAATTGACTTTCACTCGCACGACCAAATGATGTGAATAATAATAAGAGTGTACGTGCATTGGACTAAGCTGGAATCTGCGAGCATTCAATAAATAGGAGAAGACAAGGCAATATGGGCTCTTGGTTAAATCAACAATAATGCATATAAGAGCCACTTCAATAATTTAATTATGGTCTTCTCATACTGACCCCAAAATAAAACAAAAGAAATAAAACTATTTACATGGGAAAGCTCCCAACAAGCAAAAGAAGAACGGGAAATATTTTTGGGTTTTCTTTTTAATTATTACTACTACAACAGAAAAATAAACTACTACTAATTTTTTTCTTTTTTTTTCTTAAGGTTTAACAAAAACACAGGAAGAAAGCAGGAAAAAGAAAATAAACTAGTATGGATATTACAGTGAAAGAGTATGAGCACCGACATCTAGCAATGAGTGTGTGTGAACATAAATGAAACGTCGGCGAGAAATACGTACTCCCCCAAGCTTAGGCTTTTGGCCTAAGTTGGTCTATGGCCACGGCTGGCTTGGCGGATATCCATAATAATAGTTGTTGGAGTCGTACTGTGATGAGGAAGAGTAGTTCGGATCATACTGTGATGAAGAAGAAGACCCTGACTGCCACTGGCTGACAGTCATCTCTGGATCCCAAGAATAAACAGATTGTCGTGGAGGCTCATCTTGTGGTTCCTTTTCTGGCTCCACGACTGGTGCAGGGTTTCGGTAGGCGTGAATAGCCGTCAACGGAACAAGGTACGTGCCTGCAGTCAAATCAAACAAAGAAGGAGCAGGCAAGGTAATAGTCTCAGGATTATGTTTATTAAAGAACAATTGATATTTAAGCTCCCCTGCCCTATTTTTAACAATAAAATCATGTGTCACCATACTTTTATGATCTAGATTAACACGGGGCAGCACTTTTTCTCCCTTCTCATGCCTAATAGGTATGTTAAAATGTGCGCCTAGGCGTGTGGCATAGATGCCTCCAAAGATGGGGCCCTTAGTATGGTTCATATTTAACCGTCTAGCAATAATACCGCCCAAACTAAAAGTATTATCACTGTATAAACCTTGGAGCAGAATAATTAAATCAGGGATACTAAGGTTTCCAAAATTTCCGCGTCCAATTAAACAACGACTAGCAAATAATGCAAAGTAACATAAAACAGGAAAATGTATGCTAGTGTTTCGCGCGTCGGAAACCTTCCTGGTTTCTCATACAGTGATATTATCAATAAACCCAGCCACATCATCATGATGTGGTTCTTCTGTCTTGCCCTCAAAAGGGACTAAACAAATCCGACAGAAATCATAAAGTGACATCTCCTTATGCTCATCATATAAATGAAACTCCACCGTAGGTTGTGAGTTCCTAGAATGAAAATGAAAGTTTTGCACAAAAGTATTTGTGAGTAAGAGATACTGATCGCATTGGTCGTGGAGGAAAGCGGTGAGGCCTGCATTGTGAGCCAATTCATGAAAATCTTCATAGATACCGGCTGCTCTGAAGAAATCTTCAGAAGGCCATTCACACGCCCGAATCTCTGCGGTGCGTGGCAAATTATACTCAGGCTTCGGTGCCTTTTCCTTCGAGCTTTGGCTCGATGAGCCCCTCAAAACTCTCCTCATTTTTTTCTAAAACAATCTGAAATTTTTAGTAACTTCAAACAAAAATGAACCAACTTCAATAATATTGATAGCAACTACTCCTACAAGTGCCTAGAGCCTATATCAAGCATTAGAACTATTTGGAACCATATAAATTTGACATGAAAGCTCAAGAACATGGTCACCTATGCAGCACAAATTTGCAAAGAATAAAGCACCAGAACAAAAACTAATTGGACCAATGGAGGAGTCACATACCAAGGAACAATCTCCCCAAGCAGTTTTGAGAGAGGTGCTTTGAGCAAGGAGATCGAAAGTCGCAACAAAAGTGGCTGGAACTCATGCTTGAGTTGGTTTTCGGGTTTGTGTGAGATAGAGGAAGAAGATAGGTGCTGGGATAAGTGCAGGAGGGCCACCATGGGCCCACGAGGTAGGGGGCGTGCCCTATAGGGGGGGGGCGCCCACCATCCTCGTGGCCAGGTGGCAGCTCCTCCCGCGGTAATTTTTGCACAGTAAATCCTCAAATATTTCCGAAAAAATCATATTAAATTGGCATGGCATTCCGAGGACTTTTATTTTCGGGATATTTTTATATTGCACAGGTAAGTCAGGAAACAGACAGAAAAATACTATTTTTACTTTATTTAATCTAAATAACAGAAAGTAAAAGTGGGGTACAGAAGTTTGTGCTTCTAGTTTCATCCATCTCATGCTCATCAAAAAGAATCCACTAACAAGGTTGATCAAGTCTTGTTAACAAACTCATTCCGATAATCATGAAACCAGAGAAATTTCGAATAACACTAAGTTACATCAATGGGGATATGCACATCCCCAATAATAAGAATATCATATTTCTTCTTGATAGTAGGAAGAGGGAATTCAAAACCTCCAATTATAATCGATGGAATTTTTCCAATGGAGTTGATACTATGAACTTGAGGTTGTTTCCTCGGAAAGTGTACCGTATGCTCATTACCATTAACATGAAAAGTGACATTGCCTTTGTTGCAATCAATAACAACCCCTACAGTATTAAGAAAAGGTCTTCCAAGAATAATAGTCATACTATCATCCTCGGGAATATCAAGAATAACAAAGTCCGTTAAAATAGTAACGTTTGCAACCACAACAGGCACATCCTCACAAATACCAACAGGTATAGCAGTAAATTTATCAACCATTTGCAAAGATATTTCAGTAGGTGTC
The DNA here is from genome assembly GCF_056163025.1 of Triticum urartu. Classification (NCBI taxonomy): domain Eukaryota; kingdom Viridiplantae; phylum Streptophyta; class Magnoliopsida; order Poales; family Poaceae; genus Triticum; species Triticum urartu. The sequence continues at coordinate 691,473,749 of NC_141875.1, read as the reverse complement.
AACTTATTCAAGTCAAGTCTACGATATAAAGAGAGAGGCATAACACTAACACCGGCTCTAAGATCACATAAAGCAGTTTTAATATACTTTCTTTTAATGGAGCAAGGTATAGTAGGTACTCCGGGATCTCCAAGTTTCTTTGGTATTTCACCCTTAAAAGTATAATTAGCAAGCATGGTGGAAATTTCAGCTTCCGGTATCTTTCTTTTATTAGTAATGATATCCTTCATATATTTAGCATAAGGATTTGTTTTAAGCACATCAGTTAATCTCATACGGAAAAAGATAGACCTTATCATTTCAGCAAAGTGCTCAAAATCCTCATCATCCTTTTTCTTGGAAGGTTTCGGAGGAAAAGGCATGGGTTTCTGAACCCAAGGTTCCCTTTCTTTACCATGTTTCCTAGCAACAAAGTCTCTTTTATCATAACGTTGATTCTTTGATTGTGGGTTATCAAGATCAACAGCAGGTTCAATTTCTACATCATTATCATTACTAGGTTGAGCATCATCATGAACATCATCATTAATATTTTTACTAGGTTCATGTTCATTACCAGATTGTGTTTCAGCATCAGACATAGAAATACCATTTGGATTATCAGGTGGTTCAACAATAGGTTCACTAGAAGTTTGTACAGTTCTATCATTTTTCTTCTTCCTCTTTTTAGAAGAACTAGGAACATCAATATTATTTCTTTGAGAATCTTGCTCGATTCTCTTAGGGTGGCCTTCAGGATACAAAGGTTCCTGAGTCATTCTACCAGTTCTAGTAGCCACTCTAACAGCATAATCATTTTTCTTACTATTCATTTCATCAAGCACTTCTTTTTGAGCCTTAAGTACTTGTTCTACTTGAGTGGTAACCATAGAAGCATGTTTGCTAACAAGTTTAAGTTCACCTTTAATATTAGCCATATAATCACCCAAGCGTCTAATCATATAAGCATTTTCTTTTAATTGTCTACCAAAATAAGCATTGAAGTCATCTTGCTTAAACATAAAGTTATCAAACTCATCCAAACACTTACTAGCAATTTTAGTAGGAGGGACTTCAGCTTTATCATATCTATAGAGAGAATTTACCTTTACTACCTGTGTCAGGATATCGAGGTCAGGAGGTGTTGGGGAACGTAGTAATTTCAAAACTTTTCCTACGCACACGCAAGATCATGGTGATGCATAGCAACGAGAGGGGAGAGTGTTATCCATGTACCCTCGTAGACCGAAAGCGGAAGTGTTAGCACAATGCGGTTGATGTAGACGTACATCTTCACGGCCCGACCGATCAAGCACCGAAACTACGACACCTCCGAGTTTTAGCACACGTTCAGCTCGATGACGATCCCCGGACTCCGATCCAGCAGAATGTCGGGGAAGAGTTCCGTTAGCACGACGGGTGGTGACGATCTTGATGTTCTACGGTCGCAGGGCTTCGCCTAAGCACCAGTACAATATTATCAAGGACTATGGTGGAGGGGGGCACCGCACACGGCTAAGAGATCAATGATCAACTCTTGTCTATGGGGTGCCCCTGCCCCCGTATATAAAGGAGCAAGGGAAGGAGGCGGCCGGCCTAGGAGGAGGGCGCGCCAAGGGGGGAGTCCTACTCCCACCGGGAGTAGGACTCCTCCTTCCCTTGTTGGAGTAGGAGAGAAGGAAAGAGGGGGAGAGGAACAAGGAAAAGTGGGGTGCATTGGAGTAGGACTCCTCCTTCCCTTGTTGGAGTAGGAGAGAAGGAAAGAGGGGGAGAGGAACAAGGAAAAGTGGGCTGCAACCCTTGTCCAATTCGGACCAGAGGGGGGGCGCGCGCCTCCTTCCTTTTGGCCTTTCTCCTCTATTCCCGTATGGCCCAATAAGGCCCATATACTCCCCGGCGAATTCCCGTAACTCTCCGGTACTCCGAAAATACCCGAATCACTCGGAACCTTTCCGATGTCCGAATATAGTCGTCCAATATATCGATCTTTACGTCTCGACCATTTCGAGACTCCTCGTCATGTCCCCGATCTCATCCGGGCTCTGAACTCCTTCGGTACATCAAAACTCATAATATAACTGTCATCGAAACCTTAAGCGTGCGGACCCTACGGGTTCGAGAACAATGTAGACATGACAGAGACACGCCTCCGGTCAATAACCAATAGCGGAACCTGGATGCTCATATTGGCTCCCACATATTCTACGAAGATCTTTATCGGTCAGACCGCATAACAACATACGTTGTTCCCTTTGTCATCGGTATGTTACTTGCCCGAGATTCGATCGTCGGTATCTCAATACCTAGTTCAATCTCGTTACCGGCAAGTCTCTTTACTCGTTCCGTAATACATCATCCTGCAACTAACTCATTAGTTGCAATGCTTGCAAGGCTTAAGTGATGTGCATTACCGAGAGGGCCCAGAGATACCTCTCGGACAATCGGAGTGACAAATCCTAATCTCGAAATACGCCAACCCAACAAGTACGTTCGGAGACACCTGTAGAGCACCTTTATAATCACCCAGTTACGTTGTGACGTTTGGGAGCACACAAAGTGTTCCTCCGGTAAACGGGACTTGCATAATCTCATAGTCATAGGAACATGTATAAGTCATGACGAAAGCAATAGCAACAAACTAAACAATCAAGTGCTATGCTAACGGAATGGGTCAAGTCAATCACATCATTCTCTAATGATGTGACCCCGTTAATCAAATGACAACTCATGTCTATGGCTAGGAAACTTAACCATGTTTGATTAACGAGCTAGTCAAGTAGAGGAATACTAGTGACGGTCTGTTTGTCTATGTATTCACACATGTATTATGTTTCCGGTTAATACAATTCTAGCATGAATAATAAACATTTATCATGAAATAAGGAAATAAATAATAACTTTATTATTGCCTCTAGGGCATATTTCCTTCAGTCTCCCACTTGCACTAGAGTCAATAATCTAGTTCACATCGCCATGTGATTTAACATCAATAGTTCACATCACCATGTGATTAACACCCATAGTTCACATCGACATGTGACCAACACCCAAAGGGTTTACTAGAGTCAATAATCTAGTTCACATCGCTTTGTGATTGACACCCAAAGAGTACTAAGGTGTGATCATGTTTTGCTTGTGAGAGAAGTTTAGTCAACGGGTCTGCCACATTCAGATCCGTAAGTATTTTGCAAATTTCTATGTCAACAATGCTCTGCACGGAGCTACTCTAGCTAATTGCTCCCACTTTCAATATGTATCCAGATTGAGATTTAGAGTCATCTGGATCAGTGTCAAAATTTGCATCGACGTAACCCTTTACGACGAACCTTTTTGTCACCTCCATAATCGAGAAACATATCCTTATTCCACTAAGGATAATTTTGACTGCTGTGTAGTGATCTACTCCTAGATCACTATTGTACTCCCTTACCAAACTCAGGGCAGGGTATACAATAGGTCTGGTACACAGCATGGCATACTTTATAGAACCTATGGCTGAGGCATAGGGAATGACTTTCATTCTCTCTCTATCTTCCGTCGTGGTCGGGTTTTGAGTCTTACTCAACTTCACACCTTTGTAACACAGGCAAGAACTTCTTCTTTGACCGTTCCATTTTGAACTACTTCAAAATCTTGTCCAGGTATGTACTCATCGAAAAACTTATCAAGCGTCTTGATCTATCTCTATAGATCTTGATGCTCAATATGTAGGCAGCTTCACCGAGGTCTTTCTTTGAAAAACTCATTTCAAACATTCCTTTATGCTTTACAGAATAAATCTATATTATCTCTGATCAACAATATGTCATACACATATACTTATCAGAAATGTTGTAGTGCTCCCACTCACTTTCTTGTAAATACAGGCTTCACCGCAAGTCTGTATAAAACTATATGCTTTGATCAACTTATCAAAGCGTATATTCCAACTCCGAGATGCTTGCACCAGTCCATAGATGGATCGCTGGAGCTTGCATATTTCGTTAGTACCTTTAGGATCGAAAAAACCTTCTGGTTGCATCATATACAACTCTTCTTTAATAAATCCATTAAGGAATGCAGTTTTGTTTATCCATTTACCAGATTTCATAAAATGCGGCAATTGCTAACATGATTTGGACAAACTTAAGCATAGATACGAGTGAGAAACTCTCATCGTAGTCAACACCTTGAACTTGTCGAAAACCTTTTTGCGACAATTCTAGCTTTGTAGATAGTAACACTACTATCAGCGTCCGTCTTCCTCTTAAAGATCCATTTAATCTCAATGGCTTGCCGATCATTGGGCAAGTCAATCAAAGTCCATACTTTGCTCTCATGCATGGATCTCATCTCAGATTTCATGGCCTCAAGCCATTTCGCGGAATCTGGGCTCATCATCGCTTCCTCATAGTTCGTAGGCTCGTCATGGTCAAGTAACATGACCTCTAGAACAGGATTACCGTACCACTCTGGTGCGGATCTCACTCTGGTTTACCTACGAGGTTCGGTAGTAACTTGATCTGAAGTTATATGATCATCATCATTAGCTTCCTCACTAATTGGTGTAGTAGTCACAGGAACAGATTTCTGTGATGAACTACATTCCAATAAGGGAGCAGGTACAGTTACCTCATCAAGTTCTACTTTCCTCCCACTCACTTCTTTCGAGAGAAACTCCTTCTCTAGAAAGGATCCATTCTCAGCAATGAATATCTTGCCTTCGAATCTATGATAGAAGGTGTACCCAACATTTTCTTTTGGGTATCCTATGAAGATTTACTTATCCGATTTGGGTTCGAGCTTATCATGTTGAAACTTTTTCACATATGCATCACAGTCCCAAACTTTAAGAAACGACAGCTTAGGTTTCTCGCTAAACCACAGTTCATACGGTGTCGTCTCAACGGATTTAGATGGTGCCCTATTTAACGTGAATGTAGCTGTCTCTAATGCATAACCCCAAAACGATAGTGGTAATCGGTAAGAGACATCATAGATCGCACCATATATCTAATAAAGCACGGTTACGACGTTCGGACGCACCATTACACTGTGGTGTTCCAGGTGGCGTGAGTAGTGAAACTATTTCACATTGTTTTAACTGAAGGCCAAACTCGTAACTCAAATATTTTCCTTCTGCTATCATATCGTAGAAACTTTTATTTTTGTTGCGATGATTCTCCACTTCACTATGAAATTCTTCGAACTTTTCAAATGTTTCCGATTTCTATTTCAACAAGTAGATATACTCATATCTGCTCAAATCATCTGTGAAGATTAGAAAATAATGATACCTGCCGCGAGCCTCAATATTCATCGGACCACATACATCAGTATGTATAATTTCCAACAAATCTGTTGCTTGCTCCATTGTTCCGGAGAACGGAGTCTTAGTCATCTTGCCCATGAGGCATGGTTCGCAAGCATCCATTGATTCATAATCAAGTGATTCAAAAGCCCATCAGCATGGATTTTCTTCATGCGTTTTACACCAATATGACCTAAACGGCAGTGCCACAAATAAGTTGCACTATCTAAAGGAAATATGCCCTAGAGGCAATAATAAAGTTATTATTTATTTCCTTATTTCATGATAAATGTTTATTATTCATGCTAGAATTGTATTAACCGGAAACATAATACATGTGTGAACACATAGACAAACAGAGTGTCACTAGTATGCCTCTACTTGACTAGCTCGTTGATCAAAGATGGTTATGTTTCCTAACCATAGACATGAGTTGTCATTTAATTAATGGGATCACATCATTAGGTGAATGATCTGATTGACATGACACATTCCATTAGCTTAGCACCCGATCGATTAGTATGTTGCTATTGCTTTCTTCATGACTTATACATGTTCCTATGACTATGAGGTTATGCAACTCCCGTTTACCGGAGGAACACTTTGTGTGCTACCAAACATCACAACGTAACTGGGTGATTATAAAGGTGCTCTACAGGTGTCTCCAAAGGTACATGTTGGGTTGGCGTATTTCGAGATTAGGATTTGTCACTCCGATTGTCGGAGAGGTATCTCTGGGCCCTCTTGGTAATGCACATCACTGAAGCCTTGCAAGCATTGCAACTAATGAGTTAGTTGCGGGATGATGTATTACGGAACGAGTAAAGAGACTTGCCGGTAACGATATTGAACTAGGTATTGAGATACCGACGATCGAATCTCGGGCAAGTAACATACCGATGACAAAGGGAACAACGTATGTTGTTATGCGGTCTGACCGATAAAGATCTTCGTAGAATATGTAGGAGCCAATATGGGCATCCAGGTCCCGCTATTGGTTATTGACCGAAGACGTGTCTCGGTCATGTCTACATTGTTCTCGAACCCGTAGGGTCCGCACGCTTAAGGTTTCGATGACAGTTATATTATGAGTTTATGAGTTTTGATGTACCGAAGGAGTTCGGAGTCCCAGATGAGATCGGGGACATGACGAGAGTCTCGAAATGGTCGAGACGTAAAGATCGATATATTGGACGACTATATTCGGACATCGGAAAGGTTCCGAGTGATTCGGGTATTTTTCGGAGTACCGGGTAGTTACGGGAGAAGCAATGGGCCTTGATGGGCTTTAGTGGGAAGAGGAAAAAGGGCCAAGGGGCTGCTGCGCCCCCCCTCCCCTCTGGTCCGAATTGGACTAGGGAAAAGGGGGCCGGCCACCTTTCCTTCTCCTCTACTTCCTTCTCCCTTCCTCCCCTCTTGGTGGACTCCTACTAGGACTTGGAGTCCTAGTAGGACTCCACATCCTGGCCGCACCAAGCCTTGGCCGGCCTCCTCCTCCTCCATCCTTTATATATTGAGGCAAGGGGCACCCCATGAACACACAAGTTGATCTTCGTGATCGTTCCTTAGCCGTGTGCGGTGCCCCCCTCCACCATATTCCACCTCGGTCATATTGTAGCGGTGCTCAGGCGAAGCCCTGCGACGGTAGAACATCAAGATCGTCACCACGCCGTCGTGCTGACGGAACTCTTCCCCGACACTTTGCTGGATCGGAGTCCGGGGATCGTCATCGAGCTGAACGTGTGCTAGAACTCGGAGGTGCCGTAGTTTCGGTGCTTGATCGGTCGGGCCGTGGAGACGTACGACTACATCAACCAAACGCTTCCGTTGTCGATCTACAAGGGTACGTAGATCACACTCTCCCCTCTCGTTGCTATGCATCACCATGATCTTGCGTGAGCGTAGGAATTTTTTTGAAATTACTACGAAACCCAACACTATCATTATTAACTTTGCATCTTTTGTCGTCAATATTATAAAAATGTGTATCACCACGATCGAGATCCAACAAACCATTTTCATTGGGTGTATGACCATAGAAGGTTTTATTCATGTAAATAGAACAACAATTATTCTCTAACTTACATGAATAATCGTATTGCAATAAACATGATCCAATCATATTCATGCTCAACGCACACACTAAATAACATTTATTTTAGGTTTAACACTAATCCTGAAAGTATAGGGAGTGTGCGATGATGATCATATCAATCTTGGAACCATTTCCAATACACATCGTCACTTCACCCTTAGCTAGTCTCTGTTTATTCTGCAACTCCCGTTTCGAGTTACTGTTCTTAGCAACTGAACTAGTATCAAATATTGAGGGGTTGCTATAAACACTAGTGAAGTACACATTAATAACATGTATATCAAATATACCTATATTTACTTTGCCATCCATCTTATCTGCCAATTACTTGGGGTAGTTCCGCTTCCAGTGACCAGTCCCTTTGCAGTAGAAGGACTCAGTTTCAGGCTTCGGTCCAGACTTTAGTTTTTCACTTGAGTAGCAACTTGCTTGCCGTTCTTCTTAAAGTTACCCTTTCTTCCCTTTGTCCCTTTACTTGAAACTAGTGGTTTTTTTACCATCAACACTTGATTCTTTTCTTGATTTCTACCTTCGTCTATTTAAGCATCGCGAAGAGCTTGGGAATCGTTTCCGTTATCCCTTGCATATTATAGTTCATCACGAAGTTCTACTAACTTGGTGATGGTGACTAGAGAATTCTGTCAATCACTATTTTATCTGGAAGATTAACTTCCACTTGATTCAAGCGATTGTAGTACCTAGACAATCTGAGCACATGCTCACTGCTTGAGCTATTCTACTCCATCTTTTAGCTATAGAACTTGTTGGAGACTTCATATCTCTCAACTTGGGTATTTGCTTGAAATATTAACTTCAACTCCTGGAACATCTCATATGGTCCATGACGTTCAAAACGTCTTTGAAGTCCCGATTCTAAGCCGTTTAAGCATGGTGCACTAAACTATCAAGTAGTCATCATATTGAGCTAGCCAAACGTTCATAACATCTGCATCTGCTCCTGCAATAGGTTTGTCACCTAGCGGTGCATCAAGGACATAATTCTTCTATGCAGCAATGAGGATAAACCTCAGATCACGGATCCAATCCACGTCATTGCTACTAACACCTTTCAACTTAGTTTTCTCTAGGAACATATCAAAAATAAAATAGGGGAGCTAAACGCGAGCTCTTGATCTACAACATAGATATGCTAATACTACCAGGACTAAGTTCATGATAAATTTAAGTTCAATTAATCATATTACTTAAGAACTCCCACTTAGAAAGACATCCCTCTAATCTTCTAAGTGATCACGTGATCCAAATCAACTAAACCATAACCGATCATCACATGAAATGCAGTAGTTTTCAATGGTGAACATCATTATGTTGATCATATCTACTATATGATTCACGCTCGACCTTTCGGTCTCAGTGTTCCGAGGCCATATCTGCATATGCTAGGCTCGTCAAGTTTAACCTGAGTATTCTGCGTGTGCAAAACTGGCTTGCACCCGTTGTAGATGGACGTAGAGCTTATCACACCCGATCATCACATGGTGTCTGGGCACGACGAACTTTGGCAACGGTGCATACTCAGGGAGAACACTTTTATCTTGAAATTTAGTGAGAGATCATCTTATAATGCTACCGTCAAACAAAGCAAGATAAGATGCATAAAAGATAAACATCACATGCAATCAATATAAGTGATATGATATGGCCATCATCATCTTGTGCTTGTGATCTCCATCTCCGAAGCACCGTCATGATCACCATCGTCACCGGCGCGACACCTTGATCACCATCGTAGCATCGTTGTCGTCTCGCCAATCTTATGCTTCCACGACTATCGCTACCGCTTAGTGATAAAGTAAAGCATTACAGCGCAATTGCATTGCATACAATAAAGCGACAACCATATGGCTCCTGCCAGTTGCCGATAACTCGGTTACAAAACATGATCATCTCATACAATAAAATTTAGCATCATGTCTTGACCATATCACATCACAGCATGCTCTGCAAAAACAAGTTAGACGTCCTCTACTTTGTTGTTGCAAGTTTTACGTGGCTGCTACGGGTTGAGCAAGAACTGTTCTTACCTACGCATCAAAACCACAACGATAGCTTGTCAAGTTGGTGCTATTTTAACCTTCGCAAGGACCGGGCGTAGCCACAGTCGGTTCAACTAAAGTTGGAGAAACTGACACCCGCCAGCCACCTGTGTGCAAAGCACGTCGGTAGAACCAGTCGCGCGTAAGCGTACGCGTAATATCGGTCCGGGCCGCTTCATCCAACAATACCGCCGAACCAAAGGGTGACATGCTGGTAAGCAGTATGACTTATATCGCCCACAACTCACTTGTGTTTTACTCGTGCACAACATCAATGCATAAAACCCAGGCTCGGATGCCACTGTTGGGGAACGTAGTAATTTCAAAAAAATTCCTACGCACACGCAAGATCATGGTGATGCATAGCAACAAGAGGGGAGAGTGTTGTCCACGTATCCTCGTAGACCGAAAGCGAAAGCGTTAGCACAACGCGGTTGATGTAGTCGTGCGTCTTGACGGCCCGACCGATCAAGCACCAAAACTACAACACCTCCAAGTTATAGCACACGTTCAGCTCGATGACGATCCCCAGACTCCGATCCAGCAGAATGTCGGGGAAGAGTTCCGTCAGCACGACGACGTGGTGACGATCTTGATGTTCTACCGTCGCAGGGCTTTGCCTAACCACCACTACAATATTATCGAGGACTATGGTGGAGGGGGGCCCCGCACACGGCTAAGAGATCAATGATCAACGGTTGTCTATGGGGTGCCCCCTGCCCCCGTATATAAAGGAGCAAGGGAGGGAGGCGGCCGGCCTAGGAGGAGGGCGCGCCAAGTGGGGAGTCCTACTCCCACCGGGAGTAGGACTCCTCCTTCCCTTGTTGGAGTAGGAGAGAAGGAAAGAGGGGGAGAGGAACAAGGAAAAGTGGGCCGCACCCCTTGTCCAATTCGGACCAGAGGGGGGCACACGCCTCCTTCCTTTTGGCCTCTCTCCTCTATTCCCGTATGGCCCAATAAGGCCCATATACTCCCCGACGAATTCCCATAACTCCCCGGTACGGCACACGGCTAAGGGATCAATGATCAACTTGTGTGTTCTAGGGTGCCCCCCTACGCCCGTATATAAAGGAGCAAGGGGGGAGGCCGGCCGGCCCTGTAGGGCGCGCCAGGAGGAGGAGTCCTCCTCCTAGTAGGAGTAGGACTCCCCTTTCCCACACCTACTAGGAGGAGGAAAGGAAGGGGAAGGGGAGAAGGAAGGAGAGGGAGGAAAGGAGGAAAGGGGGGCCGGCCCCCTAGTCCAATTCGGTTTGGGCTAGGGGGCCATGCGCCCAGACTCCTATATTCCACCACTTGGCCCATTGAGGCCCAATACTTCTTCCTGTATTACCGTAACTCCCCGGTACTCCGAAAAATACCCGAATCACTCAGAACCTTTCCGATGTCCGAATATAGTCGTCCAATATATTGATCTTTACGTCTCAACCATTTCGAGACTCCTCGTCATGTCCCCGGTCTCATCCGGGACTCTGAACTCCTTCGGTACATCAAAACTCATAAACTCATAATATAACTGTCATCGAAACCTTAAGCGTGCGGACCCTATAGGTTCAAGAATAATGTAGACATGACCGAGACACATCTCCGGTCAATAACCAATAGCGGAACCTGGATGCTCATATTGGCTCCAACATATTCTACGAAGATCTTTATCGGTCAGACCGCATAACAACATACGTTGTTCCCTTTGTCATCGGCATGTTACTTGCCCGAGATTCGATCGTCGGTATCTCAATACCTAGTTCAATCTCATTACCGGCAAGTCTCTTTACTCGTTCCATAATACATCATCCTGCAACTAACTCATTAGTTGCAATGCTTGCAAGGCTTAAGTGATGTGCATTACCGAGAGGGCCCAGAGATACCTCTCCGACAATCGGAGTGAAAAATCCTAATCTCGAAATACGCCAACCCAACAAGTACCTTCGGAGACACCTGCAGAGCACCTTTATAATCACCCAGTTACGTTGTGACGTTTGGTAGCACACAAAGTGTTCCTCCGGTAAACGGGAGTTGCATAATCTCATAGTCATAGGAACATGTATAAGTCATGAAGAAAGCAATAGCAACAAACTAAACGATCAAGTGCTATGCTAACGGAATGGGTCAAGTCAATCACATCATTCTCTAATGATGTGACCCCGTTAATCAAATGACAACTCATGTCTATGGCTAGGAAACTTAACCATCTTTGATTAATGAGCTAGTCAAGTAGAGACATACTAGTGACGCTCTGTTTGTCTATATATTCACACATGTATTATGTTTCCGGTTAATACAATTCTAGCATGAATAATAAACATTTATCATGAAATAAGGAAATAAATAATAACTTTACTATTGCCTCTAGGGCATATTTCCTTCAGGAGGCTCTTCAATAAATAAAGAATTGAGATCATATGTTTCTTCAACAGGCGGTATATTAAGACCATGTATTTCTTCAATAGGAGGTAAATTCTTAACGTCTTCTGCTTTAATATCTTGTTTCTTTCATAGATTTCTTTCCCTCTTGCATATCTTCGGGACTGAGAAATAGAACACCTCTCTTCTTCGGAGTTGGTTGAGGAATAGGCTCAGTAATGGCTCAGGAGTTGGCTCAGGAGGTGCCCAATTATTTTCATTTGTCAACATATTATTCAATAGGATTCCAGCTTCATCCGGTGTTCTTTCCCTGAAAAGAGAACCAGCACAACTATCCAGGTAATCTCTGGAAGCATCGGTTAGTCCATTATAAAATATATCAAGTATTTCAGGTTTATTAAGAGGATGATCAGGCAAAGCATTAAGTAACTTGAGAAGCCTCCCCCAAGATTGTGGGAGACTCTCTTCTTTAATTTGCACAAAGTTGTATATTTCCCTCAAAGCAGCTTTTTTCTTATGAGTGGGGAAATATTTAGCAGAGAAGTAATAAATCATATCCTGGGGACTATGCACACAACCAGGATCAAGAGAATTAAACCATATCTTAGCATCACCCTTTAATGAGAATGGAAATATTTTGAGTATATAAAAGTAACGCGATCTCTCATCATTAGTGAACAAGGCAGCTATATCATTTAACTTAGTAAGATGTGCCACAACAGTTTCAGATTCATAGCCATAAAACGGATCAGATTCAACTAAAATAATTATATCAGGATCAACAGAGAATTCATAATCCTTATCAGGAACGCATATAGGTGAAGTAGCAAAAGTAGGGTCAGGTCTCATTTTATCTCTAAGTGATTCTTTGTTCCATTTAATTAATAACCTTTTAAGCTCATATCTATCTTTGCAAGCAAAAATGGCGGCAGAAGATTCCATATCAAAAAGATAACCCTCAGGTATAACAGGCATATTTTCATCATCACTATCATCATCGTATTTAGATTCAATAATTTCTTTTTCTCTAGCCCTAGCAATTTGTTCATCAAGAAATTCACTAAGGGGCATAGTAGTATCAGGCATAGAAGAAGTTTCATCATAAGTATCATGCATAGCAGAAGTGGTATCATTAATAACATGCGACATATCAGAACGAATAGCAGAAGCAAATGTAGGTGTCGCAAACTTACTCATAACAGAAGGTGAATCAAGTGCAGAGCTAGATGGCAGTTCCTTACCTCCCCTCGTAGTTGAGGGATAGATCTTGGTTTTTGGATCTCTCAAGTTCTTCGTAGTGTCCAGCAGATATAAATCCCAAGTGACTCAAAGAATAGAGCTATGCTCGCCGGCAACGGCACCAGAAATTAGTCTTGATAACCCACAAGTATATAGGGGATCGCAACAGCTTTCGAGGGTAGAGTATTCAACCCAAATTTATTGATTCGACACAAGGGGAGTCAAAGAATATTCTCAAGTATTAGCAGCTGAGTTGTCAATTCAACCACACCTGGAAACTTAGTATCTGCAGCAAAGTGTTTAGTAGCAAAGTAATATGATAGTGGTAGTAGTGGCAACAAAAGTAAAGACAACAAAAGTAATGTTTTTGGTATTTTGTAGTGATTGTAACAGTAGCAGCGGGAAAGTAAATAAGCGTAAACCAGTATATGGAAAACTCGTAGGCACCGGATCAGTGATGGATAATTATGCCGGATGCGGTTCATCATGTAACAGTCATAACATAGGGTGACACAGAACTAGCTCCAATTCATCAATGTAATGTAGGCATGTATTCCGTATATAGTCATACGTGCTTATGGAAAAGAACTTGCATGCCATCTTTTGTCCTACCCTCCCGTGGCAGCGGGGTCCTATTGGAAACTAAGGGATATTAAGGCCTCCTTTTAATAGAGAACCGGAACAAAGCATTAGCACATAGTGAATACATGAACTCCTCAAATTATGGTCATCACCGGGAGTGGTCCCGATTATTGTCACTTCGGGGTTGCCGGATCATAACACATAATAGGTGACTATAGACTTGCAAGATAGTATCAAGAACTCACATATATTCATGAAAACATAATAGGTTCAGATCTGAAATTATGGCACTCGGGCCCTAGTGACAAGCATTAAGTATAGCAAATTCATAGCAACATCAATCTCAGAACATAATGGATACTAGGGATCAAACCCTAACAAAACTAACTCGATTACATGATAAATCTCATCCAACCCATCACCGTCCAGCAAGCCTACGATGCAATTACTCACGCACGGCGGTGAACATCATGAAATTGGTGATGGAGGATGGTTGATGATGACGACGGCGACGAATCCCCCTCTCCGGAGCCCCGAACGGACTCCAGATCAGCCCTCCCGAGAGGTTTTAGGGCTTGGCGGCGGCTCCGTATCGTAGAACATGATGATTTCTTCTCTCTGATTTTTTTCTCCTCAAAACTCAATATATGGAGGTGGAGTTGGAGTCGGAGATGCAACAGGGGGCCCATGAGGTAGGGGGCGCGCCCTAGGGGGGGGGCGCCCCCCACCCTCATGAGAAGGGTGTGGGCCCCCTGGTCTTCATCTTTGGCGAGGATTTTTTTATTGTTTTTTCTAAGATGTTCCGTGGAGTTTCAGGTCATTCCGAGAATATTTGTTTTCTGCACATAAAACGACACCATGGCTATTCTGCTGAAAATAACGTCAGTCCGGGTTAGTTCCATTCAAATCATACAAGTTAGAGTCCAAAACAAGGGCAAAAGTGTTTGGAAAAGTAGATATGACGGAGACGTATCAGGCGGCCACAGCGCCACTGCACGGAACCCCTGTGAGCGGGTTTTTTAAACCCCACTCGAGGGTTTTCTTCGGGTAGCGCTGCAGGGCCATGGACGACGACACCATCTTCCTCAACCTCCTGCGTAGCCATGAGCATCTGGGCTATGCCATCAGTCGTCGCCATTGCCGGCTCCTCCTCCAGTTTGCACGCCATCTCCCGCCGGGGTTCTCTCCCCGGCCGGCGTATGCTCGAACTCCAACCGCTCTGGTAAGTTACAAATTTCCCACCTGCTAATACATGTAGATTCCTTCTTGCCTACTACAGTTGCTTTGGTCCCTGTAGTGGGTGTGCAATGGGTGTTCATGCTGTTCATGGGCAGGGTAGATTGGTTCTTGCATGATAGGTAGTTACATTGTAATTAGCACATCGTGGCAGATTAGAGCCGGCATATGCTTCGTGTTCATGATGTTCACATGCAGGGTTTGTGTTTGATGTTCAAAGGTAGATTGCTGCTGGCATAGGTAGGGTATGTTGCATGATTTCATTATGTGCCTGGTGTTCATGGGCATAAGTACAACACGGATTAGTATCTGGTTGGCGGTACCTATCCTCCGTAGGCTACCTTTGTTAACACCATCTCTAACCCAGTTGGCCAAAAAAAGTCTCACTTTGCCCAAAGACAAGAAGCAGCTAGAAAATATGTTGAGAGGGCATTTGTAGTTCTGCATGCATGTTTTGCAGTTTTTCGTGGACCTGCTAAACAATGGGATCTGGAGAGCTAGTGGGAGGTGATGACGTGTTGTGTGATCATGGACAACATGATCATGGAGGATGAGGGTGACGATGCTGCCGCCGCAAGTCTTGAATTTGAGAACATGGATGATCCTATCAAACTTCCTGACCAGATTCCAGCCACATTTGAAGAGTTTGTACAAATGCATCAACAAATTCGACATCGAGTAACTCACAAGCAACCGAAAGAATATCTGATTAAGAATTTGTGGGCGGTTAAAGGGGACAACAATGTTGGATTGTAATATCTAAACTTATTTAAATTAGAACTACTGCTGCATTTCAACATTTGAACTATTCTAAACTATATATGCGACTATTAATAAAAATTGGAACCGGACGTATGCGGGTAGCATTTGATATCCGGGTCTCGCATCACTGTCCGCGGACTGGTTCCTTTCTGTCTATAGACGGATGCTGGAGCAATTTTACGGGTCAGCGTTGAAGACGCCTTTAGGTAGAGAAATTGCCTCAAATTTTATTCATTGAGTGGTGATAAATGGTTGAATTGAGGGGATATATGAACCATGATCTGTAAAAATATAAAGCGTCTTACTAAAAGGATGCCTGTGCAGAAGAAGTGGCTAACCCAGAAATAAAAGGGAAGGTGTGCACCTTTTAAAAAAATTGAGATATGTTTTAACTAGCTTGGATGGGCCCTGAAAATAAACTGATTATTACATGGTTAAAAGGTTTTCATAAAATTCTGGGTGTGCCACGGCACACACCCGGCACACCTCCTACGTACGTCACTGTGCACAAGCCTGGCTTTGCATGGACAAAAAAACCAAGTCGTAATGGTTTTCAATAGCATCCTTACCTTCAAATTGCTATTGGTATGCTTGCTAGTGGAAACCTTACCTTCAAATCCATATGTGCACGACCTCGCAAATTTTTTTTTCCATATGTGCACCGGTCCGTTTTGGGACAGTATCGCCCCCACTACCGCTGGCTCGAAGTAGAAATGTCACAAACACGCCCTCCTCGGTGTCCGGTTTTGGCCACACGCCGATCGAAAGAGACGGCTCCATCCATCGGCCGGGTATACGTACGTACTTACAAAACATATGGGGTGCGATTTGTCGCCACACCACTACACTCGTACGTACAAACGCCAAACAAACACCGTCACTGTCATGTGAATACGCATACACTGATAATATGTACGTACACTATCCCGCACAAAAATATGTACGTACACTATCAAGAGTTTGGCCGTTTTGAGCAGTGGGATACGAATACACGGTGGCCGTGTGTGCATGCGTCCATGCATGCGCAGCTCCGGGCTGGCGCGCATGCGTGCGCTCCTTGTTTTCCGGGCGCGGGGGGGGGGGGGGGGGGGGGGGGGGGGGGGGAGTCTAAAAAAACCTTGATTTCGTAGTGGAAATCTGAAATGAACCCTAAACTCTAAATCCCTAAAATTAGCACCCCGTCTTATCTGATCCCGGTTTATCCCGATCTTTTTGGCCGAGGAGGCGTTCGTCCCCGTCAGGATTGCACACGTAACAGAGATTAGGAAAAACCGAATAGTTTTGCAGTGTGATAGATGGAGACTTACCGAAGTGGCCGTTCAATCTTTAGTGCTTGCAGGCGTGAGTGCCGAGTACGTGTGCTCAATCACTAGCCATTCAGTCGTCTGCCCTGTGCACGCAAGCTCCATTGTTGCTAGCTAGCTAGCCAAGCCAAATACGTAGGTGTGTGAAGGAACGTGCATGTTTCACCATGTTTCATCGTTAATCAGTAATGGTGTAAAATTTCTCAATCTTGTGTATAGTTCATCTCCTGCTAGACTGATATATCTTGGAACTGGCAAACAAATGGAGTGTAATCGAGAACAGGACCCCGCGGGCGACCCGGGCAGAACCCTAGCCGCCGAGGGAACTACCTCCTACCCAGACCTCCCTCTCCTCACCGCCGTCAGTAGGCGCCGCCGGGCAAAGCCCACACGGTACCGGTGGCGGCGAGGCACTCCGTTTCTTCCCTCTCACGGGGCTACGGTGTTGCGGGGCGCTCTGCCGCGAAGGAGAGTGGTCGCCGTGGGGAGTTGGCGCCGGGAGTTGGTGGCACGCGGTGTGGCATGTGTGGCAGTCGGCACCGACGGATAAAGATGGGCGCCCTTCCACGATTGCGTAGGCGGTGGCGCTGCGGCGACTCCTTGCTGCCTGCCGGAGCTCCATGGGAAGCGTCATCTCTGACTCGATTTGCTCCGGTTCGTGATGGCTCCGGTCCATGGCGACCGCGGTCATCGTCTCCCGGTGTTGGTTTGACAGCTCTGACGGGTGAGCATTAATGCATGTGTGTGTTAGTCGTGAGTAAAATTGAGGAAGCTAGTTTTAGTTGAAATTAAAGACTTTTTTAGATAAACATTGGGCGCTCGCACACCACGCTGGCCCAACGTGCAATACGCAGTGGCCCTGTGTGACACGCCTTCTTTCCTATACACCTCCATCCCCTACCTCTAGCCTTCATGCACGCGCATCCCCTCCCTTCTCCTCCCGGGCTACGACCCGGATAGGAGGCACGCTCCCTGAGCGGGACATGAGGATCCACCCCGACAACCCGAAGAAGAAGAAGCTAGGGACGATTTGTTTTTTTCTTGTCTGGATCCAACGGCCGCACGGCTCACGTCCAACGGCTTGGGCTCGACCGACCCAAACTTTCGGCCGGCGCGCCGGCGTCTATAAGCGCCCAATTTTTTTAATGAGTTTTTCCTATCATGTCACACGTACAAGTCCAAATGTGTTTTCTATGTATCTTTATTTTTGCAAAAAAAAAACTTCCGATCACTACCATTTGTGCAAGTGTAGAACAAATCAACACGTTTAGAGCAGCAAGCAAAGAAATGGTATGGTGTGCTTGTGCGTAAAAACACCAGCAACGTTTGTACAGACCACGTCGTTCAGACCAGCTGGCCTTACTCCCCCCCCCCCCCCCCCCCCCTCTCTACCATTTGTGTAATCCCAGCGGAGACAAACACCTTCTCAGCCAAGAAGGGTCGGGATAGACCGGGATTATATAAGACAAGGTGCTAATTTCAAGGATTTGGAGTTTAGGGTTCATTTTAGACTTCAACTACGAAGTCAAGGTTTTTTTTCAGACTTTTGCCTTTTCGGGGCGAAAGGAGCTGTTCATCCCATCACGCGCGTACGTTGATGTCTGTCTCTGTGTGTGTATTCGCGTTGTCGTTGTGCATGCGGCGCGTACCGGCGGGAGCAGAGCAGCCATGGATCCGTGGAAGGATCCAGCTCATGCACCGCCGGTGCGTAGCATATAGCGATCGCAGGCACGACGACCGATTGATGGATGGTCCCGTCGTTCTGCCGGCTTATCTGAGAAACAACCGCGGACGCAGCTCAGCGCGACCGCGGGCAGTGACCGATTAGAGCATCTTCAATAGCATATGTATATTTAGATGTCTATATATTTATATAGACAATGGTCTAATTTTTTTCTCATATACACGTTCAGTTTTGCATCAGAATGTCTATATACAGGGACCATGACAGGTGGGCCATCGCTGGGAGAGGAAGAAATCATGACTGCAGTTGAGTTTAGACAATGCCTTCACATTGTCTAGGCATGGACATTCTCGAGGTCGATATAGAGGATGTGTATATTTGGACGACCATATAGACAAGCTGTTGGACGCCTGTTTTGAGGTCATGTCGTGGAAAACGAGTATAGACATCCATATAGACAAGCTATTGGAGATGCTCACCAACGATAATTAAATTTTCTCTTGCATCCGTTTGGGATAGGGGATCAATCCACGGATACAAATACGGGAGTCAGGAGAACGCCATACAACAACTCAAACGAACCGGATGAAATACAGTCAAACACGACCGGATTTTATGCAAACTCGGCTGGATTTCATACAACATTGACGGATTTCATACAAACACGACGTATCTTATTATATTTCGAATATCTAGAAAAAAACTCGACCCTAAACCTATCTTACATTGGTGGCCGCCTGATGGTTCGTCGACGGCGCGTAGGAGGCGCAGTTGGCATTATTCTCCTCTGCGATCACCAGGACGTGCGCCTCCGCGGTGGCCACTTCCTGGCGAGCGGCAACATGAGCGCAGACGGCATCATAGATGGCATGCTGCTTCGTGACGAAGTTGGGGTTCGCCGCGACCATTGACGCCACGACCTTCTTGCTCACCCGCTCGCCTTAGATCTGGCATCCACCAGCCGGTGCTGCTCCAGAAGGAGCAGGTTGTACCCTTGTTCCTCTTGTACCTGACGGAACATCGACAAAGGCGAGGAAGCCGGCTGCACCTCTGCCATGGCGGCGTCGTAGTGCGCCTGCTTCATGGTGAAGCCATCGTGCAAAGGTGGCGCAGGAGCGGGGGCAGTGTCGTCAGAGTCCGTCTCCATCGTGGTCTCGTCCTCGTCATCGGAGACCTCGGGCGAGCTAGCCAGCAAGCCGGCCTCGATCCGCCTGGCAAGTCGGCTCTATCAGGTGGCAGCGAGGGCGACCACGACGTGCTTCATCTCCGTGGAAAGGCTCTCCCACAGAGCTTCGCCGCATGTAGTCATGGCGGATGCAGTGCAAGGGAGTAGGATGGGGATGGGCTTGGGTGGTGGTAGGGAGTTAGCCGGGTGTGATCGCCTCTATATAGCGGTTTCTACTGAGGCGAGGTGTCCGGATGTGTCAATGCGCGACGCTGGAGAGGGTTTCTCGTTCGACGAGCCTGGTTAACGCCAGCACATACGGACAGACAACAACATTGAACGGGTGTGGTAGATATCCGTCTCATCCCATCCAGTCACGCGTCTCCGGTATTAAACACGCACGGACAACAGAGACGCGTCGCGAGCGGCGCCCTTGGCCGGCGAGCTGCTTCAATGCTGGCGCTAATGAGAAGTCGTGTACGGTTTTCAATGGGGAGCGGGCACTCTACAACGGCATGAATGCGGGCAGTTGGCGCCGAGTGGGAACCCGCATGGGACGGGGAGGGATTTCTGGTCGGCCAGGGCGGTCAGAAGTGGGCTTGAAATCGGTCTTGACTTCCGCAAACCTCCCTCACCTTTGTCTCCGGTTTGCGGGAGAAATCATGTCTGAACCGCTCCGCAGACTAATATTGGACCACGCTGGATGGCTTCCTCGATCCAGACGGCCAGTCTGAACAGTTGCGGGAGGTTTGAGGGTCGGCGTTGGAGATGCCCTTACATGTTATACATTGTGCTATATATTCGAGTACCTGATGTTTCATCCTCTAAACTCATTCTCAAATCCTACATAACATGCAAATCATACAAGTCTAAACTACGTTTCGTCGTCGGAGATGTCCACAATCTCCATGTCAAGCGATGGGTAGATGAACGCATAGGAGGGCTCTAGTTCATTCCGCCACCTCCTGCTCATCTATATAGGCCAGCAGTGGCGGAGCCAGGATTGGCACAAGCCTCGGGCCCAAATTTTTTTTTTTGCGACAAGTGAAAAACTTAACATACATGAGGCTTTTAACTACCTCAAAAGAAACCTCATACAAAATATGGCTCAATTGCACGAAAAACTTAGGATTTAAACTCTATGCTTAACAATGCAACAAAATAGATAAAACAATGAGAAAAATTACAAAGAACAATATGTGATAAAAAGAGTACCAAATCAATAGTTTGATTCATCAGTGCCTTGCATAGCATCATCAACGATTGGAAGAAGAGTCGACACCTTCAAGACATCAAAGAAAAATTTCATAAAAGATGGCATAAACATCAAGTGAAACAATTATCATTGATAGAGTTTTTAAAAATGTACCCCTTTGATGAGGTAAAATCCCTTTGCGAGACCTATATGATTGAAAGCGATACACAATACCATCATCCTCAATACTTGCAAATATATACATGTCGCTCAATGTAGCAAACCATTCTATAATTCAGCCAATTATCACTTGTCCTATTCCTCAACTCAGTCTTAATAATACTCATAGCTGAGAAAGCTCTTTCTATTGATGCGGTTGCAATAGGAAAAATCAATGGCAACTCAATGAGGCGATATACCAAAGGAAAAATGATGTGTCTACTAGTCTCAACCATCTTCACAACACGATTACCAAGGTCATTACAACTCACAAAATCTAGATTAGCTGTGACATCAGCAATGAATGTTTCAACTTGATTTCTAAGGACAAAATAAATCTCTTATATGGAGAAGTCATCAACAGACAACTTAGCAAGTTCAACAATTTTGTCTTCACCGAAATTAGCAAATGAGTTCCTTGGATCAAGACGAGCAATGCATGTTAGCAATTGAGTAGATCTTTCAGCAACTCGATTATTTAACTCAGTAATAACTTGGTCATGCACAACATTGAACAATTCATAACTGAAGCGATGATAATAAGTTACCATTTGACTACCACGCCCCTCGAACAACCTCGAGTAGGCATTGTATCATCCATGTTAGGCAATATAATGTTGTGTTTAACACAAAAGTCATTTGTTTGTTCCAGGAGCTGATCCCAACCATTTTCCTTTATATCTTGAAATTTCTGCAACCTGACCCTAATAAAACTCACTGCAAGAACAATGTTTTGATATTTCCTTTGCAAACATTGTGACAACTCATTAGTCTTGCCCAACAGTTTGATCATAAGATGCTACATGAAAACCAATTCAAAGCTTTCCATCCGAGACAAAAAGACACCTATTGTGCTTCTTTGTCTTAAAGTTTCTGCATCATCATGATTGTTCTCTAACACTTGCAAAATAGATTTCCATATAGTTAGAAATGGACAGAAAGTTGTATGATGTGTGCCCCACCGTGTATCCCCAGGTCGAACAAGGTTGGTTGTTTGTTTTTCCCTCTTACTGAATTATTTTCCCCGAACTCCAATTGGCTTACAATATTGTCATGTTGTTGTTGGTTTAATTCATCATGTCTCTTACAAGAAGTATGGATGGTATTGACAATCAAAGTTATGTGGTTAAAGAAATCCACTACAGAGGAACAACACTTGGCAACATCAGCAACCACTAACTGCAACTGATGGGCAAAACAATGGATATGAAATGCATAAGGATTTTCATCTTGTATCAACTTTTGCAACCCACAAAATTGTCCGCTCATGTTAGAAGCTCCATCATACCCGTTCCATCTCAATTTAGACATAGACAAGCCATATTCAAGAAATATAGCATCCAAAGTTTCCTTTAGAGAAGCTACTCTTGTGTCACAACATGCTTAATCTCAATAAATCTCTCAATCGTACACCCAAGAATGTTGACATACCTACATGAGACAAAGAGGCACAAGTAACAAATAATTAGGTGTTTCTTTACTATTAGTAATGAACAAATAACAACTAACATAACAAATACTAAGTTACTTACCTGAAAAACATAGCCATTTGCTCTTTTATAGATGCATCTCTGGACTCATCAACAAGTAAGGAAAAAATCATATCGCCAATATGAGCAATAATGGAATTGGTGGTCTCTTCTGCCCAAGCTTGGCACAGTTGAAATTTTATCTCATGTGATGTCATCAAATGGTTCCCAACCGTACTATGAAGCAAAGTCCTAGAAATTGGATCCTTCTACCTGTACCAACTCATCATCTCCAAAAAGTCCCCCTCCCCTATTATTTGGGCTCTAACTCTCATCATGACCATGAAAAACATGACCTCATATAGAAGAAATCTGATTACACCCAAAATAATGATAAGATGATCTTTATAGTCGTCTTCACTCTTTTTGGTACCACGATCCATCACATGTGCCATACATTGCCTTTGATTTTTGAAAGCCTCATAATGTTGTCTTGTTTTATTGTGAGCACTATTATGTTTACCAACATGTGTATCACGAATACTAGGTCCATCCTCCAATTTCTAAATCATATCCTTGGGAATGCCTCAATACCAAAATTTTCTACTCTTGGTTGCTTAAAAAGAAAACAATAGAAACAAAAGGCTGCTTCTTTACGAACACTATATTCCAACCAATCTCCATGGTTCTTGAACCAATGAGCATGAAAGCTTTTTTTCTGAAGAATTCCCTTGTGGTGTTTTTTTATATTTATGATCAATTGGTTGGAATTGACCAATATTTATAAAAATCCTTCTAGCAACATCTCTAATGCCCGAGTCTAAACTTTCAATTGGTTTCTAAGATCATGATCAGGTTCAATATCACCTTTACGGAATTGATCAGGGGCACTAGTAGGAATACCATGATTGTCACTCTCTCGAATAAACATTGCAGGTGGGTTCCTTGAAGTCGAAGGTGGTGGTCCCATTTCTACAGTTGTTTCTATTTGTCATGTTGATTCAGCCCCCCTCAACCGCTTGATTCCACCCATCTGAAATGATAGGTGTAGACACCCCTGTTACGGACACCGGTGAAAGAAATGTCTTCATCTTATTTTTCTACAATATAAAACAAAATTGGTAGTTACATCAATTTGAGTTCAACAATACCCTAGATATATGACTGGATACAAAAGAACATGGTATAAATTTTTTAGTTCAAAGCATCTTGTACACTGATACAACTTATACAAGTTGAACATGGTTTAAGTAGAAAGCATCAAGGAGGAAACAGGGGAAACATCAAAGAAAGTTACAAGCTACGGCAGCCGACAGTGAAGCAGTGACACACGGGCGAACGAACGACGAACAGGAGGGCGGCAACCCACAGCCCGAAAGCAGGGGGAGTGGGTGGGCCTGGGGCACAACTACGATAGACGGCGGCGCGGGTGTTGGAGTCCCTGCTGCTACTGGAGATCGATCGCGTTGCCCGCGTGCGTGTGACTTGGCGGCGGCCGCATGAGCGTTTCGTCCAAAAGTGTTGTGTTCTCCTGTGCCCTTGTCCATTCCTTTTTTAGGGTCTCCCTCGTGCATTCTAGATCATGGTGGGGTGGCGTTTCCTCGTGCATGGGTTTCTGGTAAGACAACCGATCCAGGCTTTGGGCCTTCTTAGGCCCTGGGTGCTCGAGGCTCAGCCCCGCCCCTATATGCGAGCATCTCGTCGATGGCTGTAGCGCGCTCCGCGTTCGTCTCTTGGAGGTTATGGCGGTTGGCCTCTCTCTCTGACGGGAAGTATTGCTGGCTGCTTCGCGTGCAGATCCGAGTCCCCCAGCGTCCTGCACGTCCTCCTCCTACTCCTTGTCCCCCTCCTCCTCCTCCTCCTCCTCCTCCTCCAACTCCTTCTCCGGATCCACCGCGTTCGGAGGTAGTCCAAAGGCAATTGGGGCTTCACACCTTGCCCGGATCTACTCAAGGAGCTGCAAGCGTCACCCCGGGATTAAATATTTGTAGCACCATACCCGGTGGCGTGGTGGTTGATACGTCTCCAATATATCTATAATTTTTTATTTTTCCATGCTATTATAGTATCAATCTTGGATGTTTTAAATGCAATTATATATAATTTCTTGGGACTAACATATTAACCTAGTGCCCAGTGCCAATTGCTATTTTTCGCCTGTTTTTGGCTTTCAAGAAATGAATATCAAACATAGTCCAATCAGAGGGAAAACTTTGGATTAATATTTTCTGGACTAGAAGAGACCCTAGAAAGTTCGGGAGAAGACCTGTAGAGCCACGAGGGAGCGACAAGCTCGGGAGGGCTTGTGGGCCCCTCGTGGCACCTCTTGACCTAATTCCGCCTCTATAAATTCTCAAATATTCCACTGACATCACAGAGCCACCCGAAATACTTTCTTCGTCGCCTCAATTTTCTGTTCTCACGAGATCCCATCTGGAAGCCTCCCCCGACACTCTGTCGGAGGGGGAATCGATATGGAAGGGTGCTACATCAACCTTGCCGCCCTTCCGATGATGTGTGAGTAGTTCACCACAGACCTACGGGTCCATAGCGAGTAGCTAGATGGCTTCTTCTCTCTATTTGATCTTCAATACAATGTTCTCATTGATGTTTTTGGAGATCTATTCGATGTAATGACTTTTTGCGGTGTGTTTATTGGGATCCGATGAATAGTGAGTTTATGATCAAATTATCCATGAATATTATTTCAGTTCGCTATAAAATCTTTCATGCATGATTGTTATAGCTTTGTATTTCTTGCCGATCTATTGATTTGGTTTGGCCAACTAGATTTATATTTCTTGCAATGGGAGAGGCGCTTTGTGATGGGTCCGATCTTGCAGTGCTCAATCCCAGTGATAGAAAGGGACATGACACGTATTTGTATTGTTTCCATTAAGGATAAAAAGATGGGGTTTATTCATGCGTGGGTTTACTTTGTCTACATCATGTCATATTGCTTAAGGCGTTACTCCGTTCTTTATGAACTTATAATACTCTAGATGCATGTTGGATAGCGGTCGAAGTGTGGAGTAATAGTAGTAGATGCGGAAAGGAGTCGGTCTACTTATCTCGGACGTCATGCCTATATACGTGATCATTGCCTTCACAAAGCTTCTAGCAGAACAAAATCTTTGGAAATCTGCTGGGGGGGATTTACTAGGCAAATGGAGATGCATTTTGTTCATGAGGCAATCATTTGGACAGGAAAGAGTGCCCAATTTTTTTAGGGGAATCAAGAAAATATAAATAGCACTTCCTTCACAAAGTGTTGTTTTGAACAGAATAGGAAAATGAATATTGCTGAATTATTTTTGAACTAGGGAAGGAAGGATTTTGACATATTTGAGGAATATATGATCCAAAAAAATTATGAGAATTTTTTCGGGAATTTTGGGAAGGACAGATATGTAGGTCGCTTCACAATCTAGGGCAAAAATTGACACATGGACATGACACATAGGCAGAACAGATGAGGTGGCACCTAGTCATAGCAACGCACCAGAATTTACAAGGCTATGAGCATCTATATTGGTGGTGATTGATAACCCACAATTATAGGGGATCGCAACAGTTTTCGAGGGTAAAGTATTCAACACAAATTTATTGATTCGACACAAGGGGAGCCAAAGAATATTCTCAAGTATTAGCAGCTGAGTTGTAAATTCAACCACACCTGGAAACTTAATATATGCAGCAAAGTATTTAGTAGCAAAGTAATATGATAGTAGTGGTAACAGTAGTAAAAGCAATGTTTTTGGTATTTTGTAGTGATGATAGCAATAGCAACGGGAAAGTAAATAAGCGAAGAACAATATATGAAAAGCTCGTAGGCAATGGATCGGTGATGGAGAATTATGCCAGATGCGGTTCATCATGTAACAGTCATAACCTAGGGTGACACAGAACAAGCTCCAGTTCATTGATATAATGTAGGCATGTATTCCGAATATAGTCATACGTGCTTATGGAAAAGAACTTGCATGACATCTTTTGTCCTACCCTCCCGTGGCAGCGTGGTCCTTACGGAAACTAAGGGATATTAAGGCCTCCTTTTAATAGAGAACCGGAACAAAGCATTAACACATAGTGAATACATGAACTCCTCAAACTACGGTCATCACCGGTAAGTATCCCGATTATTGTCACTTCGGGCTTAACGGATCATAACACATAATAGGTGACTATAGACTTGCAAGATAGGATCAAGAACACTCATATATTGATGAGAATATAATAGGTTCAGATCTGAAATCATGGCACTCGGGCCCTAGTGACAAGCATTAAGCATAGCAAAGTCATAGCAACATCAATCTCAGAACATAGTGGACACTAGGGATCAAACCCTAACAAAACTAACTCGATTACATGATAGATCTCATCCATGTTGGAAATATGCCCTAGAGGCAATAATAAAATGGTTATTATTATATTTCTTTGTTCATGATAATTGTCTATTATTCATGCTATAATTGTGTTATCCTGAAAACGTAATACATGTGTGAATACATAGACCACAACACGTCCCTAGTGAGCCTCTAGCAGACTAGCTCGTTGATCAAATGATAGTCATGGTTTCCTGACTATGGACATTGGATGTCATTGATAATGGGATCACATCATTAGGAGAATGATGTAATGGACAAGACCCAATCCTAAGCTTAGCTCAAAGATCGTGTAGTTCATTTGTTGTAGCTTTTCTGAATGTCAAGTATCATTTCCTTAGACCATGAGATTGTGCAACTCCTGGATACCGTAGGAGTGCCTTGGGTGTGCCAAACGTCACAACGTAACTGGGTGACTATAAAGGTACATTACAGGTATCTCCGAAAGTGTCTGTTGGGTTGGCACGAATCGAGACTGGGATTTGTCACTCCGTATGACGGAGAGGTATCTCTGGGCCCACTCGGTAATGCATCATCATAATGAGCTCAATGTGACCAAGTGGTTGATCACGGGATCATGCATTACGGCATGAGTAAAGTGACTTGCCGGTAACGAGATTGAACTAGGTATTGGGATACCGACGATCGAGTCTCGGGCAAGTAACGTATCGATTGACAAAGGGAATTGTATACGGATTGATTGAATCCTCAACATCATGGTTCATCCGATGAGATCATCGTGGAGCATGTGGGAGCCAACATGGGTATCCAGATCCCGCTGTTGGTTATTGACCGGAGAAGCGTCTCGGTCATGTCTGCATGTCTCCCGAACCCGTAGGGTCTATACACTTAAGGTTCGGTGACGCTAGGGTTGTAGAGATATTAGCATACGGTAACCCGAATGTTGTTCGGAGTCCCGGATGAGATCCCGGACGTCACGAGGAGTTCCGATATGGCCCGGAGGTGAAGATTTATATATAGGAAGTCAAGTTTCGGCCATCGGGAAAGTTTCGGGGGTAATCGGTATTGTACCGGGACCACCGGAAGGGTCCCGGGGGTCCACCGGGTGGGGCCACCTATCCCGGAGGGCCCCATGGGCTGAAGTGGGAGGGGAACCAACCCCTAGTGGGCTGGTGCGCCCCCCTTGGGCTTCCCCCTGCGCCTAGGGTTGGAAACCCTAGGGGTGGGGGGCGCCACCCTTGCCTTGGGGGGAAGGCACCCCCTTGGCCGCCGCCCCCTAGGAGATTGGATCTCCTAGGGCCGGCGCCCCCCTAGGCACCCTATATATAGTGGGGGGGAGGGCAGCCGCACCTAAGCCCTTGGCCTCTCCCTCTCCCTCCCGTGACACTCCTCCGCCTCCCTGCGCTTGGCGAAGCCCTGCCGAGATCACGGTTGCTTCCACCACCACGCCGTCGTGCTGCTGGATCTTCATCAACCTCTCCTTCCCCCTTGCTGGATCAAGTTGGAGGAGACGTCTTCCCAACCGTATGTGTGTTGAACACGGAGGTGTCGTCCGTTCGGCACTTGGTCATCGGTGATTTGGATCACGTCGTGTACGACTCCATCAACCCCGTTCTCTTGAACGCTTCCGCGCGCGATCTACAAGGGTATGTAGATGAACTCCTCTCTCCCTCGTTGCTAGATGACTCCATAGATTGATCTTGGTGATGCGTAGAAAATTTTCAAATTCTGCTACGTTCCCAACAGTGGCATCATGAGCTAGGTCTATGCGTAGTTACTATGCACGAGTAGAACACAAAGCAGTTGTGGGCATCGATATTGTCAATTTGCTTGCCTATACTAGTCTTATCTTGATTCGGCGGCATCATGGGATGAAGCGGCCCGGACCGACCTTACACGTATGCTTACGTGAGACTGGTTCCACCGACTGACATGCACTACTTGCATAAGGTGGCTGGCGGGTGTCTGTCTCTCCCACTTTAGTCGGATCAGATTCGATGAACAGGGTCCTTATGAAGGGTAAATAGAAATTGGCAATTCACGTTGTGGTTTTGGCGTAGGTAAGAAACGTTATTGCTAGAAACCTATAGTAGCCACGTAAAAACTTGCAACAACAATTAGAGGATGTCTAACTTGTTTTTGCAGCAAGTGTTTTGTGATGTGATATGGCCAAAGGATGTGATGAATGATATATGTGATGTATGAGATAATCATGTTCTTGTAATAGGAATCACGACTTTCATGTTGATGAGTATGACAACCGGCAGGAGCCATAGGAGTTGTGTTTATTTATTTATGACCTGCGTGTCAACATAAACGTCATGTAATTACTTTACTTTATTGCTAAAGCATTAGCCATAGTAGTAGAAGTAATAGATGACGGGACAACTTCAAGAAGACATGATGATGGAGATCATGGTGTCATGCCGGTGACAACGATGATCATGGAGCCCCGAAGATGGAGATCAAAAGGAGCAAATGATATTGGCCATATCATGTCACTATTTGATTGCATGTGATGTTTATCATGTTTTACATCTTATTTGCTTAGAACGACAGTAGCTTAAATAAGATGACCCCTCGTAATAATTTCAAGAAAGTGTTCCCCCTAACTGTGCACCGTTGCGAAGGTTCGTTGTTTCGAAGCACCACGTGATGATCGGGTGTGATAGATTCTAACGTTCGAATACAACGGGTGTAAGCCAGATTTACACACGCAATACACTTAGGTTGACTTGACGAGCCTAGCATGTACAGACATGGCCTCGGAACACGGAAGACCGAAAGGTCGAGCATGAGTCGTATAGAAGATACGATCAACATGAAGATATTCACCGATGTTGGCTAGTCCGTCTCACGTGATGATCGGACACGGCCTAGTTAATTCGGATCTTGTTTCACTTAGATGACTGGAGGGATGTCTATCTGAGTGGGAGTTCATTGAATAATTTGATTAGATGAACTTAATTATCATGAACTTAGTCTAAAATCTTTACAATATGTCTTGTAGATCAAATGGCCCATGTTGTCCTCAACTTCAATACGTTCCTAGAGAAAACCAAGCTGAAAGACGATGGCAGCAACTATACGGACTGGGTCCGGAACCTGAGGATCATCCTCATAGCTGCCAAGAAAGATTATGTCCTAGAAGCACCGCTCGGTGACGCACCTGTCCCAGAGAACCAAGACGTTATGAACGCTTGGCAGTCACGTGCTGATGATTACTCACTCGTTCAGTGCAGCATGCTTTAAAGCTTAGAACCGGGGCTCCAAAAGCGTTTTGAGAGACACGGAGCATATGAGATGTTCGAAGAGCTGAAAATGGTTTTTCAAGCTCATGCCCGGGTCAAGAGATATGAAGTCTCCGACAAGTTCTTCAGTTGTAAGATGGAGGAAAATAGTTCTATCAGTGAGCACATACTCAAAATGTCTGGGTTGCATAACCGCTTGACTCAGCTGGGAGTTAATCTCCCGGATGACGCGGTCATTGACAGAATCCTTCAGTCGCTTCCACCGAGCTACAAGAGCTTTGTGATGAACTTCAAATGCAGGGGATGGAAAAGACCATTCCTGAGGTGTATTCAATGCTGAAATCAGCAGAGGTGGAAATCAAAAAGGAACATCAAGTGTTGATGGTGAATAAAACCACTAAGTTCAAGAAAGGCAAGGGTAAGAAGAACTTCAAGAAGGACGGCAAGGGAGTTGCCGCGCCCGGTAAGCAAGCTGCCGGGAAGAAGCCAAATAATGGGCCCAAGCCCGAGACTGAGTGTTTTATTGCAAGGGAAGTGGTCACTGGAAGCGGAACTGCCCCAAATACTTAGCGGACAAGAAGGCTGGCAACACTAAAGGTATATGTGATATACATGTAATTGATGTGTACCTTACCAGTACTCGTAGTAGCTCCTGGGTATTTGATACCGGTGCAGTTGCTCACATTTGTAACTCAAAGCAGGAGCTGCGGAATAAGCGGAGACTGGCGAAGGACGAGGTGATGATGCGCGTCGGGAATGGTTCCAAGGTCGATGTGATCGCCGTCAGCACGCTGCCTCTACATTTACCTACGGCATTAGTTTTAAACCTCAATAATTGTTATTTAGTGCCAACTTTGAGCATGAACATTGTATCAGGATCTCGTTTAATTCGAGATGGCTACTCATTTAAATCCAAGAATAATGGTTGTTCTATTTATATGATAGATATGTTTTATGGTCATGCTCCGATGGTGAATGGTTTATTCTTAATGAATCTCGAGCGTAATGCTACACATATTCATAGTGTGAATACCAAAAGATGTAAGGTTGATAATGATAGTCCCACATACTTGTGGCACTGCCGCCTTGGTCACACAGGTGTCAAACACATGAAGAAGCTCCATGCAGATGGAATTTTAGAGTCTCTTGATTACGAATCATTTGACACATGCGAACCATGCCTCATGGGAAAAATGACCAAGACTCCGTTCTCACGAACAATGGAGTGAGCAACCAACTTATTGGAAATCATACATACTGATGTGTGCGGTCCAATGAGTGTTGAGGCTCGCGGTGGCTATCGTTATGTTCTCACCCTCACTGATGACTTGAGTAGATATGGGTATGTCTACTTAATGAAACACAAGTCTGAGACCTTTGAAAAGTTCAAGGAATTTCAGAGTGAGGTTGAGAATCAACGTGACAAGAAAATCAAGTTCTTGCGATCAGATCATGGGGGAGAATACTTGAGTCATGAATTTGGCACACACTTAAGAAAATGTGGAATAGTTTCACAACTCACGCCACCTGGAACACCTCAGCGTGATGGTGTGTCCGAACGTCGTAATCACACTCTATTGGATATGGTGCGATCTATGATGTCTCTTACCGATTTACCGCTGTCATTTTGGGGCTATGCTTTAGAGACTACCGCATTCACTTTAAATAGGGCTCCGTCGAAATCCGTTGAGACGACACCGTATGAATTATGGTTTGGGGAGAAACCTAAGTTGTTGTTTCTAAAAGTTTGGGGATGCGATGCTTATGTCAAGAAACTTCAACCTGAAAAGCTCGAACCCAAGTCGGAAAAATGCGTCTTCATAGGATACCCTAAAGAAACTGTTGGGTATACCTTCTACCTCAGATCCGAAGGCAAGATCTTTGTTGCCAAGAATGGGTCCTTTCTAGAGAAAGAGTTTCTCTCGAAAGAAATAAGTGGGAGGAAAGTAGAACTTGATGAAGTATTACCTCTTGAACCGGTAAGTGGCGCAGCTCAAGAAAATGTTCCTGAGGTGCCTGCACCGACTAGAGAGGAAGTTAATGATGATGATCATGAAACTTCAGATCAAGTTACAACTGAACTTCGTAGGTCCACGAGGACATGTTCCGCACCAGAGTGGTATGGCAACCCTGTCTTGGAAATCATGTTGTTAGACAACGGTGAACCTTCGAACTATGAAGAAGCAATGGCGGGCCCGGATTCCGACAAATGGCTAGAAGCCATGAAATCCGAGATAGGATCCATGTATGAAAACGAAGTATGGACTTTGACTAACTTGCCCGTTGATCGGCGAGCCATAGAAAATAAATGGATCTTTAAGAAGAAGACAAACGCGGATGGTAACGTGACCATCTATAAAGCCGGCTTGTCGCTAAGGGTTATCGACAAGTTCAAGGGGTTGACTACGATGAGACTTTCTCACCCGTAGCGAAGCTGAAGTCCGTCCGAATCATGTTAGCAATTGCCGCATTCTATGATTATGAGATATGGCAAATGGACGTCAAAACGGCATTCCTTAATGGTTTCCTTAAGGAAGAATTGTATATGATGCAGCCAGAAGGTTTTGTCGATCCTAAGAATTCTGACAAGGTGTGCAAGCTCCAACGCTCGATTTATGGGCTGGTGCAAGCATCTCAGAGTTGGAACATTCGTTTTGATGAGATGATCAAATCGTTTGGGTTTACGCAGACTTATGGAGAAGCCTGCATTTACAAGAAAGTGAGTGGGAGCTCTTTAGCATTTCTCATATTGTATGTGGATGACATACTGTTGATGGGAAATTATATAGAATTCTTGGAAAGCATAAAGGCCTACTTGAACAAGTGTTTTTCAATGAAGGACCTTGGAGAAGCTGCTTATATATTAGGCATCAAGATCTATAGAGATAGATCGAGACGCCTCATTGGTCTTTCACTGAGTACGTACCTTGACAAGATATTGAAGAAGTTCAAAATGGATCAGTCAAAGAAGGGGTTCTTGCCTGTACTGCAAGGTACGAGATTGAGCACAGCTCAATGCCCGACCATGGCAGAAGATAGAGAAAAGATTAGTGTCGTCCCCTATGCCTCGGCCATAGGGTCTATCATGTATGCTATGCTATGTACCCAACCTGATGTAAACCTTGCCGTAAGTTTGGTAGGAAGGTACCAAAGTAATCCCGGCATGGAACACTGGACAGCGGTCAAGAATATCCTGAAGTACCTGAAAAGGACTAAGGACATGTTTCTCATGTATGGCGGTGACGAAGAGCTCGTCGTAAAGAGTTACGTCGATGCTAGCTTCGATACAGATCTGGATGACTCTAAGTCACAAACCGGATACGTGTATATTTTGAATGGTGGGGCAGTAAGCTGGTGCAGTTGCAAGCAAAGCGTTGTGGCGTGATCTACATGTGAAGCGGAGTACATGGCAGCCTCGGAGGCAGCACAAGAAGCAGTCTGGGTGAAGGAGTTCATTACCGACCTAGGAGTCATACCCAATGCGTCGGGCCCGATGACTCTCTTCTGTGACAACACTGCAGCTATTGCCCTTGCCAAGGAGCCCAGGTTTCACAGGAAGACCAGGCATATCAAGCGTCGCTTCAACTCCATTCGTGAAAGTGTTCAAAATGGAGACATAGAGATTTGTAAAGGACATACGGACCTGAATGTGGCAGATCCGTTGACTAAACCTCTCCCTAGAGCAAAACATGATCAACACCATAACTGCATGGGTGTTTGATTCATCACAATGTAACTAGACTATTGACTCTAGTGCAAGTGGGAGACTGTTGGAAATATGCCCTAGAGGCAATAATAAAATGGTTATTATTATATTTCTTTGTTCATGATAATTGTCTATTATTCATGCTATAATTGTGTTATCCGGAAATTATAATACATGTGTGAATACATAGACCACAACACATCCCTAGTGAGCCTCTAGTAGACTAGCTCGTTGATCAAAAGATAGTCATGGTTTCCTGACTATGGACATTGGATGTCATTGATAACGGGATCACATCATTAGGAGAATGATGTAATGGACAAGACCCAATCCTAAGCTTAGCTGAAAGATCGTGTAGTTCGTTTGCTGTAGCTTTTCTGAATGTCAAGTATCATTTCCTTAGACAATGAGATTGTGCAACTCCCGGATACCGTAGGAGTGCCTTGGGTGTGCCAAACGTCACAACGTAACTGGGTGACTATAAAGGTACATTACAGGTATCTCTGAAAGTGTCTGTTGGGTTGGCACGAATCGAGACTGGGATTTGTCACTCCATATGACGGAGAGGTATCTCTGGGCCCACTCGGTAATGCATCATCATAATGAGCTCAATGTGACCAAGTGGTTGATCACGGGATCATGCATTACGGCACGAGTAAAGTGACTTGCCGGTAACGAGATTGAACTAGGTATTGGGATACCAACGATCGAGTCTCGGGCAAGTAACGTACCGATTGACAAAGGGAATTGTATGCGGATTGATTGAATCCTCGACATCGTGGTTCATCCGATAAGATCATCGTGGAGCATGTGGGAACCAACATGGGTATCCAGATCCTGTTGTTGGTTATTGACCGGAGAAGTGTCTCGGTCATGTATGCATGTCTCCCGAACCCGTAGGGTCTACACACTTAAGGTTCGGTGACGCTAGGGTTGTAGAGATATTAGCATACGGTAACTCAAAAGTTGTTCGGAGTCCCGGATGAGATCCCGGACGTCACGAGGAGTTTCAGAATGGTCCGGAGGTGAAGATTTATATATAGGAAGTCAAGTTTCGGCCACCGGGAAAGTTTCGGGGGTAATCGGTATTGTACCGGGACCACTGGAAGGGTTCCGGGGGTCCACCGGGTGGGGCCACCTATCCCGAAAGGCCCCATGGGCTGAAGTGGGAGGGGAACCAGCCCCTAGTGGGCTGGTGCACCCCCCTTGGGCCTCCCCCTACGCCTAGGGTTGGAAACCCTAGGGGTGGGGGCCGCCACCCTTGCCTTGGGGGGCAAGGCACCCCCTGGCCTCTCCCTCTCCCTCCCGTGACACTCCTCTGTCTCCCTGCGCTTGGCGAAGCCCTGTCGAGATCACCGTTGCTTCCACCACCACGCCGTCGTGCTGCTGGCTCTTCATCAACCTCTCCTTCCCCCTTGCTGGATCAAGTTGGAGGAGACGTCTTCCCAACCGTACGTGTGTTGAACGCGGAGGTGTCGTCCGTTCGGCACTTGGTCATCGGTGATTTGGATCACGTCGAGTACGACTCATCAACCCCGTTCTCTTGAACGCTTCCGCGCGCGATCTACAAGGGTATATAGATGCACTCCTCTCTTCCTCATTGCTAGATGACTCCATAGATTGACCTTGGTGATGCGTAGAAAATTTTAAAATTCTGCTACGTTCCCCAACAATCCAACCCATCACCGTCCAGCAAGCCTACGATGGAATTACTCACGCACGGCGGTCAGCATCATGAAATTGGTGATGGAGGATGGTTGATGATGACGATGGCGACGGATTGCCCTCTCCAGAGCCCCGAACGGACTCCAGATCAGCCCTCCCGAGAGGTTTTAGGGCTTGGCAGCGGCTCCGTATCGTAAAACGCGATGATTTTTCTCTCTGATTTTTTTCTCCCCGAAACTCAATATATGGAGTTGGAGTTGGAGTCAGAGACGCAACAGGGGGCCCACAAGGTAGGGGGCGCGCCCCCACCCTCGTGGAGAGACGGTGGGCCCCCTGGCCTTCATCTTTGGCAGGTATTTTTCTTATTTTCTGAAAAGTGGCTCCGTGAAGTTTCAGGTCATTCCGAGAACGTTCGCTCATGCACATAAATAACACCATGGTAATTCTACTGAAAACAGCGTCAGTCCGGGTTAGTTCCATTGAACTCATGCAAGTTAGTGTCCAAAACAAGGGCAAAAGTGTTTCGAAAGTAAATACGTTGGAGAAGTATCAACTCCCCCAAGCTTAAACCTTTGCTTGTCCTCAAGCAATTCAGTTGACAAATTGAAAGTGATAAAGAAAAACTTTTACAAACTCTGTTTGCTCTTGTCGTTGTAAATATGTAAAGCCAGCATTCAAGTTTTCAGCAAAGATTATAACTAACCGCATTCACAATAACGCATAGATCTCAAGTTTACTCATATCAATAGCATAATCAACTAGCGAGCAATTATAATAAATCTCAGATAACAACACTTCGTAAGAACAATCATAATATGATATAACAAGATGGTTTCTCGCTAGCCCTTTCTGAGACCGCAAAACATAAATGCAGAGCACCTTTAAAGACCAAGGACTGACTAGACATTGTAATTCATGGTAAAAGAGATCCAGTCAAGTCATACTCGATGTAAACTAACAATAATGAATGCAAATGACAGCGGTGCTCTCTAACTGGTGCTTTTTAATAAGAGGATGATGACTCAGCATAAAAGTAAATAGATAGGCCCTTCGTAGAGGGGAGTAGGGATTTGTAGAGGTGCCAGAGCTCGGTTTTGAAACAGAGATGAATAATATTATGAGCGGTATACTTACATTGTCAACATAACAACCAAGAGATAGCGATATCTTCCATGCTACACACATTATAGGCGGTCCCAAACAGAATGGTAAAGTTTATACTCCCCCTTTCACCAACAAGCATCAATCCATGGCTTGCTCGAAACAACGAGTGCCTCCAACTAACAAGAGTCCCAGGGGGAGTTTTGTTTGTAATTATTTTGGTTTAGTTTGCATAAAGCATGGGACTGGGCATCCGGGTGACCAGCCTTTTATCTTGTGAGTGAGGAGCGGAGTCCACTAGTTGATACATGAGTTATTCGAGCATACAAAATAAGATATTTATTTGTAGGTTTAGATTTTGGCACATACAAATTACTTGGAACGGCAGGTAGATACCGTATATAGGTAGGTATACTGGACTCATGTGGAATAACTTTGGGGTTTAAGGGATTGGATGCACAAGCAGTATTCCCGCTTAGTACAGGTGAAGGCTAGCAAAAGACTAGGAAGCGACCAGCTAGAGAGCGACAACAGTCATGAACATGCATTAAAATTAATCAACACCGAATGCAAGCATGAGTAGGATATAATCCACCATGAACATAAATATCATGAAGGCTATGTTGATTTTGTTTCAACTACATGCGTGAACATGCACCAAGTCAAGTCACTTAAATCATTCAGAGGAGGATACCACCCTATCATACCACATCATAACCATTTTAATAGCATGTTGACATGCAAGGTAAACCATTATAAATCATAACTAATCAAGCATGGCATAAGAAACTATCTTCTATCTTCTAATTGGAGGCACCTTTCAAGTATTCTCATTAATCCACATCATCAAAATTAATTACACCGTTGGATTATAAAATTTACGTCCAGGATGAAAGAAAAACTTACGTAACATAGATTGTTACGTACGTCCAAAAAAGGCATCCGACACGTCCAAGTAGTTGTATACAAAAAAAACTTTGATCTGTTGTCTCCAGAAACAAAAATGAAAAAGGCTAACAAAAAGGGAAAGAAATCAACGTGGAAAACTGTATCTCACGAAACGTGGGGATGTTGGAATCTCACGTGATTATTCACAAATAGAATCCCATAACTTACCCCTGAGATATCTCCACGAACTACTCCCTCGGTGACTCGACAACCAAAATCCCCATGCCCAGCCTCCGATTGCCTTTTTGTTCCAGCGAACATGCCCCAGCGCCGGCTACCCGGACAAGGGAGTTCTCTACGTGGGTGATTTCCTATTGGCCAAGGCTGATGAGGCTCACATGATGGAGATTGAGAAGATGGGGCTGCGCTGCAGGCTGGAGGGAGAGTACCAACGACCCTTCCGTCGTGGAACCAAGGCGTACCGCATGCATCCTGCTGAAGTCTGGTGAGAGAGAGGTTGTCAAGATGGTGAAAAAGTAGGGAACGTGAGCACCAGGTTGCTACAGATAGATCAGGGACCATATGCAGAGGTGCACTATGATGAGGGATTATATTTGTGTGCAGGAAGATGGTCATCATTGGGAATCAAGATGCCAGGGAGATCGCTGAGGGAGAGGTTTAGTTCCAAGACAAGCTTGACAATGTCGTTGAGGGTAACACCTACCTACAACATGGCCCTACCCAGCAGGTATATGTACTGGAACCAGAAACACTAATTTAGTAGCTACGTGAAACAAATATACAACATGCAGCTACCAGTTTAATTAGTTTGTGTTCGACTCTGATTTTCTGCTTCTCGGTAGACGCAATAAAATTATGAATGCATTTGATATGATGCATCTAACTCAGATTTGTAATCTCAAGGATGATACGGTGTGGTGTGGATCAAGTTGTTTAATTTGCTTTCCTTTTACTAATTTCCTCTTGCAGGTGATTATTCACATGTGGTCTGTTAAATAATAAAGAATATTTGTGGATCTATGGAGTTCTCGCTATTCCATAAAATAGAATAAAAAGGAATATATATACGAGTAAATATCGACGAAAACTATTATTTAGCAGACCTAGGCTGTGTGTTAAAAAGGAACATAAGTTGGATAAGCTACTTTAAGAGTCCTAGGCTATTGTCCCACATGTATCTCTTTAGGCCAAAAAACTCGGCTGTTGTTCCACGTGCAACTCTTTTAGCAAATAAAGTAAAAAAATTCCTTGCATTGCAGACTTCTTCCTCCGTCAATCCCGTCCACCGAGCAACAGAACCCTAGCGCTCCTCTTCCTCCTCCTCCTCCTCCTCCTCAGCATATTTGCATCATCCATGCCATCGTAAACTTATAAGCTCCATTGACGCTGGATTACGTGAAGAAAATCCATGACCCTCTCTCTTTCCCCACAAAAAAACAAGATCCATCCAGCTTCTCCTAGATCACTTCCTCTCAAACCTTTGAATCTTGAAAGCTTCAAGTTCGTGCAGCACCTCCATGCATGGTTCATCCAAGCAGCAGCAGCAAGATGAGCTTAACCTCACCGTCTTAAGGATGTGTTCTTGAGAAAGTTCGCAAGATGTTCTCCTTTTTACTAATTTTTTTTAGTTACATGTATAAAACTGATTGATAGAATCTCGGCGTTTGAAAGAAGAAATCATTTTGTTTTGAGCAGGCCAAGTTAGTATTTGTAGGACTATATGAATCAATTGGTCATGGAATTTTTCCTTTCACTGTGCCAGCGGCAAGGCTCTATCGTCCACTACATCAACCCTATCAACATTATTGCATGCATGGACGTGCAATGTTAACCATGAGTTTAGATGCTTCTACATGAGCAAATGAGTTCACACTGTTATTTTGGTGAGTAATTTTGTACTAAATTGTTTTGGTGTTTTTCCTGATAGATTACAAATCAAAATGCATCCGAGAAGAAAAAAGAAAGCCAACTTAGTAAAAAAAATGAGTAGGTGTACACTTTATTCTATTTCTTGCCTTTATATGAGAATTATTATAATTGTATATACCTTTGTTAACAAAGTGATCCTTCCTTGCAAATATATATTAGCCTGATGGTATATATTCTTCATTTATGAATTGGAATGTAAAACTAAAGAAATAAGAAATGGAGCATTAAAACTCTGTGTATTAATCAATGGTTTGATTCAAATTCAGATAATGGTCACTATTTCAAATCTATTGAGATTTATTGTTCGTATTCCAAGTTCTATAAAAAAAACTTTGGTGCTGATATAAACGTCACTGTCTTTTCTATTTGAAACAAAGAATCATGTGATACTGATGAGGGAAAAATATTGAAATATATGACACCTTTTGTAATATTTTGATTTCAAATGTTTGTTTCCGCACTATATATTCGGACAACACCATAATGTTGAAACTATGTAAAAATCCCTAGCCCGTGCAGATGCACGGGATGATGACTAGTGATCTCTAGTTGTCATTACAAACATGTTTATTCATAATAGGCTGAATCAAGAACGATGAACTAATCATATTTACAAACAAAAAAGGTTGAGTTCATACCAGCTTTTCTCATCTCAGTCAGTCCATCATATATCGACATAATTGTCTTTCACTTGCACGACCGAACGATGTGAATAATAATAATAGTGCACGTACATTGGACTAAGCTGGAATCTGCAGGCATTCAATAAACAGGAGAAGACAAGGCAATACGGGCTCTTTCGTCAGATAAACAATAATGCATATAAGAGCCACTTCAACAATTTAATTATGGTCTTCTTTTATCGACCCCCAAAGAAAAGAAAAGAAATAAAACTATTTACACGGGAAAGCTCCCAACAAGCAAAAGAAGAACAGGAAATATTTTTGGGTTTTCTTTTTAATTACTACTACAAGCAAGGAAATTAAACTGATTAAAAGCTACAACTAGTTTTTTGGTTTTTCTTAAGGTTTATTAAACACACAAGAAGAAAGCATAAAAAGGAAAGTAAACTAGCATGGATGATACAATGAAAAAGTATGAGCACCGTCATCTAGCAATGAGTGTGTGAACATAAATGTAATGTCGGTGGGAAATACGTACTCCCCCAAGCTTAGGCTTTTGGCCTAAGTTGGTATATGGCCACGGCTGGCCTGGCGGATATCCATAATAGTAGTTGGGGTCATACTGCGATGCAGCGGCTATCGCCTGCTGAGCTGTAGCGTGGCGACGAGCGGCCTCCTCTCTCCTCTCGTACTCGTCTGCCTCCTCTCTCGTAATAGTATATCCTCCTCATGCCTGATAATTAAAGAAGGCAGGGGCAGGGAGAGTAATATGGACAGCATGGCGTTTGTCAAAGATTAGTCGATACTGGAGAGGTGATTCATTCCTCTTGACAAACTGGTGGTGAACCATAGCATTAAAATCTAGATAAGCAGGAGGTAATTCAATGTCATCTTCGCGTATGGCTATACCAAGAAAATTAGCTATGCGGGTTGCATAAATTCCACCAAAGAAATCTCCATTAAGTCTATTAAGATGCAATCTACGCGCTACAATGGCTCCCAAATTATATGATTTGTCTCCTGACACATCACTCCTAAGAATACAGAGATCGGGTACACACATGTGACATGCCTCATATTTACCATTTATGCATCTAACTATGAAGAGAGCAAAATAATGTATAGCAGGAAAGTGGATGCTCCCTATGGTAGCTTGTGTAATATCTCTAGATTCTCCCACAGTTATGCTAGCAAAAAAATCTCTAAATTCAGATTTGCGAGGTTCCCTTATACTACCCCATTGTGGAAGTTTGCATGCAGTGGTAAAATCCTCTAAGTCCATAGTGTAAGATTTATCATAAAGATCAAACAGGATAGTTGAAGAATTACGTGAAGTTGAAAATTCAAACCTCCTCACAAAGGTACTACTGAGGTTGTGATACTGGCTGCACTTGAATTCTTCCTTAAATACCGCTCGATCCATAATGTTCTCAGAAGGCCATTCACAAGGACGCACTAGAGCGTCTCTTGGTGGCTCTTCATCAGCATCACATGGTGGCTCTTCATCAGCATCACACATTGCAAGCCTGGGTCCTTGCTTCCTTGAAGAACCACCTTGGAACATTTTCCTAAGCATTTTTCTTTCTCTGAAAAATTCTGAAATTTTTTAGTAACTTCAAAATAAAAGTAAACCAAACTGAATAATATTGATAGCAACTACTCCTACAAGTGCCTAGGGCCTATATCATGCATCAAAACTACTTGGAACCATATAAATTTGACATGCAAGCTCAAGAACAGGGTCACCTAAGCAGCAAAAATTTGCAATGAATAAAGCACTAGAACAAAAACTAATTAGAGTGATGGAGGAGTCACATACCAAGCAACAATCTCCCCAAGCAGTTTTGTGAGAGGTGCTTTGAGCAAGGAGATCGAAAATGGCAGCACAACGAGCTAGGACTCGGGTTTGAGCTGGTTATTCGTGTTTGTGGGAGGAAGATGAAGTGTGTGGGTGCAGGAATAAGTGGAGGAGGGCCACCGTGGGCCCATGAGGCAGGGGCGCGCCCTAGAGGGGTGGGCGCGGCCTCCACCCTCGTGGGCAGGTGGTTGACCCCCCTGGTTTGTTCTCAGTTCCATAAATCCTCAAATATATT
The DNA here is from genome assembly GCF_056163025.1 of Triticum urartu. NCBI lineage: Eukaryota > Viridiplantae > Streptophyta > Magnoliopsida > Poales > Poaceae > Triticum > Triticum urartu. The sequence continues at coordinate 691,431,489 of NC_141875.1, read as the reverse complement.
AGAAAAAATCATATTTAAATTTCAGGGCTGATACGTCTCCAACGTATCTATAATTTTTGATTGCTCCATGCTATATTATCTACTGTTTTAGACATTATTGGGCTTTATTATCCACTTTTATATTATTTTTGGGACTAACCTATTAACCGGAGGCCCAGCCTAGAATTGCTGTTTTTTGCCTGTTTTAGGGTTTCGAAGAAAAGGAATATCAAACGGAGTCCAAACGGACTGAAACCTTCGGAAACGTGATTTTCTCATCAGATAAGATCCAGGAGACTTGGACCCACCGTCAAGAATGCTACGAGGTGGTCACGAGGGTGGAGGGCTCCCCCCTAGGGCGCGCTCCTGCCTCGTGGGCCCCTCGAAGCTCCACCGACGTACTTCTTCCTCCCATATATATCCACGTATCCCAAAACGATCAGAACAGGAGCAAAAAACCTAATTCCACCGCCACAACTTTCCGTATCCACGAGATCGCATCTTGGGGCCTGTTCCGGAGCTCCGCAGGAGGAGGCATCGATCACAGAGGGCTTCTACATCATCATCCAAGCCCCTCCGATGAAGTGTGAGTAGTTTACTTCAGACCTACGGGTCCATAGTTATTAGCTAGATGGCTTCTTCTCTCTTTTTGGATCTCAATACAATGTTCTCCCCCTCTCTCGTGGAGATCTATTCGATGTAATCTTCTTTTTGCGGTGTGTTTGTTGAGATCGATGAATTGTGAGCTTATGATCCAGTCTATCTATGAATAATATTTGAATCTTCTCTGAATTCTTTTATGTATGATTGGTTATCTTTGCAAGTCTCTTCGAATTATCAGTTTAGTTTGGCCTACTAGATTGGTTGTTCTTGCCATGGGAGAAGTGCTTAGCTTTGGGTTCAATCTTGCGGTGTCCTTTTCCAGTGACAGAAGGGGCAGCAAGGCACGTATTGTATTGTTGCCATCGAGGATAACAAGATGGTTTTTTTATCATATTGCATGAAACTATCCCTCTACATCATGTCATCTTGCTTAAGGCGTTACTCTGTTTTTAACTTAATACTCTAGATGCATGTTGGATAGCGATCGATGAGTGGAGTAATAGTAGTAGATGCAGAATCGTTTCGGTCTACTTGTCTCGGACGTGATGCCTATATACATGATCGTACCTAGATATTCTCATAACTATGCTCAATTCTGTCAATTGCTCAACAGTAATTTGTTCACCCACCGTAGAACACTTATGCTCTTGAGAGAAGCCACTAGTGAAACCTATGGCCCCCGGGTCTCTTTCTCATCATATCAATCTCCATTACTTTATTATTGCTTGCTTTTAGTTTACTTTTACTTTTTACTTTGCATCTCTATACCAAAAATACCAAAAATATTATTTATCATCTCTATCAGATCTCACTTTCGTAAGTGACCGTGAAGGAATTGACCAGCCCTAAGCGCGTTGGTTGTGTTGAGCTATTGTTTTTCTGTAGGTACGAGGGACTCGAGCATAGCCTCCTACTGGATTGATACCTTGGTTCTCAAAAACTGAGGGAAATACTTACGCTACTTTGCTGCATCATCCCTTCCTCTTCAGGGAAATCCAACGCGGTGCTCAAGAGGTAGCAAGAAGAATTTCTGGCGCCATTGCCGGGGAGTCTGCGCAAAAGTCAACATACCAAGTACCCATCACAATCCATATCTCCCGCATTACATTATTTGCCATTTGCCTCTCGTTTGCCTCTCCCCCACTTCACCCTTACCGTTTTATTCGCCCTCTCTCTATCCTCCCTCTCTATTTGCCTCTTTTTGCCCGTTTGCTTTTCGTTTGCTCGTGTGTTGGATTGCTTGTTTGTCGCGATGGCTCAAGATAATACTAAATTGTGTGACTTCACCAATACCAACAATAATGATTTCCTTAGCACTCTGATTTCTCCTCTTACCGATGCTGAATCTTGTGAAATTAATACTGCCTTGTTGAATCTTGTCATGAAAGATCCGTTCTCCGACCTTCCTAGTGAAGATGCACCTACACATCTTAATATCTTCGTTCATTTGTGTGACATGCAAAAGAAGAAAGATGTCGATAATTTTATTGTTAAATTGAAGCTATTTCCTTTTTCGCTTAGAGATCTTGCTAAGGCTTTGTTTTCGTCTTTGCCTAAAAATAGTATTGATTCTTGGAACAAGTGCAAAGATGCTTTTATCGCTAAGTATTTTCCTCCCGCTAAGATCATCTCTCTTAGAAACGATATTATGAAGTTTAAACAACTTGATCATGAACATGTTGCACAAGCTTGGGAGAGAATTAAATTAATGATACGTAATTGCCCTACTCATGGTTTAAATTTGTGGATGATTGTTCAGAATTTTTATGCCGGATTGAATTTTGCTTCTAGAAATCTTTTAGATTCGGCTGCGGGAGGCACTTTTATGGGAATCACTTTAGGAGAAGCTAGTAAACTCCTAGATAATATTATGGTTAATTATTCTCAATGGCATACTGAAAGATCTACTAAAAAGGTGCATGCGATAGAAGAAATTAATGTTTTGAGTGGAAAGATGGATGAACTTATGAAATTATTTGCTAATAAGAGTGTTTCTTCTGATCCTAACGATATGCCCTTGTCTACTTTGATTGAGAATAATAATGAATCTATGGATGTGAATTTTGTTGGTAGGAACAATTTTGGTAACAATGCGTATAGAGGAAATTTCAATCCTAGGCCTTATCCTAGTAATCCCTCTAATAATTGTGGTAATTCCTACAACAATTCTTATGAAAATTATAATAAGATGCCCTCTGATTTTGAATCTAATATTAAAGAATTTATTTCTTTGCAAAAGAATTTTAATGATATGATTGAAGAAAAATTTCTTAAGATTGATGATTTGGCTAGGAACGTTGATAGAATTGCTCTTGATGTTGATTATTTGAAACTTAGATCTATTCCACCTAAGCATGATATCAATGAGTCTCTCAAAGCCATGAGAATTTCCATTGACGAGTGCAAAGAAAGAACCGCTAGGATGCGTGCTAAGAAAGACGCCTTTATAAAAGCGTGTTCTTCTAGTTCCTATGAAAATAATGATGAAGATCTAAAAGTTATTGATGTGTCCCCTATTAAATCTTTGTTTTGCAATATGAATCTTGATAATGATGGGACTGAATATGATCCACATTTACCTAGGAGGCTTTCTAAGGATTCGGAATTTTTTGATCTTGATGCTAAATTTGATAAAAGTGGGATTGAAGAAATTAAAACCCTAGATGTTGCTAAACCCACTATTATGGATTTCAAGAAATTTAACTATGAAAATTGCTCTTTGATTGATTGTATTTCCTTGTTGCAATCCGTGCTAAAATCTCCTCACGCTTATAGTCAAAATAAAGCGTTTACTAAACATATCGTTGATGTCTTGATGCAATCTGATGAAGAAAAACTTGAATTGGAAGTTTCTATCCCTAGAAAACTTTATGATGAGTGGGAACCTACTATTAAAATTAAAATTAAAAATTATGAGTTTTATGCTTTGTGTGATTTGGGTGCTAGTGTCTCTACTATTCCCAAAACTTTGTGCGATTTGCTAGATTTCCGTGATTTTGATGATTGCTCTCTAAACTTGCATCTTGCGGATTCCACTATTAATAAACCTATGGAAAGAATTAATGATGTTCTTATTTTTGCAAATAGGAATTATGTGCCCGTAGATTTTATCGTTCTTGATATAGATTGCAATCCTTCTTGCCCTATTATTCTTGGTAGACCTTTCCTTAGAACGGTTGGTGCAATTATTGATATGAAGGAAGGGAATATTAGATTTCAATTTCCATTAAAAAGGGCATGAAACACTTACCTAGAAATAAAATAAAATTACCATATGAATCTATCATGAGAGCCACTTATGGATTACCTACCAAAGATGGCAATACCTAGACCTATTCTTGCTTGTTATGCCCAGCTAGGGGCGTTAAACGATAGCGCTTGTTGGGTTGCAACCCAATTTTATTTTTATTCCTTGCTTTTTGCTCATGTTTAATAATAACTAAATTATTTAGCCTCTGTTTTGGTTGTGTTTTTTGTGTTTAATTAGTGTTTGTGCCAAATAGAACCGTTGGGAAGACTTGGGGAAAGTCTTGTTGAACTTGCTGTAAAAAACAGAAACTTTAGCGCTCACGAGAACTACTGTCATTTTTATTTGAAAAGTACTATTTAGTTAATTCTTTTTGCATATGTTTAATATGTAAATTACTCACGTACAGAAATTTATTTTATAATTTTTGGGGTTCCAGATCTTGCGCTAGCTACAGATTACTACAGACTGTTCTGTTTTTGACAGATTCTGTTTTTCGTGTGTTGTTTGCTTATTTTGATGAATCTATGCCTAGTAAAATAGTTTATAATCCATAGAGAAGTTGGAATACAGTATGTTTAACACCAATATAAATAAAGAATGAGTTCATTACATTACCTTGAAGTGGTCTTTTCTTTTCTTTCGCTAACGGAGCTCACGAGTTTTCTATTTTAAGTTTTGTGTTGTGAAGTTTTCAAGTTTTGGGTAAAGATTTGATGCATTATGGAACAAGGAGTGGAAAGAGCCTAAGCTTGGGGATGCCCATGGCACCCCCAAGATAATCTAAGGACACCTAAAAGCCAATGCTTGGGGATGCCCCGGAAGGCATCCCCTCTTTTTCGTCTACTTCTATCGGTAACTTTACTTGGAGCTATATTTTTATTCACCACATGATATGTGTTTTGCTTGGAGCGTATTTTATGATTTGAGTCTTTTCTTATTAGTTTATCACAATCATCCTCAATGTACACACCTTTTGAGAGAGCCATACATGATTTGGAATTTGATAGAATACTCTATGTGCTTCACTTATATCTTTTGAGCCTTATAGTTTTGCTCTAGTGCTTCACTTATATCTTTTAGAGCACGGTGGTGGATTTGTTTTATAGAAACTATTGTTCACTCATGCTTCACTTAGATAATTTTGAGAGTCTTAATAGCATGGTAATTTGATTAAAATCCTAATATGCTTGGTATGCAAGATTAATAATAAAACTTTCGTATGAGTGTGTTGAATACTAAGAAAAGTTTGATGCTTGATGATTGTTTTGAGATATGGAGGTAATAATATAAAAGTCATGCTAGTTGAGTAGTTGTGAAATTGAGAAATAGTTGTGTTGAGGTTTGCAAGTCCCGTAGCATGCACGTATGGTAAACGTTATGCAACAAATTTGAAACATGAGGTGTTATTTGATTGTCTTCCTTATGAGTGGCGGTCGGGGACGAGCGATGGTCTTTTCCTACCAATCTATCCCCCTAGGAGCATGCGCGTAGTGCCGAGGTTTTTGATGACTTGTAGATTTTTGCAATAAGTATGTCAGTTCTTTGTGACTAATGTTGAGTCCATGGATTATACGCACTCTCACCCTTCCATCCTTGCTAGCCTCTTCGGTACCGTGCATTGCCCTTTCTCACATTGAGAGTCGGTGCAAACTTCGCCGGTGCATCCAAACCCCGTGATATGATGTGCTCTTTCACACATAAACCTCCTTATATCTTCCTCAAAACAGCCACCATACCTACCTATTATGCCATTTCCATAGCCATTCCGAGATATATTGCCATGCAACTTTCCATCATTCCGTTCATCATGACACATTCATCATTGTCATATTGCTTAGCATGATCATGTAGTTGACATAGTATTTGTGGCAAAGCCACCGTTCATAATTCTTTCATACGTGTCACTCTTGGATCATTGCATATCCCGGTACACCGCCGGAGGCATTCATATAGAGTCATCTTTGTTCTAGTATCGAGTTGTAATCATTGAGTTGTAAATAAATAGAAGTGTGATGATCATCATTATTAAAGCATTGTCCCAAGTGAGGAATATATATAATAAAAGAAAGGCCATAAAAAGAGAAGGCCCAAAAAAGAGAAAGGCCATAAAAAAGGGCCCACAAAATGAGAGAAAAAGAGAGAAGGGACAATGTTACTATCCTTTTACCACACTTGTGCTTCAAAGTAGCACCATGATCTTCATAGTAGAGAGTCTCTCATGTTATCACTTTCATATACTAGTGGCAATTTTTCATTATAGAACTTGGCTTGTATATTCCAACAATGGGCCTCCTAAAGTGCCCTAGGTCTTCGTGAGCAAGCAAGTTGGATGCACACCCACTAGTTTCTTTTGTTGAGCTTTCATACATTTATAGCTCTAGTGCATTCGTTGCATGGCAATCCCTACTCCTTGCATTAACATCAATCGGTGGGCATCTCCATAGCCCATTGATTAGCCTCGTTGATGTGAGACTTTCTCCTTTTTTGTCTTCTCCACATAACCCCCCTCATTATATTCTATTCCACCCATAGTGCTATGTCCATGGCTCGCGCTCATATATTGCGTGAAACTTTATAGGTTTGAGATTACTAAAGTATGAAACAATTGCTTGGCTTGTCATCGGGGTTGTGCATGATGAGAGCATTCTTGTGTGACGAAAATGAAACATGACTAAACCATATGATTTTGTAGGGATGAACTTTCTTTGGCCATGTTATTTTGAGAAGACATAATTTCTTAGTTTGTATGCTTGAAGTATTATCATTTTTATGTCAATATGAACTTTTGTCTTGAATCTTTCGGATCTGAATATTCACACCACAATTAACAAGAATTACACTAAAATTATGCCAAGTAGCACTCCGCATCAAAAAAATTCTGTTTTTATCATTTACCTACTGGAGGACGAGCGGGAATTAAGCTTGGGGATGCTGTTGGGGATCGTAGCAGAAATTTAAAATTTTCTACACATCACCAAGATCAATCTATGGAGTAATCTAGCAACGAGGGGAAGGAGAGTGCATCTACATACCCTTGTAGATCGCTAAGCGGAAGCATTGCAAGAACGTGGATGAAGGAGTCATACTCATAGCGATTCAGATCGCGGTTGATTCCGATCTAAGCGCCGAACAACGGCGCCTCCGCGTTCAACACACGTGCAGCCCGGTGACGTCTCCTATGCCTTGATCCAGCAAGGGGAGAAGGAGAGGTTTGGGAAGACTCCGTCCAGCAGCAGCACGACGGCATGGTGGTGGTGGAGGAGCGCGGGACTCCAGCAGGGCTTCGCCAAGCACTACGAGAGACGATGAGGGAGAGGGGTAGGGCTGCGCCAAGAGAGAGATTGAATCGTGTGTTGGGCAGCCCCCATACCTCAAGTATATATAGGGGGAGGGGAGGGGGCTACGCCCCCTCTAGGGTTCCCACCCCAAGGGGTGCGGCAGCCCTAGATCCCATCTAGGGTGGCGGCCACAAGGGGGAAAGGGGGGAGGCGCACCTGGGGTGGGCCTTAGGGCCCATCTGCCGTAGGGTTTACCCCCTTCCCCTCTTGGAGGCGCCTTGGGCTTTGGTGGGAGGCGCCCCAGCCCACCTAGGGGCTGGTCCCTTCCCACTATTGGCCCATGTAGGCCTCCAGGGCCGTTGGCCCCTCCCGGTGGACCCACGGACCCCTCCGATGGTCCCGATACACTACCGGTGATGCCCGGAACACTTCCGGTGGCCAAAACCATACTTCCTATATATCAATCTTTACCTCCGGACCATTCTGGAACTCCTCGTGATGTCCAGGATCTCATCCGAGACTCCGAACAACAATCGGTAACTGCGTACATACTTTCCGTATAACCCTAGCGTCATCGAACCTTAAGTGTGTAGACCCTACGGGTTCGGGATTCATGCAGACATGGTCGAGACACCTCTCCGGTCAATAACCAACAGGGGGATCTGGATACCCATGTTGGCTCCCACATGCTCCACGATGATCTCATCGAATGAACCACGATGTCAAGGATTCAATCAATCCCGTATACAATTCCCTTTGTCTATCGGTACGATACTTGCCCGAGATTCGATCGTCGGTATCCCAATACCTTGTTCAATCTCGTTACCGGCAAGTCTCTTTACTCGTTCCGTAACACATCATCCCGTGATCAACTCCTTGGTCACATTGTGCACATTATGATGATGTCCTACCGAGTGGGCCCAGAGATACCTCTCCGTTTACATGGAGTGACAAATCCCAGTCTCGATTTGTGCCAACCCAACAGACACTTTCCGAGATACCTGTAGTGCACCTTTATAGCCACCCAGTTACGTTGTAACGTTTCGCACACCCAAAGCACTCCTACGGTATCCGGGAGTTGCACAATCTCATGGTCTAAGGAAATGATACTTGACATTAGAAAAGCTTTAGCATACGAACTACACGATCTTGTGCTGGGCTTACGATTGGGTCTTGTCCATCACATCATTCTCCTAATGATCTGATCCCGTTATCAACGACATCCAATGTCCATGGTCAGGAAACCGTAACCATCTACTGATCAACGAGCTAGTCAACTAGAGGCTTACTAGGGACATGGTGTTGTCTATGTATCCACACATGTATCTGAGTTTCCTCTCAATACAATTCTAGCATGGATAATAAACGATTATCATGAACAAGGAAATATCATAATAACCAATTTATTATTGCCTCTAGGGCATATTTCCAACAGTCTCCCACTTGCACTAGAGTCAATAATCTAGTTCACATCGCCATGTGATTAACACTCACAGGTCACATAGCCATGTGACCAACATCCAAGAGTCTACTAGACTCAATGATCTAGTTCACATCACTATGTGATAAACACTCAAAGAGTTCTGGGTTTGATCATGTTATGCTTGTGAGAGAGGTTGTAGTCAATGGGTCTTGCCATATTCAGATCCCTATGTATTTCGCAAAACTTTATGTCATATCGTAGATGCTGCTACCACGTTCCACTTGGAGCTATTCCAAATTGTTGCTCCATTATACGTATCCGGTATCTCTACTCAGAGCTATCTGGATAGGTGTTAAGCTTGCATCGACGTAACTCTTTACGTCGAACTCTTTATCATCTCCATAACCGAGAAACATTTCCTTATTCCTCTAAGGATAATTTCGACCGCTATCTGGTGATCCTCTCCTAGATCACCTTTGTACCCTCTTGCCAGACATGTGGCAAGGCACACATTAGGTGCGGTACTTCAGCATGGCATACCGTATAGAGCCTATGACAAAAGCATAGGGGACGACCTTCGTCCTTCCTCTTTCTTCTGCCGTGGTCAATCTTTGAGTCTTACTCAACTTCACACCTTACAACTCAGGTAAGAACCCCTTCTTTGACTGATCTATTTTGAACTCCTTCAAAAAAATGTCAAGGTGTGCGTTCTTTGAAAGTATCATTAGGCGTCTTGATCTATCTCTATAGATCTTGATGCCCAATATGTAAGCATCTTTATCCAGGTCTTCCTTTGAAAATCACTCTTCAAACAACCGTTTATGCTTTCCAGAAATTCTACATTATTTCGGATCAACTATATGTCATCCACATATACTTATCAGAAATGTTGTAGTGCTCCCACTCACTTTCTTGTAAATACAAGTTTCTAGCAAACATTGTATAAACCTAAAAGCTTTGATCACTTCATCAAAGCATGTATTCTGACTCCGAGATGCTTGCTCTAGTCCATAGAAGGATTGCTGGAGCTAGCATACCTTTTAGCATCCTTAGGATCGACAAAACTTTGATTGTATCACATACAACTCTTTCTTATGAAAACTGGTAAGAAAACTTGTTTTTGACATCCATCTGTCAGATTTCATAATCAAAAAATACAGCTACTAACATGATTCCGACGGACTTAAGCATCGCTACGGGTGAGAAAATCTCATCGTAGTCAACTCCTTGAACTTGTGAAAAACTCTTTGCCACAAGTCGAGCTTCATAGACGGTAACATTACCGTCCATGTCTGTCTTCTTCTTAAAGATCCATTTATTCTCAATGGCTTGCCGATCATCGGGCAAGTCCACCAAAGTCCATACTTTGTTCTGATACATGGATCCTATCTCGGATTTCATGGCTTCTAACCATTTGTCGGAATACGGGCCCACCATCGCTTTTCCATAGCTCGTAGGTTCATTGTTGTCTAACAACATGATATCTAAGATAGGATTATCGTACCACTCAGGAGTAGTACATATCCTTATCGACCTATGAGGTTCGATAACAACTTGATCCGAAGCTTCATGATCACTATCATTAACTTCCTATTCAACAGACGTAGGCGCCACACAAAACATCTTTCTGTGTTGCGTCACTCTCTGGTTGAAGTAAAGGTTCGACAACCTCATCAAGTTCTATCTTCCTCCCACTCAATTCTTTCGAGAGAAACTCCTTCTCGAGAAAGGACCCGTTCTTAGCGACAAAAAATTTGCCCTCGGAGCTGAGATAGAAGGTATACCCTGCTGTCACCTTTGGGTATCCTATGAAGATGTGTTTGTCCGCTTTTGGGTTCGAGCTTCTCCGGCTGAAGCCTTAAGCATCGCAGCCCCAAACATTAAGAAACAACAATTTTTGTTTTCTTGCCAAACCAATGTTCGACGTCGTCTCAACGGACTTAGATGGTGCCCTATCTAAAGTGGATGCAGCTGTCTCTAACGCATAACCTCAAAATGAAAACGGTAGATCGGCAAGAGACATCATAGATCGCACCATATCTCATAGGGTTCGATTACGACGTTCAGACACACCATTACCCTGTGGTGTTCCAGGTGGCTTCAACTGTGAAACAATTCCACAATGTCTTAAGTGTTTGCCAAACTCATAAATCAGAAATTCACATTGATCAGATCGTAGGAATTTGATCTTCTTGTTATGATGATTCTTAACTTCACTCTGAAATCGCTTGAACTTTTCAAATGTTTCAGACTTGTGCTTCATTAAGTAAATATACCTATATCTACTCAAATTGTTAGTGAAGATGAGAAAATAGCGATATCCACCGCACGATTCAATTTCTCATTGGATCACACGCATCAGCATGTATCATTTCCAACAAGTCACTTGCCCGTTTCATTGTACCTGAAAACGGGGTCTTAGTCATCCTGCCCATGAGGCATGGCTCGCATGTTTCAAGTGATTCAAAATCAAGTGACTCCAAACATCCATCGACATGGAGTTTCTTCATGCATCTTACGCCAATATGACCTAAGCGGCAGTGCCACAAGAAAGTGGTATTATCATTATTAACTCTACATCTTTTGGCGTGAACATGTGTATTAGCACGACCGAGATTCAATGAACCATTCACATAGGGTGCATGACCATGAAAGGTATTATTCATGTAAACAGAATAACCATTATTCTCTAACTTAAATGAATAATCGTATTGCAATGAACATGATCTAATCATATTCATGCTCAACGTAGACACCTGATAACATTTATCTAGGTTCAATACTAATCCCGAAGGCAGATGGAGCGTGCGATGGTGATCTCATCAACTTTGGAAACACTTCCAACACACATCGTCACCTCGCCCTTAGCCAGTCTCCGTTTAGTCCGTAGCTTTTGCTTCAAGTCACCAATAATAGCAACTGAACCGGTATCCAATACCCAGGTGCTACCAGGAGTACTAGTAAGGTACACATTAATAACATGTATATACTTTGTTGAAGTTGCCAACCTTCTTATCTACCATGCATTTGGGGTAATTCCGCTACCAGTGACCGTTCCCCTTACAATAGAAGCACTTAGTCTCGGGTTCGGGTTCAACCTTGGGTTCCTTCACTGGAGCGGCAACTGGTTTGCCATCCATGAAGTTTCCCTTCTAGCCCTTGCCCTTCTTGAAACCAGTGGTCTTGTTAAACCATCAACACTTGATGCTCCTTCTTGATTTCTACCTTTTACGGTCTTAAGCACCGCGAACAGCTCCGGGATCAACTCCATCCCTTGCATGTCATAGTTCATCACGAAGATCTAGTAGCTTAGTGATAGTGACTAGAGAACTCTATCAATCACTATCTTATCTGGAAGTTTAACTCCCACTTGATTTAA